>NC_134488.1:138044779-138402279 GCF_040206685.1 Ascaphus truei
ACCCCTGCTGAGATCAGCTCCTTAGGGTGAGGTCCCAGTCAGCATGTTGGCACGCGCCCGGGGTGGGGGCTCGTGCACGGCGCTGGGGGGGAGAGGGAGCATTTGCGGCAGGAGGGGGCATGGTGGTGGTGGGTTTGCAGGGGCGTGGCTGGCTCGTCCTCATTGGCTGAACCGCCGGCGGGGGCGTGGCCTCCGTTGCAAACTTGCAAACGTTGACTAAATAACTCCCCGTGTTCCTTAAAGCATATCGGTATTATCCATTGTACTCTCTACTGTTTACAGCTAAGTACAAATTAAAAGATTAGGTTATTACTGGTTCATTATAATCCTATGAATTGATATTCCATATATGATGTTTCTATGTTTGATTAATCCTTTCTTATTAGGGCATATATATATATATATATATATATATATATATATATATATATATATGTTTTAGAAATTATTATATGTATGTTCAAATTATATCACACTATATCATACTGTGTTCTTTCTTCTAATTATACAGAATTACGGGTAGATAGGATTTCTTTAGAACTATTACAATAAAATCATTAATGAATACATAAGTAATAGGTTGGAGATATAATTATTTTATTTTCAAATACATATACTACAGTTTCTTTGGTGATTTAGGTATGTCTGTTGACAGGTTTTATTTATATCATATATGATCATTAAAGCTACAGTTCAGTCAATATCCTGCATGTGTGTTTTTTTTAATAAATCAGTTCTGTAGTAAGAAAAAATACTTTTAGCATTTTCTGTTTTTAAAAAAACAACTTTGAAAGACCAATTTTCTTGTATTCTATTTTAACAAGCATTTGCTAAGGCATTGGCCCTTCATGTCCTGTCACAAGCCCTGGCACACCCCTTTGTCAGCCCTGCCCTCCCTCTAGCACATGTCAGTGCAGGAGTGCTCATGAATATTCATGAGCTTCCACTGATGGACTGAAGCAGAAGAAAAACATATGCCAGCTCTAATGATGTCACCAAATTTCACCGATCAATACATGGAGAACGAATTGACTGGCAGCTATACAGTTCTTTAGGTAATTAGAGATTGCCCACATAAAAATATTGAAGTAAAAAAATAAATAAATAAAAAAAAGACTGAACTGCAGCTTTAATGTGACTTATGACAAAGGGGATTCTTTTAACAATATTGTATAATAAAGTTTATAGTTGTAATTGATTTTTGTACACGAGGTTTTCTACCTAGCAACAGGTGATGACGTGGGGCGGTGCTTGCCCCTTGTGGCGTGCTCCCATTGGCAATCGTGTTTTTATGGGAGTGCACTTTCCCCGTCCCTCACTGGGTCCCGGAGCCGGGGGGGAGGTCTAGCCTGGGACCTGCCGGGAAGCCGCTTACGGCGATGACGCGGTGAACGGTATCTTCCGCTCCCGCTCTTGCCGTGGGTTTGACTGGCAGGCAATGGACAGTGTTATGCTCCCAACATGAGTGCTGCGGGCCACGGGGGGGGGGGGGGAGGACGACTTTGGTCTCCGGCTTTTAGACGCTGTGGGATAGGTGGGAGCCGTCCCGACGGGCTGGTGACGTCATCATGCATTGTGGGCGTGTCCACGTCACTACCTTTTGGTGCGAAATCGGGTATTTAGATTTGTGTATATAAACCTTGAATGTTTGTCATTGTACATGCTCCTTGATAAAGTGTTTTACACGAAACGCGTAGGAGGCTGTTCACCTCCATTTTTTAGATGGTTCGATAAAGAAGAAGAGTTTATTACATCTTTGGGACCCATTCTTGGCTGTGCGCCAGTTTTTTTCTTGTTTGTCTGATCTTAAATTCCCCTGCCTGCCTGAAAACCTGTCCCGCACCGCTGGGGAAAGGTGCGCGACAAGGTAGGGACTGGGACCGACCTGACTGGGGGGGCGGAGTTTGAACGCACAGCGCACGCCCGTAGAAGTTACTGGGGCCGCCCCTTTAGGCTGAATCCATAGAACGTGGAGCAGCGCTGAGCCGCGCTGACGCTGATGCTCACCTGATCAAGCATGAGCGATTTCATGCCCATGCAGGCGAGCCAGCGTCCGCGATCGGGAGGCGGGGCAGTGACGTCGCTGGGCCAATCGCCCGCGACGCACCGACAACGTCACGGCACCGTGATGCTGGAGCTGCTTCTCGCTGATTGGATGTTTTCAGCCGACAGCGCGCTGAAAAACAGCTTGGCTGTCGGCTAAAAAATCCAACTCGTCAGCACGCCTGCGGACGCTCGCGGGAGCCCCCTCTAAAGACATCCTCATTGTCCTCATCCTTAGGCTGCGGCGCCGCTGAGCGCGCTCATGCTTGAGAGTGGTGATATCACCAGCTCTCCAAGCATGAGCGATCGGTGTCCTGCTAATTTTTTAGAGCAGGAGTGGGGGGCGTGGCTATTACAGGAGGTCTCTCTCTCTCTTCTCCCCCCCCCCCTCAGCACTTAACGTGGATTAATGTGCCAAAACATAATCCAAGTACTTTAAAATTTGGCAGGAGACGTACTTTGCACAGCCTGCAACTATCCTGAACATTCCTTGGCTTTTGCTGACATACACTGCAAATTATTCACGTTAAGCACTTTCTGAATAAAGGGTAATAAAGGAGTTAACCCAACCGCTTCCCACCCGCAAGGTCTAGACACCCATCCTTAGGGCTAATACCCCCTTCACCCACCCGAGAGGCCTGGTGACAGATGAAGATAGAAGAAGGTGATTAAAGAAAGTAAAAAGAAGATTTGGGTACCTGAGCCGGATCGTCATGGCGGATGGCATCGGATGCTGTTGGAGGCCTTCACAAGGTACGTGAGCTTCCCCCCGGCAGTCGGAGGGCCAACGCTTCTAATGGTAAGTAATATATTGAATGTTTGTAAATGTCTTTTTTACAGGTTTTTTCATTGGATGTGTTTTTTGATTTTTTGGGGGGAGGCACATTGACTGATAATATATTAATCTGTACCACTTTAGGGTACAGATTAATTAATTATTATGACAATATTTGGGGGGCATTTCTGGCTTGGTATTGCTGTTGTTTTTTTTAATTACAGTTTATTATGTGGATGTCATTGTTTGTTTTTTTCCTGCTTGATGGTAATCAAATGTTTGCGATTGTTGTTCGTTTTTACTTAATGTTATATTATGTTTGCTAATGCGTTTAATGGTTATTTCAGATATTGTTTGAATTTATTTCTTTGTAGTTTAAGGTTTCAATTAATTCATTGATGTTGTATTAAATAATTGGTTTAATTGGTTAATGTTACTATTATTTTTGAGTTGGTTTAGTAATGATTTGGTTTGATTGGTTACTGTTTGAAAGAATTCCGAGTTGTTTTAGGAATTAATTGTTTTGATTGGTTAATGGTTTAATTAATTCATTGTTGATGTTGTTATTGCTTGTATTCATTGGATTAGCTGGCTACTGTTTTTATTTGGTGAAGTGTGTTTTTTTGGAGTTAGGTTTTATTATTGTGTGTCTGGTGCATTAATGTATTGTAATTAGGGTGCCCAATGAGTGCTATAGAGGCTTATCATGCCCATATTATTATTATTATTATATGGGTATGATGTACCACTATACTACTCAATGGGTACAGGGTGGGTATCGTCAGTCCGGGGTGGGTGCTTAGGTCTCCCGTGTGGGTAGAGGGGCAGGGTGGGTTAACCTCTTAATGACTATAGCGGTTATTAACCGCTAAGGTGATTAAGGGGTTAGGGGCCATTAGAATGTCTTTATTATGTATATGTGCTTTCTGGCAACGGAGGACAGAGGGACCTGCTGGTGTGGTAAGTATAACTGTATTTATTTACTTTATTTAGGTATGATAATGCAGTGTTTAATAATAACGGGCAAATAATCTATTATCCATATCTGGATAATAGTTATTTTGACCATTACTGTACTATATGGGTTTAGGTGGAGGGGGGGGGCGTGTATTGATGTTTCTTAAATCTTTTTTTAATATACATTTCTTTCATAGTGTAGAGGTGCAGGGGGTCTCCGGAGATGAACCACATTGGTTTTATGACCGGGGACCCCCAGCTTCCCGAGATACAGGCCCCTTTATGGGGTGCCGGTATCCCTCTGCATTTAAATGTCCCGCATCATGTGACCGGGACATTTCAAAGCATAGGAGATACCGGCACCTCCATAAAGGGGCCTGTATCTCGGGAAGCAGGGGGTCCCTGGACCTGAAACCAATGCGGTTCAGCTCCGGAGACCCCCTGCACATCTACACTATGAAAGAAATGTATATTAAAAGAAATAATTTTCGGGTGACATTTCAGAGCAGCTCTCTCTGCAGCAGAAATGAATCGCTAGTTTTGGGAATTTTGTTATGATCGGTAATGACGGCTTCGTGTGGAGTGGCCTCCTATGGTGCTTAGGATGTGGAATGGAATAGAATCTTCTGTGGTGTTTTGTTCAAACAGGGAATACCTCAGAGAAGGTGACAAGAAGCAAACAAAAAACACCGCAATAGTCTATTACCTTGGGGCATGAATGACCATATGGGGCAAGATATACAGAGCATTTATTGGTTAAAACAATTGTAACCTCAATTGACATAAAACATGTATATAATTAATAAACAGTTGACTTATCTCCTGCTAGAACAAGGAAATCGTTCTCCTGCTAGTTTAAGAATTGTGCTTCCAAGCGCTTGTGCTTTAAGAAGCTACTTTGCTCCGCCGTAGAGTAAAATTGAAATCCTACTCACCATCCATGAGTAGGACATGTACAGTGGTTCGGGGTCTTTTTGCAGGGGTAGCCGCTTGCCATGGGGTGCAGGACGTCCTTTCGATGCGGGGGGAAGTGTTGCGGTCCTCGTGGTTTGCTGCCGACAGAGTAGTTTCACCGTCTCCTCCCGCTGACGTCACCGTCTGGTTTGCACAGCTACGGTGTCCCTGGAAGACCAAGAATCCTCCTACGCGTTTCGAAACTCCTCAATACTGGGTTTCTTCGTCAGGGATGTCTGATACATGGGATTATGCTTCCTTTTAAACCCTTGGTGATTCAATTGTAATGGTAAATTTGATGGGAACGCCCAAATCAAGTCCAAATAAAGTCTTAATGAGTGTCCTGTATTACTTAGCCTTGTAGGACAGAAATAAAGCAATAAAGCAATAATAGATGGTAATACAAGGTTTTGCACTAACAGTTGTTTGCTTAACATGTTTACACATAGTTGGATAAGTGCATATATAGGATGTGTATACAGAAGGGGGTATGCATGTAGACAGGATTCGTTGCATATTGTCATAATTAGTTGTGAAAGACCTAATTACACATAACGCATGTTTGTTCCATCCAAACGTCAGATGTTCATTGCCTTAATAGCAATTTCACCATAATGGTAAATGTTAACCATATATGTCTAACAGTCCCTTATAATGGGAAAATGTTGCAGAAGGTATAATTTTAATTAATGGTGAATTATGTTAGTCAGTTTGGATGGAAACATACCATGCGTTAGTGTAAACATATAATATGCTGTATTCATTGATCCATTAACAACAGATATGCAACAAACTTTTTTACAAAATTACAGATAGAAATAACACAACTTTTTATTTTATCCATATTTATACTCATTGGTCTGAATTCTTATGTCAGACAAAGAATATATATTCCTTTACTTAGGATCTTGGTGTGTTATTCATGTACTTAAACATCAGAAAATTTAATAATTATAATATTAATTTTAATTTATTCCATACCTTTAAATGTGCGTATGGGTTTGATATTGAGCTACAGAACTTTAAATGGTCCTTTTGGAGAATTTGCTTCGGAGAGACACATTTCTTGGGGGTCAGTTATTTAAAATCTACAGTAACGTGAATTACGTGTTATAATTAATGTGATAATAGTGTTATTTACCAAACTAATTTATTATGACTTAAATAATTTATATTGTGCTATATGATTAAAATAAAGTTATAATGTGATTATGAAGTGATCTATGTAAAGTAATATTATGAATATTTAGTGAATATTTAGTGCATGAATTGTGCTTATTTTGTGATGTTGTGCAGGCAATATCATAGTGGCTGTGTTTGTCGGCGGACAAGGGACAGGGCACTCAGCCAAATCTTGCAATTTCTAAATTATTTAAGGAATGATGTCAAATCAAATTCGACATTCAAACCAAGTGGATTGAGGGTTTTTAATTCAAAAATCCAGTAGGACTCTCTTCTGGAAATGATATTTAGTTTATCTCCCCCTCTTTTGCAGAATGTTGGGCACTCTATAGCATGGCATTTTAGACCTTCAGGACTTTGTGAATGTTTTAATTTGAAGTGGAGAGACACATTGTGAGCCTCAAAGCCTCTTTTGATGTTGTAAATGTGTTCTCCAAGTCTTCGTTGTAATGTTCTGCCCGTGCGGCCTACATATTGCAGGCTACACGGGCATTCTAACAAGTATATGGCATATTGACTATGACAATTCATAAGTGATCTGATAGGGTATTCTTTCAGTGTGTTGTTGGAAATAAATGTTTTAGTTTTAATGCTGAATTGACATGCTATACATTTAGCGCATGGGAAATATCCCTTAACTGTATCCCTATTGTTTTGTGCATCTCTACTGAATGGACAGCTGGGTGACAGTTTTGTTTTCAGATTATTTGCTTTCCTGAAATAAATCTCCGGTTTATCTTTCAGAAATTCTTTCAGGATATTGTCCTGCCGTAGAAGGCCCCAGTACTTTTCAAAGGTTTTCACAATCTGTGGTGCAAGCGAACTATATTTTGTGATGAAAGCAACTGTCTCCACATTTGTATTTGTTTTTTGTTGTTTTGGTTTATATTCCAACAGGTCTGACCTTGTCATGGCCTTTACAGTCTCTATTGCATTATCAAGTTGGTGTTTGTTATACTCTCGATCGATGAATTTTTGTTTTAATTCCTGTGCCTGGATGTCAAAGACTAGAGGGTCTGTGCAGTTACGTTTAATCCTGACCAGTTGTCCTTTTGGAATGTTTTTAATCCAATTAGGATTATGATGGCTACTGGCAAGTAGGTAGTTGTTAGCCTGAACTGGTTTGTAATAGGTTTTAGTTTTTAAGATGTTGTTTTCTATGTAAATCTGCAAGTCCAAAAACTCAATGCAGCTGTTGCTTTCCTTAAACGTAAAGGTCAGGTTTCTATCATTGGTGTTGAGATATATTTTAAATGTTTCTAGTTCGCTAGCTGTACCTCTCCATATGAATACGACGTCGTCTATGTAGCGCCGCCATAGGACTAGATTCGCCCCCAGTTCTCTATTGGACCAGATGGTGTCATCCTCCCACTTACCCATATAAAGGTTCGCGTAACTGGGAGCGAATTTCGTACCCATGGCGGTGCCACATGTCTGAAGATAGAATTGTTCTTTGAATGAAAAATAGTTATGTCTTAGAATGTATTCAATTGATTCCATCAAGAATCTGACTAGAGTACTGGGCATTGATTTATCGTTCTCTAATGTTGTTCTAGTTGCTTCGCACCCTTTGTTATGTGAAATTATAGTGTACAGCGAAGTTACGTCTGCAGTGACTAAAATATAGTCCGATTGCCATTGTAAATCACTCAGGATTTGCAAGATGTGTGTGGTATCTCGTAGATGTGAGCGCAATTCAACTACATATTTTTGTAGGTGATGATCAATATACTCAGATAATGCTGAAGTAATTGATCCTATGCCCGATATTATAGGGCGACCGGGGGGTATCATGAGGTCTTTGTGAATCTTTGGTATCATATAGAAGATAGGGATTCTTGGATGTAAATTATACAAAAATTCATATTCCCTATCTCCTATGACTCCGTCATTTACGGCTCCCTCCAGCAGTAGTTTTAGTGTCTCCTGATATTTTGATGTAGGATTACAATTTAAAGGGATATAGGTATCCTGGTCATCAAGAATGCGTCTTGACTCCTCAATGTAGTAAGCCGCATCCATGACTACAATGCCCCCTCCCTTGTCCGCCGATTTTATCACTATTTGTTTGTTGCTTTCTAATTGTGCTATTGCCTGCTTCTCTTCATAACCCAAATTATCTTTTTTTCTCTTCTCCTTCGAAATGTGTCTCTCCAAGTCTGCTGTGACCATTTCTGCGAATGATTCAACTAAGTTGCCCCTAGCAAATTTGGGGTAGAATGTTGATGTTGGTTTAAACTTAGTGTAGTTGCTATTTGCACCCTCCTTATTATCGTCTATAGAAGTTTTATTTTTTGCAAAAAACCTTTTAAGTGCTAGCTTTCTAACAAATTTTTGCACATCTATATAGACATCAAAATTATTGGGATCACTGGTAGGTGCGAATGTCAGCCCTTTACTTAACACTTGTTTTTCATATTTTGTTAATTTGTATTGACTTATGTTAAATATATTGAGCTGTTGTTTAATCTTAATAAGTTTTCTCATTCGCTTATTGTTCTGGCTGGTTTTTTCTTTCCCACCTCTTCTACCTCTCTTCCTATTTTTCTTTTTCTTGAATTGGGTGAATCCCATTTTTTGTCTGATTTTTTTCTCTGATGTTCCTCGTCCCTTTCTCTCTTCCAATCTAAAAAAGAAAACGTTGGTCTCTTTTCTAGACTGGAAGTTTGGGGGACAGGTTGTTTTATTTCTTTTGTGGGACTCACACCAATTTTATTGGTTTGTTTGTTCTTATTTATGGGGGATGTGGGGGGACTTATCTTTTTCTGATGTGTATCATCTATATGTAAACCTCTTAGTTGATGAAATGGTGAGTTAATATTGTATTTAGGTTTGCTGTTGGAATTTTCCTTTTCTTTATCTTTATTAATCTCCTTTTCTCTTCTAAGATTGGTACGGTCTATTTCATCCTTTTGCTTTCTACTGTCTCTAGAATTAGATGGAGTCCTATCACGGGACCCATCATGTGTGGACTTTTCGGGTGCCCATTTCTTATCATAACGTTTTTTACCTTTATGAAAAGTTTGGGTTTTTTCTAAATTTGAAGCTTTCTTCCAATTTCTATATTTACCTTGGGCATAATCTAACTTGTCCCTGTGGTGTTTGATTCTTTTGTTTTCTTTAATTTCTTTTTCTACCTGTTTTGTTTTTTTCTCAATTTTATCTTCATATAAGATTTTCTCTGAACTGGTAACCGTTTCTAGATATTCCTGAATTTCAACAATTTCATTGTCTAGTTTTTGCAATAATTTCCTTCTGTTCATAATCAGAAATCTCATTAACTCAAAGGAACAATTATCTAGTAGTCTATTCCATTCTACAATAAATTGATCACTTTCAAAATCTGTTGTTGGAGATTTAAAGATTCGCAGACCCCTAGGGATCATTTTTTGTTCCAAGTATTTCTCTAGAGCTACTGCGTCCCATACTTGACGGGATTCATGGATTAACATGATCTTCCTCTAGATCTTCTACCTTTTCATCTTCCTGTATCATAATGATGTCATTGTTTTGTTCTGTGGAGAATACAGAGTCTATATCTAGCCCTCTACTATTCCTATTTTGAAATAATGTGCTCATAGTTAAATGTGATTGTGTGTAACACAGCAGCTAACACTTAAGATAAACTCACAGGGGAAAAATAATAAGTGCAGTATAAGCGCTAGTGTATACAGAATAATACAGTGTTATAAACAATACATATATTGGAACAAAACCTGTGATACAGTTAGTGAAGGTAGTCCTTGAGCTGCCTGGGAGGTAAATCCGGTATCTTCCAACCGGATGAGAAGATTCGTGTGGAGTGGCCTCCTATGGCGCTTAGGATGTGGAATGGAATAGAATCTTCTGTGGTGTTTTGTTCAAACAGGGACAAGAAGCAAACAAAAAACACCGCAATAGTGTATTACCTTGGGGCATGAATGACCATATGGGGCAAGATATACAGAGCATTTATTGAATACACCAATTGCCTGCAAACTTTGCACAGTGCATGCTTTGCACTTGTTACGCCGGTGCTGCCCGCAGACCAGACCCGTCCCCTGAGCTGAAGGGGGAAGTGGTAATACAAGCACCCGCAGCAAAGGGAGTGTGTTTGGAGTGTGGTATGAAGCGTTGCCAGGCCAGGTGTAGTAAGGTAGACAATACTTGCCGGTACCGGTTGTAGAGATAGAGTGAAGGATGCCTTGCCGAAGTCAGAGAGTGGAGATAGGTCATAGTCCAAGCCGTGTTCAAGGGGTTACCAGAGTGAGCGTTATCCAAGGAGTGCCGAGATTGAGAGCCAGAGGGGGTAGTCGTACGAGCTGCGTCAGAACCTGTGAAAACACTGAGAGAATCCAGAAGTACTTCCATACAGAGACTATGTTGAGCATAGACTGAGAGCAGAGAGGAGCTAGATAAAGCAGGAAGGTCCAATTAGGAACGGAGGCGGGACAGGAAGAGCTACAGGGAGACACTGCAGATTGGTGCAGGCATAACAGGCCAGGTGAGTCTTGTTGGTAACCTGAGTATGCCCGTGCAGTGTGCGGGGGCGGAGCCTGAGGTCCGGGGGACGGGAAGAGAGTGTGCAGACTGAGCGTGCTCCGTAACTCGTGTACGCGCATGAACCGAGCCAGTGGATGGTGCAGGTGTGCGTGCAGGAGGGCGTGGGCGCGCCTGGCGCTCAGCAGAGGATTCGCCGAGGGGAGTGATCCCGCGACGGCGGCAGGGACGGGGAGCCGTGGAGGCCGGTAAGGCAGGATAGTTTTGTGTGTCCAGGGGCTCCCTGCGGGGAGGGAGTGCTCTGTGTGGGGAGCGTGGAGAACGCCGATTCCTGACAGCGCTCCCCCAAGCTATCCTGCAAATGTCACTGGTTTTCTTAACATGCACGGCAAGTTATGTTCGTTAAGCACTTTATGGAAGTGGAAAAAGTGCTTAATGTGAATTAAAGTGTCAAAACATAACCCAATTAACTTAAACTTTGGCACATGATGTGCTATATATATACTGCCCACAACTATCCTGAACATTTCATGGCATTAGCGAACACATACTGCTAATTATACACGTTAAGCACGAGGGCTATATGTACATAATTTTGTTTAATGAACTAACCATTTCCCACATTCCCTGTGTAAGTGGAGTTATTTGAGTGATGGTTATTTAACCCTTCCCCCCCCCTAAACCAGGGAACCAGAGCTGTGTGTTTGGATGTATGGGGAATGAATGCAACGTATGAGTGCATGCCCCTCCTTTCAGTCTCCCTGAATTGGAGGTATTTATTATGAAAGCTGTTGTAAGGGGGATGTGGATAGGGGAAAATCAGTAGTTACACTCAGGCCAACCCATTAGAGGTACCCTTGTGAGTGACCACCAACCTCCAAAACAGGGTACCTTAAAGGGGGTACTCTCAACATACAATCCCTCATTCTCAACCTTCACACACACCTCAATCATCTTTCAGAGTATCACCAGGGACCCCAAGTAATTTGGGCTGGACAACTCTGACCTCATACATTCACTTCTAGCTCATCCAGAGTATCACCAGAGAACCCAAAGTCAGTTGGGCTGGACAACTCTCACTTTATGCACTCTCATCTAATTCCAAGCTGCCAGGATGTCCCTAACAGTATTGGCAGACGATACTTAAGCCGGGTAGTGGCAGAAACCTGTCCTAGGCCACATTCTATACAGTGCCCTCCATGAACAGTGTCACTCCCTGCCTCAACACATTGGAGGATGCTGATATAGCATAACCTCAGTCACCCGTAGTCTCCCTGTACTTTAAGGAGTCTCCCTGATTGGCGTTAATCTCACTGATCCTGATATTGACCCGAAATCTCAGAGAAAAGGTTAACAATAACCTGATTATTCCTGAAATGGATTAAATTACCCCAAAACTCCATATTCTCGGGTGTTGACCTGTAAGTACCCACCTTGGCACTTACCTAGCACCTTATGGGTACTGTTTGCCACCTGTGAGGCAAACATGGAGCAGCTAAAGATTTGCCTGGTTGTTCTCAGCACTGGCTTTTCACCTCTGTGGGAGTCATATCATGGCAGAAATACCATCCCCAACTCTAACAATGATTCAATTCATAACAGTGCCTCCACCCCGTTAGGGTAAAAGCTATACTCCTCACCAGTATTCAATGGGGATACAACAATCTTTATTTACAATTTTTTTAGATCAAAATACATCAACACTTTCCCAGAGATGGCACCCCTAAGCAGGGTCCCATGAAACCTCTGAGGGCAGGGTTCTAGGTCACCCAAACTACTGCACATACTCTCCCAACCTCAGGCCATGGATAATACACTTCACTTATCCTGGCCTGAGGCCCCCCAGAATATGGACAGCTTTGCAGCTAACTGCACCCATGCCCCAGAAGTGTCATACCCCAGGCTCGGGGTACCTCACAGGACATCATGGTAAATGGAACTGGCCCAGTCGCTGGCCTACCTCATGCAATTCAGGGATTGGACCACTGTATCCAGGTGTGGCAGGTACGGTAACTCCCTATATTAGGACGAACCTTAAGTTGTGGGTAAATGGCCACCCCAAGGCATCCCCTCCGGAAGGGACCCTCTTCACTCAGGTTTTAATGCACTTGGCTTTTGTTTAGACACGTTAAGCACTTTCACATTATGCATTTTCCTCTTCCAAAAAGTGCTTAACGTGAATAATTAGCAGTGTATGTTAGCAAAAGCCATGGAATTCTCAGGATAGTTGTGGGGACTGTACAGCATATCATGTGCCATGTTGCAAGTTAATCGGTTTATGTTGTGACACTTTAATTCACATTTAGCATTTCCCACTTCCATAAAGTGCTTAACGTACATAATTTGCCGTGCATATTATCAAAAGTCAAGAAATTTGCAGGACAATTTGGGGGGGGGGGGGCGGGGTGGAATGCAAATCATGTACGTTGCCAAATTTAAAGACAATTGGTGTATGTCTATTAAAACATTAATCCACATTAAGCGTTTTTCACATTAAGCGTTTTAGACTGTTGTCCTTCAGAAAGTGCTTAACGTGAATAATTTGCAGTGTATGTCAGCAAAAGCCAAGGAATGTTCAGGATAGTTGCAGGCAGTGTAAAGTATGTCTTCTGCCAAGTTTGAAGGCAATTGGATTATGTTTTGGCACATTAATCCACGTCCATATTAAGTATTTTGCCCTTCTTAAAGTGCTTAACGTAAATAATTTGCAGTGTGTGTGAGAAAACACCTTGAAATGTTCAGGACAGTTGTGGGCAGTATACAGCGCATCATGTGCCAAGTTTTAAGTTAATGGGGTTATGTTTTGACACTTTAATTTAAATTACGCATTTTCCACTTTCAGAATGTGCTTAATGTACATAATTTGCAGTGCATGTTATGAAAAGCCATGACATTTTCAGGATAGCTTGGGGGAGTGCAAAGCATGTACTGTGCAAGGGTTGAAGGCAATTGGTGTATGTCTTGGCACATTTATCCACATTAAGCATTTTAGCCTGTCCCATGTGAGGGTGTGTACAGAGGGTGTGGGTGTGAGGAGCGTAGAGTGTATGTGCATGGAGAGCATAGTGTGTGTGTGTTACATAGTAAATGAGGTTGATAAAAGACGTACGTCCATCAACTTCAACCCATGCTAAATTTAGACAAAAGATACATTATCCTATATCTATGCTTACTTATTGATCCAGAGGAAGGCAAACAAGAAACCCCAGTGTCATATCATCCAATGATATCTCATAAGGGGAAAAATAAATTCCTTCCTGACTCCAAGAATTGGCAATTGGATTAATCCCCGGATCAACATCCTTACCATGTATACTTTTTTGGTATATCCCTGTATACCTTTCCTTTCTAAAAAGATGTCCAATCTTTTTTTTAACAAATCTATTGTATCTGCCTTCACAGTCTCCATGGGTAATGAATTCCACATTTTAACTGCCCTTACTGTAAAGAACCATTTCCTTTGTTGCTGGTGAAATCTCCTTTCCTCCAACCTTAAGGGATGGCCCGAGTCCTTTGTACTGCCCGTGGGATGAATAGTTCTTTTGAAAGCTCCTTGTATTGTCCCCTAATATATTTGTATATAGTTATCATATCCCCTCTTAGATGCCTCTTTTCTAATGTAAATCTAATTTAGCTAGCCTCTCCTCATAAGTTAGATTGTCCATCCCCTTTATTCATTTGGTAGCTCTTCTCTGCACTCTCTAGTCTTTCTAAGGAGCAGTGCCCCAAATTGTACTCCATATTCAAGGTGTGGTCTTACTAATGCTTTGTAAAGGGGCATAATTATGTTTACTTCCCTTCCATCCATTGCCCATTTAATGCAAAATAAGATCTTGTTTGCCTTTGCAGCTACTGCATGACTTTGGGCACTATTGCTAAGCCTGCTGTCTACAAGCACTCCTAAATCCTTCTCCATCAAGGATTCCCCCAATTTATCCCCATTTAATTTGTAAGTTGCCTGTTTATTCTTGCTTCCCAAATGCATAACCTTACATGTATCTATTAAACCTCATTTGCCATTTACCTGCCCAAGTTTCCAGTCTCTCCTAGTCCTTCTGAAGAGAAATTACATCCTGCTCTGATTCTATTACCTTACACAATTTAGTATCATCAGCAAAGATGGAGACTTTGTTCTCGATGCCAACCTCAAGGTCATTAATAAACAAGTTAAAAAGCAGGGGTCCAAGTACCGATCCCTGAGGTACTCCACTCACGACTTTAGCCCAACCTGAAAAAGTTCCATTTATGACAACCCTCTGCTGTCTGTCCTTTAACCAGTTTTCAATCCAGGTGCATATATTATTGCTGAGTCCAATTTGCTTTATTTTGTACACCAACCTCGTGTGAAACCGTATCAAAAGCCTTTGCAAAATCTAAGTAGACCACGTCAACTGCATTACCCTGGTCTAAATTCCTACTTACCTCCTCAAAGAAACAAATAAGGTTAGTTTGGCATGATCTATCCTTCATAAATCCATGCTGACTATTACTAATAATTTTGTTTCCATTAGATATTCCTGAATATTATCCCGTATTAAACCTTCAAGTAGTTTCCCCACTATTGAATAGAGCACAAAGAGAAAGAAACCCAAATTATTAGCACTCAATCCCCCTGTTGCTGAGTAATAACTGACTAAATGGGGTGTAGAATTGTTCAATTAAAATGTAACTTTTAATGTTCAAACAATAGCTAAAATGATGGTGATTAAAATATAACAGGCAATGAACACACACTATAGATCCTATGACGAGTGCAGTGGGCACTCTGGATCGCTAATAAAATCAGATACCTGAGGGTGATTAGATCAGATACCTGAAAAAAGGGTCTGTTATGCAGATCACCTTTAAGGATGTTGGGCTGAGACGTGCTTAACCTTAAACCCACTATGTCTAAGTCAGACACCCTAAAAATAGGGCACATAGGTAAATATGGTGCCAATAAATCGACTGGCTTAAGGAGTGTAGCTGAAGAGGTACACTATGGACTCCTTGCAAGAGGGAGCCGCTAAGCAGTCAGTCCTCAGACACACGGCTCTTGCTATCCAGAGAGGAGTGGAGGAACTAGTGTAAATCCCCACACTCTCGTGATACGTGAAAAGACGTGTTGTCTCCTCACTTGCCATGGCCATTCTGCCACAGTACGTAAACAGGAACAATCTGAAGTCGAGAGCCAAAGGGGGTAGTCTGCCAAGCCGCGTCAAAACCGAGAGAATCAAAGAACAAGCACTGTGAAACACCCATACAAAACTATGACGAGCGAGGAAGCACAGAACAGAGAGGGTATATAAAGCTGGAGCAGCCAACCAGGAGAGGGGGCGTGCCTGGAGGAGCCCAGGGAGCTTCATAGCATTGGCTGCTGTTCTTAGAGCTCAGGTGACACTCAGCAAGAGCCAGATTGTAAACGTGCGGTGTTTGGGGGCGGAGCCTGAGTAGGGATAAGTTCAATGGCTTTTGTGTGTGCACTGTAAGTCCGACGTGTGCATGAAGGGAAGCAACGTGGGGTGCACGCAGGGTGGCGATTCCGCGCCGACGGCTGCGACGCAAAGCGTGGAGGAAGTACCTCGTGGGGCGTCCCACCATGTCGACGGGTAAGTGATGAAGCTGAAGGGGGCTTGCGTGGTTGTAGTGGAAGGGTCTGAGCAGTGTAAGGAGAGAGCCGTGAGCTCCACCTGAGGCGTTGTGTGCTCACATTCCTAACACTGTGTGAGCATAGGGATTATAGTAGGAGCAAGAGGTTTTAGGAGATGGGAGGGAATGGGATCAAGAGGGCAAGTGGTAGAGGGAGAAGAGATCAGCAGTGACACATCCTCCTCCGAGATAGCGGAAAAAGAGTCAAGAAAGGCAGGAGGAGAGTTGGGAAGCGGTGTGGGATGGGAGGAGGCAATAGATGGGATGTTCTGACGTATGGATTCCACCTTTTCCTTAAAAAAGTCAGCAAAGTCCTGAGGTGACATGGAGGAAGAAGAGGAGGCAGCTGAGGGTGGTCTGAGTAGAGAGTCAAAGACAGAAAAGAGTCGGCGTGGGTTAGAGTTGTGTGTGTTGATTAGTGATGAAAAGTAGGTTTGTTTAGCCTGAGAGAGGGCAGAGTTGAAACAGGACAGCATAAATTTGTAGTGAATGTAGTCTGCGAGCGTATGAGATTTCCTCCAGAGGCGTTCAGAGGAACGAGTGGAGGAACGCAGCATGCGCGTGTCGGAGTTTAGCCAGGGTCTGGGGTTAGAAGGGCGAGGACGGCAGAGAGAAAGCGGGGCATGAAGATCAAGAGAGGAAGATAAGGCAGAGTTGTAGTTCCTGACCAGGTTGTATTCAGACACACATGCAATATACTCAATGCAGATACGCAAATGACACTAATTAGAGGGTTAAATGTATTACCTAAATACGCCCTGACTGTGGAAAGCAGATAATGTGTGTGTCATAATAGAATATATTGTGTTGTGCAAATAATCTATGGTAGACACCTGAGACTAGGAGTATTGCTTCTCTCATCTCATAGGCAAACCTTGTGACACTATATAGAAGTGCCTAATGTGAGTAATATACACACTGTACCCTATACTAGGAACACTAGGGCTACACATTTTTGACATATAGCATCTCACCAGAGACCTTAAGTGTTAACAACCTAAGTATATGTCCCAGTAACTACGCTCTGCCAGCTTCGCCGTGTAGTTCGAACTCAGGAATCGGTCACAATCACTTTACACTGCCACTGCAACGTGTAGCTCACCCCAAACGAAGCGCGAACACGGTGCTGAGGTAGGGAATTGGTTAACGCCGACCCACAGCCACGCGGGCACGCCTAGGATGTAGAGTAGTTGTTCAAGCCAGGTCAGGGTTATAGATTGAAGTGAAGAGTTGCAGATCGTCGGAGTGCGTAGCCAAGTTCGGAATTGGAGAGTAGCGGATCGTCAGGGGACGTAGCCAGGTTCAGGATGGGAGAGTATCGGATCGTTGGAGTACTTAGCCAAGGTCAGGATTGGAGACAGGAGAATGGTCATTCGTAAACGGATGAGGAGAGGTGCTGAATCCAAGAGACAAGCAAGGTCAGGCAACAAGAGGTTAATCAGCAAGGCAAGGTCACAGGAACTGGAATGCAGCAAGGCATGGCATCACACTAGACTATGCTCAGCAAAGAATGAAGGCAGGGCCTCCAATAGCCAGCCAGGGCGGAACCAGGAAGTAACCATCGATAGGCTGCTGGTGCATAGAGGTGTGCCCTATGATGCAGCCTAATCAGGGATGGGGGTGGAACCGATCGCGCACCGACCTGCACGCGTCACGGAGGTCAGGGGCGGAGCCTGGAGCGCGCTTCACTCCCACGCCTGGAATGCGCTTCACTCCCACTCACTGGATGTCCTTAGAGCAAGAGGGGGCGGGATCAATCGCACGCCGACTGTCACGGAGGTCGGGGCAGAGCCCGAGGCGCGCGTCACTCCCACGCCGGTCCTGTCCATCACCAGAGCGGGAGGTGGAGACAGAATCCGCGGACGGGAATCAGACCGCACAAGATCCGCGCGCGTAGTGGGACCATGAGACTGCGCATCCTGAGTGTCTGTCACGGAAGGTTTGTTGAGGTGAGCAGACGGTCTGCAACCGCTAGGATGGCGAATCCTCACAGTACCCCCCTCCCCCTCACGGAGCGCCCTCCTGGCGACTCCATGATTGTTTCTCAGGGAATTTGGCATGAAACATGCAAACCAGTTTGGCTGCGTGGACCCAATGACTTGAAATCCAGGATCTTTCCTCCGGGCCGAAACCTCTCCAATGCACCAGATAGTGCAGCGATCCCCCTGGAGATCTTAGAGTCAAGAATAGATTGGATCTCGTATTCGGGTTGTCCTTGAACCATGAGAGGAGAAGTGGGAGGCACCGGAACTGAAAAGGCATTCTGGACCACAGGTTTGAGAAGTGAAACATGAAATATTGAAGGGATCCACATGGAAGGCGGGAGAGCGTGGCGATACGCCACCGTATTGATCCTTTTGGAGATAGCAAAGGGTCCAAGAAATCTGGGTGCGAACTTCATAGAGGGGACTTTCAGCCTGATGTTCCTGGATGACAACCAGACCTTGTCGCCAGGTTTAAGGTCCAGAGCAGGTCTGCGGTGGCGATTCTTTTGCCTATTGACTGCTTGCCTGATGTTGACCTGGATCTTTTTCAACACGCTTTGTAAAGTTTTTATTCTGTCATCAGCTGCTGAGACCCCTGAGGAAGGTAAAATAAGAGGAAGAGTAGATGGGTTGAATCCGTAATTAATGAAGAAAGGAGACTCAAGGGTTGAACTGCTTCGTGCGTTACTGTGGGCGAATTCTGACCAGGGTAAGAGTTCAGCCCAGTCATCTTGGGAGTCCGAGGTAAAGCAACGTAAATACTGTTCAAGGGACTGATTGGTCCTCTCCGTTTGACCATCAGTCTGTGGGTGGTATCCCGACGAGAAATGGAGGGTGATACCTAGCTGGAGACAAAACGAGCGCCAGAAACGAGAAATACATTGCGAGCCTCTATCTTAAACAATTACCAAGGGTACTCCATGTAACCGAAAGATCTCCCTGATGAAGATGTCAGCTAATCTGGGAGAATTGGGCAGACCCTTGAAGGGTATGAAATGGGCCTGCTTCAAAAATCGGTCCACTACTACAAGAATTGTGTCCATACCCTTGGAACTAGGCAAATCCACAATGAAATCCATGGACAAATGTGTCCATGGCCGATCTGGAATAGGTAGAGGTTGAAGGAGACCTGCAGGAGGTATCCTGGGCGTTTTAGTCCTGGCACACGTAGGGCACGCAGCTACAAAAAAATGTTATGTTCTTTTGCCTTCCTGGCCACCAAAAGGTGCAAGGGATGAGGTCCAGAGTCCTTTTGGTGCCGGGATGGCCTGCAGATTTGGACAAATGACTCCATTCAAGGATCTTCTTATGGTGCAGGGACGAAGTGAAGAGACGGTCCTGCGGAGGCGAGATGCCAGGAGGGATGTTACTTTGTTGACGGACAATGTCTTTGAGCGCTCCAAATGATGTGGCCGAGAGAATACATTTGGGCGGTAAAATGGGTTTTTGCTGATCCTCAGTCTTGTCGTCCAGGGAAAATTGTCGAGATGGTAGATGTTTGATGAAAATTAAATTTCTCCAGTTTGGCAAAAAGTTTGTTCTTGTGTAAGCGGAGAAGCTCTTGTTTCACGTGAGAGATGTATTCCTGTCTGGATTTAGAGAAAATTAGAATGTCATCAAGATAAACGATTCCAAAAGAGTAAAGGAGGTCTCTGAAAACTTCATTTATGAAATCCTGCAACACGGCTGGGGCATTGCACAGACCAAAAGGCATGAACAAATACTCATAATGTCCATCTCTGGTGTTGAAAGCAGTCTTCCATTCATCACCCTGAGGAACCTGACAAGATTATAGGCACCTCGTAAATCCAATTTAGAAAAGATACTAGCTCCTTGTAATCGATCAAACAGTTCAGAAATGGATAGCGGTTTTTGACGGTGATCTTGTTGAGGGACCGGTAATCTATGCAAGGGTGTACGGTCCCATCCTTCTTCACAAAGAAAAACCCTGCGCCCGCAGGAGAGGTGGACTTACGTATAAACCCCTTCTGTAAGTTCTCTGCAATATATTCTTTCATTGCCTTGGTTTCCTGCATAGACAATGGATAGGAAGTCCCTCTAGGAGGTGTGGTACTTGGAAGCAGATCGATGGGACAATCGAACAGGTGGTGAGGGGGAAGAATCTCCGATCTGACCTTATCGAAGACGTCCCGAAACTCAGCGTACTCTTCTGGCGATTGTACCTTCTCCTTGGACACAGTGGTACCCCCGATGCTACTTGCTTCCAGGATGCAGTTCTTTTTGGCAAAATGCGTTCCATTGAAGGGGTTCCTTATTGAGCCAATCTACACGAGGGTTGTGTATCTGTAGCCAGGGTAGCCCGAGAATCACGCTGATGGAAGGAGTATGGATAACATTGAATTGGATCTTTTCCAGGTGTGTGTACCTTGTGACCAAGGAGATGAACGCCGGCTGCAGATGTCTTCCATCAATGGCTTCAAGAGCGATGGGCTTCTTTCTGGGCCTGGTCGGGACCAGATGAAGTTCTGCAAAAGCTTGATCTATGAAGTTTCCTCCGGAACCTGAATCGAGGAAAGCAAGCGTAGATACTTGGAAGCCCTCCCCATAGAGTAATGGGTACAAGAATGCGAGAAGGGTTGTCAGTAGAAATAGGGGAGAAAAAAAGCGTTCCCAATGAGACTCCCACGGGTCTCATGGGAACTTTGCGTTTCCCGACTTTTGGGGACAGAAATATGCAAAATGTCCAGAAACACAGCAGTAAAAACATAGGCTGGCATTCTTGCGTCGTAATTTCTCTGATTTGGAAAGGCTAGTACCCCCTAATTGTATAGGCTTGGACGTATCAAGGGAAGAAACCTCACCTTGGCTCACCTGACCGGGATTGATCCGAGATGGGATGGTACGATGATGAGCCTTCTCTGATCGTCTCTCCAGGAGGCGACGATCCACCTTAATATAGACGGCAATAAGCTCCTCCAAATCGGTGGGACGGTCGTAGGCTGCCAGTTCATCCTTCAAGGCTTCCGATAATCCTTGCCAAAAGGCCGCGGCCAAAGCCTCGTCATTCCAGTCAGTTTCTGCAGCTATAGTTCTAAACTCGAGAGCGTATTTGGCGACTGGACGATTGCGTTGAGAAACACGAAAAGGTGCAGAGGAAGCACATACCTTACGACTGGGTGTATCAAACACTTTCCGGAACTCTCGGGCAAAGGCTCCGATAACCTATGTGAGGTCGAATCTTCACTCCCAGATGGGAGAGGCCCAGGCAAGAGCGTCATCTATAAGGAGAGACACAATATACGCCACCTTGGCGCGGGGCGCATTGAAGCGTGAAGGATTCATTTCAAATTGTATAAAGCATTGATTCAAAAACCCCCGGCATTCATGAGGGTCACCCCCTTAACGGTTGTGGGCAGGTAGACGAGGTTCTTGGGAGAAAGGCAAAGCTGGAGTAGTGGGAAGGTCAGGAACAGCAGGCACAAGAGGGGAATGCGGTTCCTGTAGGGTACAAGAAAGAGAGTGCGAAAATCCTCCTGAAGGGAGAGCATGGTTTGCTCGCTACCCACAATTTTTTCCTCTAAGGTAGTCAGGTAGCTTGCGTGTGTGCGCAGGACTCTTCCTACCTCCATGGGTCGACGTTTGTGTGGCTGAGCATATTGTAATGCGTAGCTCACCCCAAATGAAGCGCGATCGTGGTGCTGAGGTATGGAATTGGTTAACGCTGAGCCACGCGGGCGCGCCTAGGATGTAGAGTAGTCGTTCAAGCCAGGTCAGTGTTATAGATTGGAGAATAGCATAAGTACTTGCCAGGTCTGGAGCGGAGAGTTGCGGATCATCAGAATGCGCAGCCAAGTTCGGGATTGGAGAGTAGCGGATCGTCGGGGTACGTAGCCAGGTTCAGGATAGGAGAGTATCGGATCGTTGGAGTACTTAGCCAAGGTCAGGACTGGAGACAAGAGAATGGTCGTTCTTAGCCGGATCAGGAGAGGAGAGGTGCGGAATCCAAGAGACAAGCAAGGTCAGGCAACAAGAGGTTAATCAGCAAGGCAAGGTCACAGGAACTGGAATGCAGCAGGGCACGGCATCACACTAGACTATGCCCAGCAAAGATTGAAGGCAGCAGCAAGGTATATAAAGGCAGGGCCTCGAATAGCCAGCCACGGCGGAACCAGGAAGTAACCATTGATAGGGCACACCCCTATGCACCAGCAGCCTATGATGCAGCATAATCAGGGATGGGTCGGAACCGATCGCGCGCCGACCAGCGCGCGTCACGGAGGTCAGGGGGCGAAGCCTGGAGAGCTTCACTTCCACGCCAGTTCTGGATGTCCTTAGAGAAAGAGGGGGCAGGATCAATCGCGCGCATCACGGAGGTCAGGGGGTGGAGCCCGAGGCACGCGTCACTCCCACGCCGGTCCTGTCCATCACCAGAGCGGGGGCGGGGCTTGGAACGCGCTGAGCGGGGAGGCTGGACAAGTGCACCCGTCGTGCGTCAGAGCGGGGGGCGGAGACAGAATCCGCTGATGGGGAATCAGACAGCGCAAGATCTGTGTGCGCAGTGGGACCACGAGACCGCGCATCCTGAATGTCCGCCATGGAAGGTTTGTTGAGGTGAGGAGACGAGTGAACCCAAGTGATTTGTATCGGCGCTATACAACACCCTCAATTCAATTAAAGTGCAAAAAATTTACACACAGTGAAAAGGTGTATAACCAAAGATACTTCTCAACCTTCCAAGGAATTTGTAAGGATTCCTTACAGAAACAGTCTTGGTCAAGGGGGGGGAAGGGAGTGGTACAATCAGGAACACACCGATAATATAAAAAGATAAACAAAATAATGGTGCAGTACATTCAAACAATGTGGGAAATAGTTGAATCTTGGCTCGGTTACAATTCCTACTTACAACAAGTAGAATGAATATAAGCAGTGGTCTGACTCTGTCAGTATAGATAAGGTTAGATCTTCAGCAGAGAAGAAGATTCTGGATAGGAGTTAACTTCATACAGGGTTCATTGAAGTGATGTAAACTCAGATTCACGGAGAGTGTTGAGATCATATAGTCATTTTTAATCACTATATCTTTTGAGTGTTAGTTATTTATTAATAAAAGTGTTACATTGTTATGTTATGTTATGTATAGGCTTTTTTTTGGACCGCAGAGTGATGTGCCAAGCTTTTGGCAACCTGTGGGTTAATTTTTTAATTGTTACAGACGGCCAGTCTGTTAATTGATTTCAATCAACCATAGTATATAATACTGAACAATCTTAAGGGTTAGTATTCTCTCCTGAGGAAGCTGTCTATGAACAGCGAAACGCGTTGAGCCTTGTCGTCAGTCTGCTGCAGTTGCTCCATGAGTGAAGACGTGTGAGGTGCCTGCCGAATTTGCTGCCGATTTGCTGAGATCCATCTTCCCCGCTCCCTACCGGATGTCATCACCCATTTACCGGAAGTGACGTCAGACGCCATCCATCGGCGGTGAGGTGGGAGTCAAGGGAGAAAGTCCAGCTAGCTTCTTATGAATAAGAGCCCTCTACTGTCTCACGATACTGTTACGTGTACATACTTTATGTACTTATTGTAAGTACATTTCTTACTTTGCTTGATTGGATAAATTGTGTTTTGTGATCTACACTATGGTTCGTTTCCTTTCTATATGATCTCAACACTCTCCGTGAATCTGAGTTTACATCACTTCAATGAACCCTGTATGAAGTCACCTCCTATCCAGAATCTTCTTCTCTGCTGAAGATCTAACCTTACCTATACTGACAGAGTCAGACCACTGCTTACATTCATTCTACTTGTTGTAAGTAGGAATTCTAACCGAGCCAAGATTCAACTATTTCCCACATTGTTTGAATGTACTGCACCATTATTTTGTTTATCTTTTTATATTTTCGGTGTGTTCCTGATTGTACCGCTCCCTTCCCCCCCCCTTGGACCAAGAGGTGAGGAGACGGTCTGCGAATCATCACAGCCACTGTTGTTAACCAACATACAGTACCGGGTATGGGCTTGAATTACACTGCCCTGATACTTAATAGCAAAATGCTACAATGTCTCTCTGGTAAGTGACACAATTGTTAATGTGAGGGAAGTTGGATACATATTAAGGCTATAAATTGCTGCGGTATCTATAGCCTTGCTTTCAGGTGTCAATATGTACCTGATATGCCCATCCTCAGCTGTGTTTATAGCACTGATCTGACTTTAACATCGGGCAGTAATACTCACTGCCACTACCAGAATAAGGCGCAGCAGCTATAGGACACATCCTGTTATGTAAACCCCTTAAACATCCAGCTGATACAGGCTCCTATGTTCCTATATTATGTCCCCTATCCAAGGAGCCAACTTTATACCTTTTGAAGCACTC
This sequence comes from Ascaphus truei, assembly GCF_040206685.1. Classification (NCBI taxonomy): domain Eukaryota; kingdom Metazoa; phylum Chordata; class Amphibia; order Anura; family Ascaphidae; genus Ascaphus; species Ascaphus truei. Next base: position 138,069,126 of record NC_134488.1, read on the forward strand.
TGCATTGAGACTATTTTTTTTATATTAATGAACTATAGCTCAAAACTGGTCATTGGTGACCTCACAGCTAAACACTACTTAGAATGTGGACGCTCTTTATATGTTTTTTATGCAGTTTTTTTTAGATCAACTTTTTGTCTGTATCTCTTTTTGGTTTATCCCCTTTAAGAGATTTAGTGCTCCGGGTTTGCATTGAACATCCTGGAGTTTCAGTATTAACTATAATAAAGGGAGTTCGTAGCCCTTATAGGTATATATTACCAGGTCTATATATTCTACTGCAGGGGGGCGCAATATTTTTCCCTGCACCCCCCTGCTGGCTTTCCCCCTCTCCTCGCGCCCCCCCCACCCCACTCCCCCTTACATTGATTCAGATGTCCTGGTGTCATGACAATGTGACGTCATTTAACGCCGCGTTGCCATGGTGACGCATCCCCAGGAGCGTCTAAATCAAGGTAAGTCGGAAAGCGTGTGGCGGCCTCTAAACCCAGTGCCCCCTGCAGCGAATCTCACGCCCACCCTGGCGGGCGCACCCCCCACTTTGTGCACCGCTGTTCTGCTGAATAGGAGATTACCTCCAAGAGACTCCGTTGAACATCAGTATATGTTTTGCATCAGGGTCAGCAATTGATTCACTGCTATATTATGTTAGAGTATATGTTTATAAGTAATGTGTTGTTCACTGGAATTGGCCATGGATCTATTAACACCACTCCTGTTTTCATTATTTTTTATTAATTACCTATAAAAGGTTTTATTGTATCCAACTCATTACACAACACTGATTGTTTGTCCCCCCCTTTTTTTATGTACAAAGGATTTGACATGATATGACAAGATTTCTGCCACTTTAATTGGTCTTTTCCAGCATGTGAGATTTCTTTTAAAATCTTTAAATATTTTTAGTCACTTTAAATGTATGATTCTGTACATCTGCTCTCCCGGCCCTAATGCTGCACATGTTATGCTAAACCCTTCCTTTGTACAATGTACATCTACAGTTTACTTTCATCCAGAACTGTTTGTGATATTCCAATTTACCTCTCCTGCATCACCTTCTGTAAGACAGTTTGTGTAACTGTGACTTTTTTGTCTCGTCTAGTACAAAACCAAGCACCAATTATCCATCCATGCCAACACTGCAAGGTTGCTTTTAGCAGTCAGGATTACCTCCTCACACATCTGAAGTTCAAACACCCAAATGAGAATATGGAAAAGATGAGGACAGAACAATCTTGCAACATTCCAATGAATATGACAGAAAATGAAACTTTCAACCAGTCAAGGCAATTAATAAACAATGTAACTGCTTCTTATTCAAAAGAAGGTATATTAGAAGGTGCCACCGGAAAAGATCTTGGAGAAAGTGGGAAGAGTCTGACTTGGTTATCAGACCAGAACCTACACAAGAGGACTCACACAGGGAAGAGATGGCATGTATGTGGGGATTGTGGGAAGGGATTTAGTGAGTTAGCCAACCTGAACAAACACAGGAGGACACACACAGGTGAGAGACCGCATGGATGTGGAGAATGTGGGAAGGGATTTAAGGAGTTATCACACCTGAACATACATATGAGGAAGCACACAGGGGAGAGACCGCATGTATGTGGGGAATGTGGGAAGGGATTTAGTGTGTTATACAGCCTTAAAATGCACATGAGGACACACACAGGGGAGAGACCGCATGTATGTGGGAAATGTGGGAAGGGATTTAGTCGGTTATCCAACCTGAACAAACACAAGAGGGGACACACAGGGGAGAGACCGCATGTATGTGGGGAATGTGGGAAGGGATTTAGTGAGTTATGCAACTTGAACACACACACGAGGACACACACAGGTGAGAGACCGCATGTATGTGGGGAATGTGGGAAGGGATTTAGTGTGTTATCCAGCCTGAACACACACAGGAGGACACACACAGGTGAGAGACCGCATGGATGTGGAGAATGTGGGAAGGGATTTAAGGAGTTATCACACCTGAACATACATATGAGGAAGCACACAGGGGAGAGACCGCATGTATGTGGGGAATGTGGGAAGGGATTTAGTGTGTTATCCAGCCTTAAAATGCACATGAGGACACACACAGGGGAGAGACCGCATGTATGTGGGGAATGTGGGAAGGGATTCAGTGCGTTATCCAGCCTGAACACGCACAAGAGGACTCACACAGGGGAGAGACCGCATGTATGTGGGGAATGTGGGAAGGGATTCAATGCGTTATCCAGCCTGAACACGCACAAGAGGACTCACACAGGGGAGAGACCGCATGTATGTGGGGAATGTGGGAAGGAATTTAATCGGTTATCCAGCCTGAACGAACACAAGAGGACACACACAGGGGAGAGACCGCATGTATGTGGGGAATGTGGGAAGGGATTTAGTGTATTGTACAACCTGAATGTACATAAGAGGACGCACACAGGGGAGAGACCGCATGTATGTGGGGAATGTGGGAAGGGATTTAGTGTGTTATCCAGGCTGGACACACACAAGAGGACACACACATGGGAGAGACCACATGTATGTGGGGAATGTGGAAAGGGATTTAGTGTGTTATCCAGGCTGGACACACACAAGAGGACACACACAGGGGAGAGACCGCATGTATGTGGGGAATGCGGGATGGGATTTAGTGTGTTGTACAACCTGAACATACATAAGAGGACGCACACAGGGGAGAGACCGCATGTATGTGGGGAATGTGGGAAGGGATTTAGTCGGTTATCCAGCCTGAACACACACAAGAGGACACACACAGGGGAGAGACCGCATATATGTGGGGAATGTGGGAAGGGATTTAGTCGGTTATCCAGCCTGGACACACACAAGAGAACACACACAGGGGAGAGACCGCATGTATGTGGGGAATGTGGGAAGGGATTTAGTCACTTATCCAGCCTGAACACACACAAGAGGACACACACAGGGGAGAGACCGTATGTATGTGGGGAATGTGGGAAGGGATTTAGTGACTTATGCAGCCTGAACACACACAAGAGGACACACACAGGGGAGAGACCGCATGTATGTGGGGAATGTGGGAAGGGATTTAGTCAGTTATCCAGCCTGAACAAACACAAGAGGACACACACAGGGGAGAGACCTATCTCTAAAGCCAGGCCTGTTTAGGGATAACCAGCAACTAAGACGCTCACATATAAGTGCACACGTGTGTCTGTGTTACGCTGACTCACAATGCAACGTGACTTTACTTTATGGTGCACAAAAAAAGTTATAACTTTTTAAATGCAGGTTATTTATATCATTCTTAGTGTAGGAAAATGTTATTGTTTTATATTTCCATGCTGTTGGTTATAATAAAATTTGCATTCCCCATTATGCTGAAGCGGTCTGTAGTTTCACTTAGCTTCGAATCGGAATAGTTTCGCAGTGACCAATTTGCTGCTGGTGTTTGGCCACAGACCAACCCTTCGCCACTGACCGTTTTTTTTTTTTGTAACTTGTATTTTTATTAAAGCTTTCGACAATTATATGAGTAGGGAAGGTGGGGGATACAAAAAGAAAAAGGGAGGTTGAAAAAGCCATCATTTGCATATTTAACCTTTCTCCCCTCCCCCCCTAAGGGAGAGCTAGCAGTTACATAGTGTTGCTGGTGCTATTAGCTCACCTCTGATCGTACAGAAGGACTGAGGGCTCCACGTTGTAGTGGGGAGTAGCATAGGACAGGCTTTTAGATGTTCTCAGGTGCAGCGCCTTCATCCTCCAGGGCCCTATCAGAGAAAGGAGTAGCCCCTGCAGGAACTCTTCAGTCACAGAGACCAGACAGAGCAACAGTTCACTTATATATTGATGCAGGCCAGTCCTGTTGATCCCTTCTCACGCAGGAGAAGTACTTCACAGTATAACACATATTCCCTCGCAACCTGCTGCATCTGTGTCCCTGACTAGACACCCATGGACTTGAGGTCCATGAGCTAAACCTTCTCAACCCCTACCCCCTTATTGGGCTAGGGGAATCCTCACCTACTCCCTAAGGAGCAGGCATTCACAGAGGAACTTCCTAGAATTTGGATTGCAGACCCTTTTTGTTACCAGGGGAGGGTCCCAGGTCTTCGCCCCGGTAGGTGGGCAGTACCTCAGTATTAGGCTCCAATGGTTTCAGGCTACACCTGCAAACAATTATCAATTATATGTAGGTAACAGGAGCTCACATTATTAACTGAAGACAAGGGATTTAACCCTAACACTGCCTGCACTGGTACCAGGGCTTGCATGTTAGGGCCAGGAAAACATAATCCGGGCACAGGGCTACATGCTCCCCATGGTGAAACCCTCACATCCCTGCATGAGACACACAATTTATGCACCTTCAATAAATTTGTGAAAACAGAACATACATAACAGTAACAATAACATGACCCTCCCTTCACTGGAGAACCCATACTCTGTGTAGCCCTTCTCATGTTCTGAATATTTTGTAATAAAGTGTAGGATTTGGGCTTACACACATCCGTCCTACACTATCCAGTACTGTGACCGAATAGCAGCACTTTTGGCCCCTCTCTGAAATGTATTATACTCTATCCAGGTAGACATTCCGGCCTACCTTCCATACTCTTCTTAGATAGGCACTGCAGTGAGCAGACAGGTAGTCTAGAACAGTGTCCCTGAGCCAATCCTCTCTGTAAGCCTCAGCTTCTCGCATTAGGGGTTCCTAAGGATAGTCATACCCATGAGATTTCCTATAGCTCTGTATACCACTATATGATCAGCTATACTATTCTTTTATAAGATTCTGCCCACAGGCTTGCACTGGTAATTCCCAAAATAGTGGCTCTGTGGGTATGGCGTCATACTTTACCACTTCCAAGCCTGAACATGATATAATTCCCAAGCTGATATCTCTGCTACACTCACGGATAATCTCTGCTGTTTTCTCAGGCGTAAACTTTCCCTCCTCCCACCATTGATCTACTGCATCAGGTTGTATCAGCTGAAATCTAGGTCTATTCATGTCGGGCATATATCCCTGGAACATTGGGTCCCACCAGTGTACAATTCTCTCCTCACTAGAGCTAGGCACATTGATAGTAGAGTCATCTGTTATAGTGGATGGTGGTCTGGGAGTAGCTGTCACACTCGTGCTGCCCACAAACCTGACAAGACCCCGGTACTGAGGTGGGAAAGGAGAACTTCACACACCCACAGCAGCGGAGGTGTGCCCGGAGTGTGGTATTTCAGCAAAGCCGGGGTACTGTATGGGCCAAAGAAGAAGGTTAGTAGGGTACTTGCCGGGTCCCGGGTAGTAGAATCAAGAGTAGTTGTGTCCGTAAGCCAAAGGTCTTTGGGTAGAGAGAGCTGCGTAGTAGTTTTCCGTTTGCCAAGTCCGTGGAGTAGAGAAGACAGCTTAGTCGAGTTCCTTTTGCCAAGTCCAGCCACACACTAACAGGGGAGGAATGTGACAGGGTGAATGAACGTCACCAGCTATGAGAGAGAGGTGAGGAGGGGGGAGAGAGAGAGAGGAAGGGGGGAAGAGAGAGAGAGGTGAGGGGGGGAAGAGAGAGGTGGGGGGGGAGAAGAGAGTTGAGGGTGGGGAAGAAGAGAGAAGTGAGGGGGGGAAGAGAGAGGTGAGGGGGGGAAGAGAGAGAGAGGTAAGGGGGGCAAGAGAGAGGTGAGGGGGGGAGAGAGGTTAAGGGGGGAAGAGAGAGAGGGTGAGGGGGAAGAGAGAGGTGAGGGGGGGGAAGAGAGAGAGGTGAAGGGGGGAAGAGAGAGAGGTGAGGGGGGAAGAGAGAGAGGTGAAGGGGGGAAGAGAGAGAGGTGAGGGGGGAAGAGAGAGAGGTGAGGGGGAAGAGAGAGGTGAGGGGGAAGAGAGAGAGGTAGGGGGTGAAGAGAGAGGTAGGGGTGGAAGAGAGGTAAGGGGGGGAGAGAGGTGAGGGGGGGAAGAGAGAGATGAGGGGGGGAAGAGAGGTAGGGAGGGGGGAGAGAGAGGTAGGGGGGAAGAGAGAGTGGTGAGGGGGAGAAGAGACATGTGAGGGGGCAAGAGAGAGAGGTGAGGGGGGAAAGGTGGGGGGAGAGAGGTAGGGGGGGATGAGGGGGGAGAGATGTGAGGGGGGGAAAGAGAGAGATGAGGGGGGGAAAGAGAGAGAGGTGGGGGAAGAGAGAGGTGAGGTGGGGGAAGAGAGAGAGGTGAGGGGGGTGGAAGAGAGAGGTGAGGGGGGGAAGAAGAGAGAGGTGAGGGGGCGAAGAAGAGAGAGGTGAGGGGGGAGAAGAGAGAAAGGTGAGGGGGGGAAGAACGAGAGTTGAGGCGGGAAGACAGAGAGGTGAGGGGGGGAAGTGAGGGGGGGGGGAAAGAGAGGTGAGGGGGGGAGAAGAGAGGTGAGGGGGGAAGAAAGAGGTGAGGGGGGAAGAGAGAGAGGTGAGGGGGAAGAGAGAGGTGAGGGGGGGAAGAGAGGTGAGGGGGGGAAGAGAGAGGTGAGGGGGGGGGAAGAGAGAAAGATGAGGGGGGGAAGAGAGAGAGGTGAGGGGGGAAGAGAGAGAGAGGTGAGGGATGGAAGAGAGGTGAGGGGGGTAAGAATAGAGAGAGGTGAGGGTGGGGAAGAAGAGAGAGAGGTGAGGGGGGAAGAGAGGTGAGGGGGGGGAGAAGAGAGAGGTGAGGGGGGAAGAGAGAGAGGTGAGGGGGGAAGAGAGAGAGGTGAGGGGGGAAGAGAGAGAGGTGAGGGGGGGGAAGAGAGAGGTGAGGGGGGGGAAGAGAGAGAGGTGAGGGGGGGAAGAGAGAGAGGTGAGGGGGGAAGAGAGAGAGGTGAGGGGGGAAGAGAGAGGTGAGGGGGGAAGAGAGAGAGGTGGGGGGGGAAGAGAGAGGTAGGGGGGAAGAGAGGTAAGGGGGGGAGAGAGAGAGGTGAGGGGGGGAGAGAGAGAGGTGAGGGGGGGAAAGAGAGAGAGGTGAGGGGGGGGAAGAGAGAGGTAGGGGGGAGAGAGAGAGGTAGGGGGGGAGAGAGAGGTAGGGGGGAGAGAGAGTGGTGAGGGGGGAAGAGACATAGTTGAGGGGGGAAGAGAGAGAGGTGAGGGGGAGAGAGAGGGGGGAGAGAGGTGAGAGGTGGGGGGTGGAGAGAGGTGAGAGAGGTGAGGGGGGGAAGAGAGAGAGGTGAGGGGGGGAAGAGAGAGAGGTGAGGGGGGGAGAGAGGTAAGGGGAGGGGGAAAGAGAGAGAGTTGAGGGGGGGAAAGAGAGAGAGAGGTGAGGTGGGGGGAAGAGAGAGAGGTGAGGTGGGGAAGAGAGAGAGAGAGGTGAGGGTGGTGGAAGAGAAAGAGAGAGAGGTGAGGGGGGGAAGAGAGAGAGAGTTGAGGGGGGGGGAAGAGAGAGAGGTGGGGGGGGAAGAGAGAGAGAGGTGAGGGGGGAAGAGAGAGGTGAGGGGGGAAGAGAGAGAGGTGGGGGGGGAAGAGAGAGGTAGGGGGGAAGAGAGGTAAGGGGGGGAGAGAGAGAGGTGAGGGGGGAGAGAGAGAGAGGTGAGGGGGGGAGAGAGAGAGAGGTGAGGGGGGGAAAGAGAGAGAGGTGAGGGTGGGAAGAGAGAGGTAGGGGGGAGAGAGAGAGGTAGGGGGGAGAGAGAGAGGTAGGGGGGAGAGAGAGGTAGGGGGGAGAGAGAGTGGTGAGGGGGGAAGAGACATAGTTGAGGGGGGAAGAGAGAGAGGTGAGGGGGAGAGAGAGGGGGGAGAGAGGTGAGAGGTGGGGGGTGGAGAGAGGTGAGAGAGGTGAGGGGGGGAAGAGAGAGAGGTGAGGGGGGGAGAGAGGTGAGAGGTGAGGGGAGGGGGAAAGAGAGAGAGTTGAGGGGGGGAAAGAGAGAGAGAGGTGAGGTGGGGGGAAGAGAGAGAGGTGAGGTGGGGAAGAGAGAGAGAGGTAAGGGTGGTGGAAGAGAAAGAGAGAGAGGTGAGGGGGGGAAGAGAGAGAGAGTTGAGGGGGGGGAAGAGAGAGAGGTAGGGGGGGAAGAGAGAGGTAGGGGTGGAAGAGAGGTAAGGGGGGGGAGAGAGGTGAGGGGGGGAAGAGAGAGAGATGAGGGGGGGAAGAGAGGTAGGGAGGGGGGAGAGAGAGAGGTAGGGGGGGAAGAGAGAGTGGTGAGGGGGAGAAGAGACATAGGTGAGGGGGGAAGAGAGAGAGGTGAGGGGGAGAGAGGTGAGAGGTGGGGGGGGAGAGGTGAGGGGGGGAGAGAGGTAGGGGGGTAAGAGAGAGATGAGGGGGGGGGAGAGAGGTGAGGGGGGAAGAGAGAGAGAGGTGGGGGTTGAGAGAGGTGAGGTGGGGGAAGAGAGAGAGAGGTGAGGGGGGTGGAAGAGAGGTGAGGGGGGGAAGAAGAGAGAGAGGTGAGGGTGGGGAAGAGAGATGTGAAGGGGGGAAAAAGAGAGAGGTGAGGGGGGGAAAGAGAGAGGTGAGGGGGGGAGAAGAGAGAGAGGTGAGGGGGGGATGAACGAGAGTTGAGGCGGGAAGACAGAGAGGTGAGGGGGGGAAGTGAGGGGGGGAGAGAGGTGGGGGGGGAAGAGAGAGATGAGGGGGGGGAAAGAGAGAGATTGAGAGGTGAGGTGGGGGGAAGAGAGAGGTGAGGTGGGGTAAGAGAGGGATGTGAGGGGGGTGGAAGAGAGAGAGGTGAGGGGGGGAAGAAGAGAGAGAGGTGAGGGTGGGGAAGAAGAGAGAGAGGTGAGGGGGGGAAGAGAGAGGTGAGGGGGGGAAGAGAGAGGTGAGGGGGGGGAGAAGAGAGAGGTGAGGGGGGAAGAAAGAGAGGTGAGGGGGGAAGAGAGAGGTGAGGGGGGAAGAGAGAGAGGTGAGGGGGAAGAGAGAGGTGAGGGGGGGAAGAGAGGTGAGGGGGGGAAGAGAGGTGAGGGGGGGAAGAGAGAGGTGAGGGGGGGAAGAGAGAGAGGTGAGGGGGGGAAGAGAGAGAGGTGAGGGGGGAAGAGAGAGAGTGGTGAGGGGGGGAAGAGAGAGAGGTGAGGGGGGAAGAGAGAGGTAGGGGGGAAGAGAGGTAAGGGGGGGAGAGAGAGAGGTGAGGGGGGGAGAGAGAGAGGTGAGGGGGGGAAAGAGAGAGAGGTGAGGGGGGAAGAGAGAGGTAGGGGGGAGAGAGAGAGGTAGGGGGGGGAGAGAGCGGTAGGGGGGAGAGAGAGTGGTGAGGGGGAAAGAGACATAGGTGAGGGGGGAAGAGAGAGAGGTGAGGGGGAGAGAGAGGGGGGAGATAGGTGAGAGGTGGGGGGGGGAGAGAGGTGAGGGGGGAGAGAGGTGAGAGAGGTGAGGGGAGGGGGAAAGAGAGAGAGTTGAGGGTGGGAAAGAGAGAGAGAGGTGAGGTGGGGGGAAGAGAGAGAGTTGAGGGGGGGAAAGAGAGAGAGAGGTGAGGTGGGGGGAAGAGTGAGAGGTGAGGTGCAGGAAGAGAGAGAGAGGTGAGGGGGGTGGAAGAGAAAGAGAGAGAGGTGAGGGGGGGAAGAGAGAGAGAGTTGAGGGGGGGAAGATAGAGAGAGAGGTGAGGTGGTGGGAAGAGAGAGAGAGAGGTGGGGGGGGGAGAGAGAGAGAGAGGTGAGGGGGGGGGGGAGAGAGAGGTGAGGGGGGGGAGAGAGAGAGGTGAGGGGGGGGGAGAGAGAGATGAGGGGGGGAAGAGAGAGAGAGGTAAGGGGGAAGAGAGAGAGGTAGGGGGGGAAGAGAGAGAGAGGTAGGGGGGGAAGAGAGAGAGGAGAGGGGGGAAGATAGAGGTGAGGGGGGAAGAGGGATAGGTGAGGGAGGGAAGAGGGAGAGGTGAGGGGGGGAAGAGAGAGGTGAGGGGGAAGAGAGAGGTGAGGGGGGAGAGAGGTGATGGGGGGAAGAGAGAGAGGTGACGGGGGAAGAGAGAGAGGTGAGGGGGAGAGAGAGAGAGGTGAGGGGGATAAGAGAGAGAGGTGAGGGGGATAAGAGAGAGAGGGAAGGGAGAAGAGAGAGAGATGAGGGGGAGAAGAGAGAGATGAGTGGGAGAAGAGAAAGAGATGAGGTGGAGAAGAGAGGGAGATGAGGGGGAGAAGAGAGAGAGGTGAGGAGGGGGAAGAGAGAGAGGTTAGGGAGGGAGAAGAGAGAGAGGTTAGGGAGTGAGAAGAGAGAGGTTAAGTAGGGAGGAGAGAGAGAGAGGTGAGGGAGGGGAAAAAGAGAGGTTAGGACTGAGAAGAGAGAGGTTATGGAGGGAGAAGAGAGAGGTTAGGGAGGGAGTAGAGAGAGGTTAGGGAGGGAGAAGAGAGAGAGGTTAGGGAGGGAGAAGAGAGAGGTTAGGGAGGTAGAAGAGAGAGAGGTTAGGGAGGGAGAAGAGAGAGGTTAGGGAGGGAGAAGAGAGAGAGAGGTTAGGGAGGGAGAAGAGAGGTGAGGGGGGGAAGAGAGAGAGGTTAGGGAGGGAGAAGAGAGGTGAGGGGGGAAGAGAGAGAGGTTAGGGAGGGAGAAGAGAGAGAGGTAGAAGAGAGAGGTTAGGGAGGTAGAAGAGAGAGGTTAGGGAGGGAGAAGAGGGTGAAGGGAGTAAAAGGGGAGAAGTGGGTGGATGGAGGATAGATGGATGGAGGGGCGATGGGGAGAGAAGTGGGGGGGGGGAGTGGAGGGGATAGGTGGATGGAGGGGAGATGGGGGAGTGAAGGTGGATGAGGGAGAGAAGTGGGGGGACAGTGATATTAACTACAACTAAATAAAAAATATATAACTATATACAAAACTAAATAAAAAATATGCAAAGTATATTAAAATATATAAAAACATGCATTTACTGTTACAGATATAGTCATTAGGCCGCGCTTATAGTGATGGCCACGCGACGTCGCCCGAAAACAAATACATTGCTGCCGCTGCGTGCGCTTGAAGTGCACGCGACGAGCGACGTCCCCGTCGCGAAAACCTGAAGCCAGCAAAATGTGATTTTTCAAGGGCTGTCGCGTCACGTGACGGCCCTTGAACAAATCAAATTGCCGGAATCCCGCGACCCGGCCGCCCGGCAAAACATGACTTTCGCTGTGTCGCCGTCGCCAACGACGGCACTATAGGCACAACTTAACATGTCATTACACAGCACAATTATAGTACTTTGGGCATTTACAGGTGCTTGTGGGTTTAGGGGCTAGGGAAGTACCCTTGTCCTTCTGGGACATAGGGGAACGGGCCTGACAAAGGGTTAATTCCCGAAACATTGCCCTCCTGCACTCCCCCTACATACCCACTTACCCCCCTTTTTTGTGCTGTTTTGCCCCCACCCCGACACATACACTATCCCCATTTTTTTACAATTTGTCTCCCTTGTATTTCCTTCCTTCACACACGTTATATGTGATTATACCTATATGTTCATGTTCTATATTTGTGACGTTGCATGTTTTTAGATTCATTTGTGTTTTCATTAAAATTTACTTATTGGTTGCATACTAGTGATTTCAATTTTTCCATTTAGGGAATGCTGGACTATTTCAGTATTGACAATTATAGTATTCTCTGCATTCATTGGGTGCATGTTAGGGCTGGAATATAGTGCGTGCGCTTCCGTGTAAGCCAGACGTTTGTATACTTGAGATGCGCGCGCGGCTGTGAGCGGTGACGCGTCAGACCAGAGAAAATACAAGAAAATTGTATTTTCGCGCTGTTGCCGCGCCACGTGTCGCTATGAACAAATCACAGCGCGACCTAATGCTGTGACATCATAGCCACGCCCCCTAGCCACGAGCGCCACCGCTTGCCCTATACAAATGAAATGCCCGCATGCGCACTATATGGCTGCGTCCATGATATGGACGACCGCGCAGACGCGTCCGCACGTGAGCAATCAGACTGCCTAAAGGCAGTGATCGCGTCTATACGGCGTGCGGGCGGAAGTGGGGAAAATTAACTTTTGGACCGGGGGGGGGGGGGGAGGGTGCAGCGGGGTCGGACGGGGGTATTTAAAGCTGCAGTTCCCCTTGTCCCCTGCGTGGCTGAGCTCCATGCAGTCGGCCCCCCGCTGCTGCAGCTGCTCACACAGAGGCTGATGTGGAAGTGAAGGGCTGCAGGGAGGAGGCAGCTGGATCCTCCATTCATTATCCAGGCAGCAGCAACAGCTCCTCTCTGCCTGGGATACATTATGCACCTGCCCTGTGCCTCCTGTGTGTGATTGTGTGTGCGGCGTGCCTGTCTGTCATATTGTCCTGGTGCCCTATGCCTATATGATTGTGTGAGTCTGCCTGTGATGTTGTCCTGTGATGTTGTCCTGTGACTGTGTGATTGTGTGATTGTGTGTGTCTGTCTGTGATGTTGTCCTGTGCCTGTGTGATTGTGTTCTTGTGTGAGTCTGTCTGTGATGTTGTCCTGATGTCCTGTGCCTGTGTGATTGTGTGTGTCTGCCTGTGATGTTGTCCTGTGCCTGTGTGAGTGTGTCTGCCTGTGATGTTGTCCTGTCATTGTGTGAGTGTGTGATTGTGTGCTTGTGTGAGTCTGCCTGTGATGTTGTCCTGGACCCTGTATATTTGTTGTGTGTTACAGCCTGTGATTGCCTGAGACATATGTAGCCCTGGTAAGATTTTGGGGCTATATATCTTTCTCCTACTGGTGTAAGTCCTGCTAAGGGCAGGCCGCCAGTAGTTATCATGGGTTTCCCCCGCTTCAAGCCCTGGCCTGATGGATGGAGGTAGACACCCTGACTGTGTGGAAGGCAGAGACACAGGGGAGGGGCCTGCTGACATCATGATGGGCTGGGCTGTCTCTATTTAGTGGCTGCTCCTGTGTGTTAAAGTTAGTCTAGTGCTGGAGCAGAGAGAGTATGGTCTGGGAGTTTGAAGGAGACAGGAAAGGAGATACTCAGCCATATTGAGTAGAGCTGATAGCACTATAGTGCAGTGGACCAATGACCCTCACCCTACAGGGGGTGAGGGGAGAGTCAGCCTCACCCTGAGGGCCTATACCTTGGGGTGGAGGTTTGGAGTACTGGGGCTCCAGACAGCCCATCCTGAGGGTGCATTTCTGGAGGGAAAGGAGAGAGAGGAGGAAAGCCCTATACACTACTGAAGTGATCTGCTGTGTGCTGTGTGCTGCTACTGATCTGCTGTGAGCTTGGACAATAAAGAGACATTGCTGTTTTTACCAAAGAGACTTGTGTGAGACTGAAATCTCTCGCCCTGAGACCGGGGCTTCTCTGGGAGGATTTCACCCTACCCCTATAGGGCTCGCCAGAGATGGAGGCGCTGCACCGTTGCTAGAGAAGATGGAGGCATATACCCCAGAAGCCTGTCCCTTTTATCCCTAATAACAACGTGGGAGACTCAGGCCCTCCTGTTCCTCATAGGTATGCACCACCAACATGCATGTAACCAGCCCTCACTACACCCTAGGGGTCCGATCTGCGACCAGGGGGGGGGGAACATGGGTTACATTTGGAGGCGCTGCTGAGAGCTTAGACCTAGGGTGCCCATTAACACACACACCACACCATGCCTAACATGGCTCTCCCTTTGCTTCAGAGAGTGCGCGATTGGGCGCGACAAATGCAAACGTCCGCCCGCCGCATGGTGGCCGTGAGCCAAGTTCCTATGGCCTTACCCTTAGAGACATTGCAAACGGCCTTACGACAACTACCCGGTTTTGCCAAAGCCCGTCTGGTAGACGTTCTCATAGACCAAGACTCTAAGTGGAACACCTTGCTAGTTGATTGTTGCCGAGATTTGGTGGTCCTCGAGCCCGCCGTTCCCCCCATAGCTGCAGCTTTCCAACACCCCGCCCGGGGGAAGCCCCTTTGTCTACCCACTTCGAGACCCCCCTCTGGAGGGACTGGGTGATGACTGCCCTATTCCCACTTCCGCTCCCTATTCGGCTAGTGAAGCGGGTAGCTGTCAATCGGAATTCAGTTATCAAGGGTCCAGCATATCCGAAAAAGCTGGACTGTGTAGGGAGATGCTGCAGAAGCTCAATGACAAAGTAGGCCAGCTAACCGCACCACCCAGTTTACCACCGTTAGTAGAAGCCCTCACTCTGGCCACTCACTCTCAAAATTACCGGAAGTTAAAGGCCTTCTCCGGGACCTTCCCTGTCCACGGGGGAAGATGGGATAGACCCATGGAAGGAGCACACCCGAGGTGTGATGGAAGAATGGTCATGTACAGACGCAGTGAAACGTCAACGCATCATGGAATGCTTGTGACCCCCAGCATCCACTCTGGAAAGTATTCATCGAGAACAGTATCCTGACCTGACCTCTCGGATGATGGTCGAATTCTTAACAGAGGCCTATGGTGTAACCGAGGATGATGGAGCCCTGTGGGCCAAATATTACTCCATCAACCGAAAGGATGGAGAAGGCTTGTCTGCCTACATTCACCGGGTGCAAATAGCGTTAGTACCCTTGCTTCACCATAAGTATGTGATGGCCTCGCAAATGGATGAATACCTTCGTAAGCAATACCTGCGGGGATCCAGCCCTAACCACCCTATTGCAAACATGATTCGCGATAACCTCACTCGAGGGGGCCCCCCCTCATTCACCAAGCTGTTACAACAAGTCAAGGAACATGAGGCGCATCTAATGCTTCAATCTCCACAGAAAGCTAAAGTACCCACCACCCCCAAGAGTAAAGGAGGTAATGAGAAAAAGGAAGACCCCCCGGATAAACCCGGGCCCGAACGACCGAAGTACGCTGGACGGAACTCGCCTCCGTACAATCGCTGCACTCCTCCGAGGGAGCTGTCCTGTTACAAGTGCGAAATGCAGGAAAAACGGCGGTGCATCTGCTGCTGCTGTAGAAGATTTTTAAAACCACAAACTGCAAACTACAATTCCTAGGTGCAAAAATTTATTTAGGGCATAGTAAAAACAGCCAAAAGGACACTCTAACGCATTTCACGTGGTATTCCACGCTTTATCAAAGAGAAGAATCACTCAAAGAGATCGTATGCTTAAATACCCACAATTCCCTGTCCTGTCCCATGACGCTGTGTAATAACAGCCAATCGGAAGCATAGAAGGCGTCACTCCCCTCTAGCTGGTCTGAGGCACATAAGCCTTGGAGAAAACCAGCTGTATTTCACTCTGTGATTGCGGGGGAGGTATTGTATCCTCCCCTTGATGACGCGACGGCCCGTCCGACCAATCGTAGGTCTGTAAGAACGGAGCGTCCTGAATGTAAACAACAGATTTCTGATAATTTGATCGGAGGACAGGGGATAGTGGGTATATCAGTGAACAAACATGTAAAAGAGTTAGGTCATCGCTCCAGACACATTGAATGATTATGTCTAGCACTGTAATAACACTGCACTATATCAGTGAACAATAACCCATATAATAGTATGAAAACACTTTAAAAAACCACTATCAACACTATGGTAGAACAATTACTAAAAACACACAAATAGCTGTGAATTACCCTCACGGTACAGATAGAAAATGTATACAGTTAAACCCTGAATGTGGTATTAACCACATATACATGATATCTAGATCATGATAAATATTATATTGCTCAAAAAGACATACTGTCTCAAACAGGACAGGGTTTTAAACAGCACAGGGTTTTATGAATAGCTTGTTTACAAAAAGATCAAAGTGATTGTGCAATCTAACATGGATTCAGATGTAATTAATTTGTATCTGTTATTAGTTAACAAAAAGATTAGATTCAATTCAACTCAAGTAAATTGTATTGATGGAATAAGAATATATGTATATATTAAGCCTTGGATAACATCTACCTGAATAGATCATTTGTGATAGTATTATTATTATACCATAACACAATAATAACTTTGAAGAAGATAAATCAGATATATCAATGTTTGGGAGAAACCAAAACCGGAAAAAAAAAATTCTCCATATTCCAAGCTTATTATACTATATTTACTCAAAAAAATTATGCATTAACTTTCTGAACATTTTGTTACCTAACAATTATTTACAAAAAATGCTGCAGTTCCCAGTCTACATTGAGCCCTTGAGGGGTCCTAGTATTGAATTGAAACATCCAATACATCTCTCGTTTATTTAGGATGTTTAACCTGTCACCCCCACGTTTTAACATTTCTACATACTCGATTGCCATAAACTTAAAATTTGGAAGTCCACCCTGGGGACATTCTACAAAATGTCTTGACACTGGGTGTTGTGTGTCTTTGATTTTGATAAATCTCACGTGTTCCATTATACGTTGTTTAAGTGGTCGTATTGTCCTGCCAATGTACCCCTTTGAGCATTTACACCATATATAATAAACTACAAACTGTGTGTTGCAATTTATGAAGGTTTTAATCTCATAAGGTTTTTTTATTCTGTAAACTTCAATGTTTTTAGCTGGCCTAGCATATTTGCAAATCTTGCATTGGCCGCATCTGAAAAAGCCTTTTGTTTTTAACAATGAAGTTATTTGAACATTGGGAGTGTAGAGACTGGGGGAAAGATAATTTGCAAGGGTTTTAGCTTTCGTAAAGACTGTTCTTGGGCCCTGTTTGATAAACGGAATCAGATCATTGTCAAGTTTTAAAATGTTCCAATGTCTGCTAATGATGCTCTTTACTTTTTCCTGCATTTCGTCTATCTGTTTCCTGGTAGGAGCACGCTTGACAGGACCAGGATATCCCCAAGGTCAGCAGTGAGTAATTTATTTACTTCATTATGTGATCAGTCCCATACACGGTTACCTAGACAACCACATAAGATTTACCTATATGGCTCTCATGAACTGTCTTATGCCATGAAGATGTTTATACAATATATCATGATTCAACACTATTATAGGCGCCCATAGATACTATCTTTTCTCCACACTTTAGTTCTGACCAGGGGGTCAGTTTTTTGTATCCTAGGCAGCCCCTTATGTATGATTAATCATCCTAACATAGGGTATTATATATACTACGTCATATCCTTTTGATTAGCGCTACCTGTTTTGTTGTTTTTTATGTTCCACTATAGTGTTGATAGTGGTTTTTTAAAGTGTTTTCATACTATTATATGGGTTATTGTTCACTGATATAGTGCAGTGTTATTACAGTGCTAGACATAACTGCTGCGCCCAAGTTTATTCGAGCATTTGCCCGTTCTTGGCCGCAGCAGTAGCCTGGCGCGCGCCCGAGAGTGACGGGCGCGCGCCGAAGCAGCGGAAGAGCGCCCTCCGATCGGGGCGCTCTCCCTACCGCTGCCGGGTCCGCCGGGTCCCCCGGAACCCCCTGCCGCTGTCCCGCGATCGCGGGACACCAGGGCTCCCTCGGGGAGCCCCTGGACGCGCGTGCAGGGGGCGCACGCTCCCGAAGACGCGTGACCGCGCGTCTATGACGCGCGGCACGCCGAGGGGCGGCCACTAGCAAGCCAGGAAATCTCCCGGCTTGCGGTACCGGCCACACTTTAATAAAGTGTGTCGGTAGTGTAATCATTCAATGTGTCTGGAGCGATGACCTAACTCTTTTACATGTTTGTTCACTGATATACCCACTATCCCCTGTCCTCCGATCAAATTATCAGAAATCTGTTGTTTACATTCAGGACGCTCCGTTCTTACAGACCTACGATTGGTCGGACGGGCCGTCGCGTCATCAAGGGGAGGATACAATACCTCCCCCGCAATCACAGAGTGAAATACAGCTGGTTTTCTCCAAGGCTTATGTGCCTCAGACCAGCTAGAGGGGAGTGACGCCTCCTATGCTTCCGATTGGCTGTTATTACACAGCGTCATGGGACAGGACAGGGAATTGTGGGTATTTAAGCATACGATCTCTTTGAGTGATTCTTCTCTTTGATAAAGCGTGGGATACCACGTGAAATGCGTTAGAGTGTCCTTTTGGCTGTTTTTACTATGCCCTAAATAAATTTTTGCACCTAGGAATTGTAGTTTGCAGTTTGTGGTTTTAAAAATCTTCTACAGCAGCAGCAGATGCACCGCCGTTTTTCCTGCATTTCGCACTTGTAACAGGACAGCTCCCTCGGAGGAGTGCAGCGATTGTACGGAGGCGAGTTCCGTCCAGCGTACTTCGGTCGTTCGGGCCCGGGTTTATCCGGGAGGTCTTCCTTTTTCTCATTACCTCCTTTACTCTTGGGGCTGGTGGGTACTTTAGCTTTCTGTGGAGAATGAAGCATTAGATGCGCCTCATGTTCCTTGACTTGTTGTAACAGCTTGGTGAATGAGGGGGGGCCCCCTCGAGTGAGGTTATCGCGAATCATGTTTGCAATAGGGTGGTTAGGGCTGGATCCCCGCAGGTATTGCTTACGAAGGTATTCATCCATTTGCGAGGCCATCACATACTTATGGTGAAGCAAGGGTACTAACGCTATTTGCACCCGGTGAATGTAGGCAGACAAGTCTTCTCCATCCTTTCGGTTGATGGCGTAATATTTGGCCCACAGGGCTCCATCATCCTCGGTTACACCATAGGCCTCTGTTAAGAATTCGACCATCATCCGAGAGGTCAGGTCAGGATACTGTTCTCGATGAATACTTTCCAGAGTGGATGCTGGGGGTCACAAGCATTCCATGATGCGTTGACGTTTCACTGCGTCTGTACATGACCATTCTTCCATCACACATCGGGTGTGCTCCTTCCATGGGTCTATCCCATCTTCCCCCGTCGGGACAGGGAGGGTCCCGGAGAAGGCCTTTAACTTCCGGTAATTTTGAGCGTGAGTGGCCAGAGTGAGGGCTTCTACTAACGGTGGTAAACTGGGTGGTGCGGTTAGCTGGCCTACTTTGTCATTGAGCTTCTGAAGCATCTCCCTACATAGTCCAGCTTCTTTGGATATGCTGGACCCTTGATAACTGAATTCCGATTGACAGCTACCCGCTTCACTAGCCGAATAGGGAGCGGAAGTGGGAATAGGGCAGTCATCACCAAGTCCCTCCAGAGGGGGGTCTCGAAGTGGGTAGACAAAGGGGCTTCCCCCGGGTGGGGTGTTGGGAAGCTGCAGGTATGGGGGGAACGGTGGGCTCGAGGACCACCAAATCTTGGCAACAATCAACTAGCAAGGTGTTCCACTTAGAGTCTTGGTCTATGAGAACGTCTACCAGACGGGCTTTGGCAAAACCGGGTAGTTGTCGTAAGGCTGTTTGCAATGTTTCTAAGGGTAAGGCCATAGGAACTTGGCTCACGGCCACCACGCGGCGGGCGGGCGTTTGCATTTGTCACGCCCAATCGCGCACTCTCTGACGCAAAGGGAGAGCCATGGTAGGCATGGTGTGGTGTGTGTGTTAATGGGCACCCCAGGTCTAAGCTCTCAGCAGCGCCTCCAAATGTAACCCATGTTCCCCCCCACTGGTCGCAGATCGGACCCCTAGGGTGTAGTGAGGGCTGGTTACATGCATGTTGGTGGTGCATACCTATGAGGAACAGGAGGGCCTGAGTCTCCCACGTTGGTATTAGGGATAAAAGGGACAGGCTTCTGGGGTATATGCCTCCATCTTCTCTAGCAACGGTGCAGCGCCTCCATCTCTGGTGAGCCCTATAGGGGTAGGATGAAATCCTCCCAGAGAAGCCTCGGTTTCAGGGCGAGAGATTTCAGTCTCACACAAGTCTCTTTGGTAAAAACAGCAATGTCTCTTTATTGTCCAAGCTCACAGCAGATCAGTAGCAGCACACAGCACACAGCAGATCACTTCAGTAGTGTATAGGGCTTTCCTCCTCTCTCTCCTTTCCCTCCAGAAATGCACCCTCAGGATGGGCTGTCTGGAGCCCCAGTACTCCAAACCTCCACCCCAAGGTATAGGCCCTCAGGGTGAGGCTGACTCTCCCCTCATCCCCTGTAGGGTGAGGGTCATTGGTCCACTGCACTATAGTGCTATTAGCTCTACTCAATATGGCTGAGTATCTCCTTTCCTGTCTCCTTCAAACTCCCAGACCATACTCTCTCTGCTCCAGCACTAGACTAACTTTAACACACAGGAGCAGCCCACTAAATAGAGACAGCCCTGCCCATCATGATGTCAGCAGGCCCCTCCCCTGTGTCTCTGCCTTCCACACAGTCAGGGTGTCTACCTCCATCCATCAGGCCAGGGCTTGAAGCGGGGGAAACCCATGATAACTACTGGCGGCCTGCCCTTAGCAGGACTTACAACAGTAGGAGAAAGATATATAGCCCCAAAATCTTACCAGGGCTACATATGTCTCAGGCAATCACAGGCTGTAACACACAACAAATATACAGGGTCCAGGACAACATCACAGGCAGACTCACACAAGCACACAATCACACACTCACACAATGACAGGACAACATCACAGGCAGACACACACACTCACACAGGCACAGGACATCAGGACAACATCACAGACAGACTCACACAAGCACACAAGCACACAGGCACAGGACAACATCACAGACAGACACACACAATCACACAATCACACAGGCACAGGACAACATCACAGGACAACATCACAGGCAGACTCACACAATCACATAGGCATAGGGCACCAGGACAATATGACAGACAGGCCCGCCGCACACACAATCACACACAGGAGGCACAGGGCAGGTGCACAATGTATCCCAGGCAGAGAGGAGCTGGTGCTGCTGCCTGGATAATGAATGGAGGATCCATCTGCCTCCTCCCTGCAGCCCTTCACTTCCACATCAGCCTCTGTGTGAGCAGCTGCAGCAGCGGGGGGCCGACTGCATGGAGCTCAGCCACGCAGGGGACAAGGGGAACTGCAGCTTTAAATACCCCCGTCCGTCCCCGCTGCACCCTCCCCCTCCCCCGGTCCAAAAGTTAATTTTTCCCCACTTCCACCCGCACGCCGTATAGACGCGATCACTGCCTTTAGGCAGTCTGATTGCTCAGCGTGCGGACGCGTCTGCGCAGTCGTCCATATCATGGACGCAGCCATATAGTGCGCATGCGGGCATTTCATTTGTATAGGGCAAGCGGTGGCGCTCGTGGCTAGGGGGCGTGGCTATGATGTCACAGATTAGGTCGCGCTGTGATTTGTTCATAGCGACACGTGGCGCGGCAACAGCGCGAAAATACAATTTTCTTGTATTTTCTCTGGTCTGACGCGTCACCGCTCACAGCCGCGCACGCATCTCAAGTATACAAACATCTGGCTTACACGGAAGCGCACGCACTATATTTCAGCCCTAACATGCACCCAATGAATGCAGAGAGTACTATAATTGTCAATACTGAAATAGTCCAGCATTCCCTAAATGGAAAAATTGAAATCACTAGTATGCAACCAATAAGTAAATTTTAATGAAAACACAAATGAATCAAAAAACATGCAACGTCACAAATATAGAACATGAACATATGGGTATAATCACATATAACGTTTGTGAAGGAAGGAAATACAAGGGAGACAAATTGTAAAAAAATGGGGATTGTGTATGTGTCGGGGTGGGGGCAAAACAGCACAAAAAAGGGGGGTAAGTGGGTATGTAGGGGGAGTGCAGGGGGGCAATGTTTCGGGAATTAACCCTTTGTCAGGCCCGTTCCCCTATGTCCCAGAAGGACAAAGGGTACTTCCCTAGCCCCTAAACCCACAAGCACCTGTAAATGCCCAAAGTACTATAATTGTGCTGTGTAATGACATGTTAGGTCGTGCCTATAGTGCCGTCGTTGGCGACGGCGACACAGCGAAAGTTATGTTTTGCCGGGCGGCCGGGTGCGGGATTCCGGCAGTTTGATTTGTTCAAGGGCCGTCACGTGACGCGACGGCCCTTGAAAAATCACATTTTGCTGGCTTCAGGTTTTCGCGACGGGGACGTCGCTCGTCGCGTGCACTTCAAGCGCACGCAGCGGCAGCAATGTATTTGTTTTCGGGCGACGTCGCGTGGCCATCACTATAAGCGCGGCCTAATGACTATATCTGTAACAGTAAATGCATGTTTTTATATATTTTAATATACTTTGCATATTTTTTATTTAGTTTTGTATATAGTTATATATTTTTTATTTAGTTGTAGTTAATATCACTGTCCCCCCACTTCTCTCCCTCATCCACCTTCACTCCCCCATCTCCCCTCCATCCACCTATCCCCTCCACTCCCCCCACTTCTCTCCCCATCCGCCCCTCCATCCATCTATCCTCCATCCACCCACTTCCCCCCTTTTACTCCCTTCACCCTCTTCTCCCTCCCTAACCTCTCTCTTCTACCTCCCTAACCTCTCTCTTCTACCTCTCTCTTCTCCCTTCCTAACCTCTCTCTCTTCCCCCCCTCACCTCTCTTCTCCCTCCCTAACCTCTCTCTTCTCCCTCCCTAACCTCTCTCTCTTCTCCCTCCCTAACCCCTCTCTCTTCTCCCTCCCTAACCTCTCTCTTCTACCTTCCTAACCTCTCTCTCTTCTACCTCCCTAACCTCTCTCTTCTCCCTCCCTAACCTCTCTCTCTTCTCCCTCCCTAACCTCTCTCTCTCCCTCCTAACCTCTCTCTTCCCCCTCCCTCACCTCTCTCTCTCTTCTCCCTCCCTAACCTCTCTCTCTTCTCACTCCCTAACCTCTCTCTGTTCTCCCTCCCTTACCTCTCTTCTCCCTCCCTAACCTCTCACTTCCCCCTCCTCACCTCTCTCTCTTCTCCCCCTCATCTCTCTCTCTTCTCCCCCTCATCTCTCTCTTCTCCCCCTCATCTCTCCCTCTTCTCCTTTCCCTCTCTCTCTTCTCCCCCTCACCTCTCTCTCTTATCCCCCTCACCTCTCTCTCTTATCCCCCTCACTTCTCTCTTATCCCCCCTCACCTCTCTCTTCCCCCTCACCCCTCTCTTCCTCCCTCACCTCTCTCTCTTCCCACCCCCACCTCTCTCTCTTCCACCTCCTCACCTCTCTCTTCCCCCCCTCACCTCTCTCTCTCCCCCTTCACCTCTCTCTTCCTCCCTCACCTCTCTCTTCCCCCCTCACCTCTCTCTTCCCCCCTCACCTCTCTCTCCCCCCTCACCTCTCTCACCCCCCTCACCTCTCTCTCTTCCCCCTCACCTCTCTCTTCCCCCCTCACCTATCCCTCTTCCCCCCCTCACCTATCCCTCTTCCCCCCTCACCTCTCTCTCTTCCCCCCCTCACCTCTCTCTCTCTTCCCCCCTACCTCTCTCTTCCCCCCCTACCTCTCTCTCTCTTCCCCCTGACCTCTCTCTCTATTCCCCCTCACCTCTCTTTCCCCCCCTCATCTTCCTCTCCCCCCCTCACCTCTCTCTCTCTTCCCCCTCACCTCTCTCTTCCCCCCTCACCTCTCTCTCCCTCCCCCCCCTCACCTCTCTCTCTCTCTTCCCACCCCTCAACTCTCTCTCTCTTCCCCCCCTCACCTCTCTCTTTCTCTTCCACCCCCCTCACCTCTCTTTCTCTCTTCCCCCACCTCACCTCTCTCTCTCTTCCCCCCACCTCACCTCTCTCTCTTCCCCCCACCTCACCTCTCTCTCTCTCTCTTTCCCCCCCTCAACCTCACCTCTCTCTCTTCCCCCTCCCCCTCACCTCTCTCTTCCTTCCACCCCCCTCACCTCTCTCTCTTCCCCCACCTCACCTCTCTCTTCCCCCCACCTCACCTCTCTCTCTCTCTTTCCCCCCCTCAACTCTCTCTCTTTCCCCCCCACCTCTCTCCCCCCCTCACCTCTCTCTCTTCCCCCTCACCTCTCTCACCTCTCCCCCCCCACCTCTCTCCCCCTTCTCTCTCCCCCCCCTCACCTCCCTTCCCCCCTCACCTACGTCTCTTCCCCCCCTCACCACTCTCTCTTCCCCCCCCTACCTCTCTCTCCCACCCTACCTCTCTCTCCCCCCCTCACCTCTCTCTTTCCCCCCCTCACCTCTCTCTCTCCCCCCCTCACCTCTCTCTCCCCCCCCCTTACCTCTCTTCCCCCCTACCTCTCTCTTCCCCCCTCACCTCTCTCTTCCCCCCCTCACCTCTCTCTCTCTTTCCCCCCTCACCTCTCTCTCTTCCCCCCCCTCACCTCTCTCTTCCCCCCCTCACCTCTCTCTCAACCCCCCTCACCTCTCTCTCTTCCCCCCCTCACCTCTCTCTTCCCCCCCTCACCTCTCTTCCCCCTCACCTCTCTCTCTTCCCCCCTACCTCTCTCTTCCCCCTCACCTCTTTCTTCCCCCCTCACCTCTCTCTCTTCTCCCCCCCCTCACCTCTCTCTTCCCCCGTAACCTCTCTCTTCCCCCCCTCACCTCTCTCTCTCTTCCCCCCCTCACCCTCTCTCTTCTTCCCACCCCACCTCTCTCTCACCCCCCTCACATCTCTCTCTCTTCCCCCCACCTCACCTCTCTCTTCTCCCTTCCTAACCTCTCTCTCTTCCCCCCCTCACCTCTTCTCCCTCCCAACCTCTCTCTTCTCCCTCCCTAACCTCTCTCTTCTACCTTCCTAACCTCTCTCTCTTCAACCTCCCTAACCCTCTCTCTCTCCCTCCCTAACCTCTCTCTCTTCTCCCTCCCTAACCCTCTCTACTCCCTCCCTAACCTCTCTCTTCTCCCTCCCTAACCTCTCTCTTCTCCCTCCTAACATCTCTTTTCCCCCTCCCTCACCTCTCTCTCTCTTCTCCCTCCTTAACCTCTCTCTCTCTTCTCACTCCCTAACCTCTCTCTCTTCTCCCTCCCTAACCTCTCTCTTCCCCCTCCTCACCTCTCTCTCTTCTCCCCCCTCATCTCTCTCTTCTCCACCTCATCTCTCTCTCTTCTCCCCCTCATTTCTCTCTTCTCCCCCTCATCTCTCTCTCTCTCCCTTCCCTCTCCTCTTATCCCCCTCACCCTCTCTCTCTATCCCCCTCACCTCTCTCTCTTCCACCTCCTCACCTCTCTCTCTTCCCCCTCCCCTCTCTCTCCTCCCCCCTCACCCTCTCTCTTCCCCCTCTCACCTCTCTCTTCCCCCTCACCTGTCTCTTCCCCCCTCACCTCTCCCTCTCCTCCCCCCCTCACCTATCCCTCTTCCCCCCTCACCTCTCTCTTCCCCCCTACCTCTCTCTCGTCCCCCTCACCTCTCTTTTGTCCCCTCATCTCTCTCTCCCCCCCTCACCTCTCTCTCTCCCCCCCCTCACCACTCTCTCTTCCCCCCCTCACCTCTCTCTCTCTTCCCCCCCCCACCTCTCTCTCTTCCCACCCCTTCACCTCTCTCTCTCTCTCTTCCCCCCCTCAACTCTCTCTCTTCCCCCCCCTCACCTCTCTCTTTCTCTTCCATCCCCTCACCTCTCTCTCTCTCTTCCCCCACCTCACCTCTCTCTCTTCCCCCCACCTCACCTCTCTCTCTCTTCCCCCCCCTCAACTCTCTCTCTTTCCCCCTCCCCTCACCTCTCTCACCTCTCTCCCCCCCCTCACCTCTCTCTCTTCCCCCCCTCACCTCTCTCCCCCCCTCACCTCTCCCCCCCTCTCTATCCCCCTCCCCTCTCTCTCTTCCCCCTCACCTGTCTCTTCCCCCCCTCACCACTCTCTCTCCCCCCCTACCTCTCTCTCCCCCCCCACCTCTCTCTCCCCCCTAACTCTCTCTCTCCCCCCTACCTCTCTCTTCCCCCCCTCACCTCTCTCTCTCCCCCCTTACCTCTCTTCCCCCCCTACCTCTCTCTCTTTCCCCCCTCACCTCTCTCTCTTCCCCCACTCACCTCTCTCTCTTCCCCCTCACCTCTCTCTTCCCCCCCCTCACCTCTCTCTCTTCCCCCCCTCACCTCTCTTCCCCCACCTCTCTCTCTCTTTCCCCCCCTCATCTCTCTCTCTTCCCCCCCTACCTCTCTCTCCCCCTCACCTCCCCCCCACCTCTCACCTCTCTCTTCCCCCCTCACCTATATCTCTTCCCCCCCTCACCACTCTCTCTTCCCCCCTACCTCTCCCTCTCCCCCCTCCCTACCTCTCTTCCCCCCTCACCTCTCTCCCCCCCCTTATCTCTCTTCCACCCCTACCTCTCTTCCCCCCCTACCTCTCTCTCCCCCTCACCTCCCCTCCACCTCTCACCTCTCTCTTCCCCCCTCACCTATGTCTCTTCCCCCCCTCACCACTCTCTCTTCCCCCCCTACCTCTCCCTCTCCCCCCCTCCCTACCTCTCTTCCCCCCTCACCTCTCTCCCCCCCCTTATCTCTCTTCCACCCCTACCTCTCTTCCCCCCCCTACCTCTCTCTTCCCCTCACCTCTCTCTCCCCCCCTCACCTCTCTCTCTTCCCCCCTTCACCTCTCTCTTCCCCCCCCTCATCTCTCTCTTCCCCCTCACCTCTCTCTCTTCCCCCCTCACCTCTCTCTTCCCCCCCTCTCCTCTCTCTTCCCCCTCACCCTCTTTCTTCCCCCCCTCACCTCTCTCTTCTCCCCCCCTCACCTCTCTCTTCCCCCCCTAACCTCTCTCTTCCCCCCCCTCACCTCTTTCCCCCCTCACCTCTCTTCCCCCCCTTACCTCTCTCTCTCTTCCCCCCCTCACCTCTCTCTTCCCCCCTCACTTCTCTTCTTCCCCACCCTCAACTCTCTCTTCTCCCCCCCCTCACCTCTCTTCCCACCCCCACCTCTCTTCCCCCCTTCCTCTCTCTCTCTCTCCCCCCTCCTCACCTCCCTCTCTTCCCCCCCTCATAGCTGGTGACGTTCATTCACCCTGTCACATTCCTCCCCTGTTAGTGTGTGGCTGGACTTGGCAAAAGGAACTCGACTAAGCTGTCTTCTCTGCCCCACGGACTTGGCAAACGGAAAACTACTACACAGCTCTCTCTACCCAAAGACCTTTGGCTTACGGACACAACTACTCTTGATTCTACTACCCGGGACCCGGCAAGTACCCTACTAACCTTCTTCTTTGGCCCATACAGTACCCCGGCTTTGCTGAAATACCACACTCCGGGCACACCTCCGCTGCTGTGGGTGTGTGAAGTTCTCCTTTCCCACCTCAGTACCGGGGTCTTGTCAGGTTTGTGGGCAGCACGAGTGTGACAGCTACTCCCAGACCACCATCCATTATGAGTATTATAACAGATGACTCTACTATCAATGTGCCTAGCTCTAGTGAGGAGAGAATTGTACACTGGTGGGACCCAATGTTCCAGGGATATATGCCCGACATGAATAGAACTAGATTTCAGCTGATACAACCTGATGCAGTAGATCAATGGTGGGAGGAGGGAAAGTTTACGCCTGAGAAAAAAGCAGAGATTATCCGTGAGTGTAGCAGAGATATCAGCTTGGGAATTATATCATTTTCAGGCTTGGAGGTGGTAAAGTATGATGCCATACCCACAGAGCCACTATTTGGGGAATTACCAGGGCAAGCCTGTGGGCAGAATCTTATAAAATAATAGTAGAGCTGATCATATAGTGGTATACAGAGCTATAGGAAATCTCATGGGTATGACTATCCTTAGGAACCCCTAATGCGAGAAGCTGAGGCTTACAGAGAGGATTGGCTCAGGGACACTGTTCTAGACTACCTGTTTGCTCACTGCAGTGCCTATCTAAGAAGAGTATGGAAGGTAGGCCGGAATGTCTACCTGGATAGAGTATAATACATTTCAGAGAGGGGCCAAAAGTGCTGCTATTCGGTCACAGTACTGGATAGTGTAGGACGGATGTGTGTAAGCCCAAATCCTACACTTTATTACAAAATATTCAGAACATGAGAAGGGCTACACAGAGTATGGGTTCTCCAGTGAAGGGAGGGTCATGTTATTGTTACTGTTATGTATGTTCTGTTTTCACAAATTTATTGAAGGTGCATAAATTGTGTGTCTCATGCAGGGATGTGAGGGTTTCACCATGGGGAGCATGTAGCCCTGTGCCCGGATTATGTGTTTTCCTGGCCCTAACATGCAAGCCCTGGTACCAGTGCAGGCAGTGTTAGGGTTAAATCCCTTGTCTTCAGTTAATAATGTGAGCTCCTGTTACCTACATATAATTGATAATTGTTTGCAGGTGTAGCCTGAAACCATTGGAGCCTAATACTGAGGTACTGCCCACCTACCGTGGCGAAGACCTGGGACCCTCCCCTGGTAACAAAAAGGGTCTGCAATCCAAATTCTAGGAAGTTCCTCTGTGAATGCCTGCTCCTTAGGGAGTAGGTGAGGATTCCCCTAGCCCAATAAGGGGGTAGGGGTTGAGAAGGTTTAGCTCATGGACCTCAAGTCCATGGGTGTCTAGTCAGGGACACAGATGCAGCAGGTTGCGAGGGAATATGTGTTATACTGTGAAGTACTTCTCCTGCGTGAGAAGGGATCAACAGGACTGGCCTGCATCAATATATAAGTGAACTGTTGCTCTGTCTGGTCTCTGTGACTGAAGAGTTCCTGCAGGGGCTACTCCTTTCTCTGATAGGGCCCTGGAGGATGAAGGCGCTGCACCTGAGAACATCTAAAAGCCTGTCCTATGCTACCCCCCACTACAACGTGGAGCCCTCAGTCCTTCTGTACGATCAGAGGTGAGCTAATAGCACCAGCAACACTATGTAACTGCTAGCTCTCCCTTAGGGGGGGAGGGGAGAAGGGTTAAATATGCAAATGATGGCTTTTTCAACCTCCCTTTTTCTTTTTGTATCCCCCACCCTCCCTACTCATATAATTGTCGAAAGCTTGAATAAAAATACAAGTTACAAAAAAAAAAACGGTCAGTGGCGAAGGGTTGGTCTGCGGCCAAACACCAGCAGCAAATTGGTCACTGCGAAACTATTCCGATTCGAAGCTAAGTGAAACTACAGACCGCTTCAGCATAAAGGGGAATGCAAATTTTATTATAACCAACAGCATGGAAATATAAAACAATAACATTTCCCTACACTAAGAATGATATAAATAACCTGCATTTAAAAAGTTATAACTTTTTTTGTGCACCATAAAGTAAAGTCACGTTGCATTGTGAGTCAGCGTAACACAGACACACGTGTGCACTTATATGTGAGCGTCTTAGTTGCTGGTTATCCCTAAACAGGCCTGGCTTTAGAGATAGGTCTCTCCCCTGTGTGTGTCCTCTTGTGTGTGTTCAGGCTGGATAACTGACTAAATCCCTTCCCACATTCCCCACATACATGCGGTCTCTCCCCTGTGTGTGTCCTCTTGTGTGTGTTCAGGCTGGATAAGTGACTAAATCCCTTCCCACATTCCCCACATACATGCGGTCTCTCCCCTGTGTGCGTCCTCTTATGTACGTTCAGGTTGTACAATACACTAAATCCCTTCCCACATTCCCCACATACATGCGGTCTCTCCCCTGTGTGTGTCCTCTTGTGTGTGTTCAGGCTGGATAAGTCACTAAATCCCTTCCCACATTCCCCACATACATACGGTCTCTCCCCTGTGTGTGTTCTCTTGTGTGTGTTCAGGCTGGATAAGTGACTAAATCCCTTCCCACATTCCCCACATACATGCGGTCTCTCCCCTGTGTGTGTTCTCTTGTGTGTGTCCAGGCTGGATAACCGACTAAATCCCTTCCCACATTCCCCACATACATGCAGTCTCTCCCCTGTGTGTGTCCTCTTGTGTGTGTTCAGGCTGGATAACCGACTAAATCCCTTCCCACATTCCCCACATACATGCGGTCTCTCCCCTGTGTGCGTCCTCTTATGTATGTTCAGGTTGTACAACACACTAAAATCCTTCCCGCATTCACTACATACATGCGGTCTCTCCCCTGTGTGTGTCCTCTTGTGTGTGTCCAGCCTGGATAACACACTAAATCCCTTTCTACATTCCCCACATACATGTGGTCTCTCACATGTGTGTGTCCTCTTGTGTTTGTTCAGGCTGGATAACCGATTAAATTCCTTCCCACATTCCCCACATACATGCGGTCTCTCCCCTGTGTGAGTCCTCTTGTGCGTGTTCAGGCTTGATAACGCACTGAATCCCTTCCCACATTCCCCACATACATGCGGTCTCTCCCCTGTGTGCTTCCTCATATGTATGTTCAGGTGTGATAACTCCTTAAATCCCTTCCCACATTCTCCACATCCATGCGGTCTCTCACCTGTGTGTGTCCTCCTGTGTTTGTTCAGGTTGGCTAACTCACTAAATCCCTTCCCACAATCCCCACATACATGCCATCTCTTCCCTGTGTGTGTCCTCTTGTGTAGGTTCTGGTCTGATAACCAAGTCAGACTCTTCCCACTTTCTCCAAGATCTTTTCCGGTGGCACCTTCTAATATACCTTGTTTTGAATAAGCAGCAGTTACATTGTTTATTAATTGCATTGACTGGTTGAAAGTTTCATTTTCTGTCATATTCATTGGAATGTTGCAAGATTGTTCTGTCCTCATCTTTTCCATATTCTCATTTGGGTGTTTGAACTTCAGATGTGTGAGGAGGTAATCCTGACTGCTAAAAGCAACCTTGCAGTCTTGGCATGGGTGGATTATTGGTGCTTGGCTTTGTACTAGACGAGACAAAAAAGTCACTGTTACACAAACTGTCTTACAGAAGGCCATGCAGGAGAGGTAAGTTGGAATATCACAAACAGTTCAGGATGAAAGTAAACTGTAGATGTACATTGTACAAAGGAAGGGTTTAGCACAACATGTGCAGCATTAGGGCCGGGAGAGCAGATGTACAGAATCATACATTTAAAGTGCCTCAAAATATTTAAAGATTTAAAAAGAAATCTCACGTGCTGGAAAAGACCAATTAAAGTGGCAGAAATCTTGTCATATCATGTCAAATCCTTTGTACATAAAAAAAGGTTGGGGGGGGGGGAGAGAAACAATCAGTGTTGTGTAATGAGTTGGATACAATAAAACCTTTTATAGGTAATTAATAAAAAATAATGAAAACAGGAGTGGTGTTAATAGATCCATGGCCAATTCCAGTGAACAACACATTACTTATAAACATATACTCTAACATAATATAGCAGTGAATCAATTGCTGACCCTGATGCAAAACATATACTGATGTTCAACGGAGTCTCTTGGAGGTAATCTCCTATTCAGCAGAACAGCGGTGCACAAAGTGGGGGGTGCGCCCGCCAGGGTGGGCTTGAGATTCGCTGCAGGGGGCACTGGGTTTAGAGGCCGCCACACGCTTTCCGACTTACCTTGATTTAGACGCTCCTGGGGATGCGTCACCATGGCAACGCGGCGTTAAATGACGTCACATTGTCATGACACCAGGACATCTGAATCAATGTAAGGGGGAGTGGGGTGGGGGGGCGCGAGGAGAGGGGGAAAGCCAGCAGGGGGGTGCAGGGAAAAATATTGCGCCCCCCTGCAGTAGAATATATAGACCTGGTAATATATACCTATAAGGGCTACGGACTCCCTTTATTATAGTTAATACTGAAACTGCAGGATGTTCAATGCAAACCCGGAGCACTAAATCTCTTAAAGGGGATAAACCAAAAAGAGATACAGACAAAAAGTTGATCTAAAAAAAACTGCATAAAAAACATATAAAGCGTGTCCACATTCTAAGTAGTGTTTAGCTGTGAGGTCACCAATGACCAGTTTTGAGCTATAGTTCATTAATATAAAAAAAATAGTCTCAATACAGAGTGCTTCAAAAGGTATAAAGTTGGCTCCTTGGATAGGGGACATAATATAGGAACATAGGAGCCTGTATCAGCTGGATGTTTAAGGGGTTTACATAACAGGATGTGTGTCCTATAGCTGCTGCGCCTTATTCTGGTAGTGGCAGTGAGTATTACTGCCCGATGTTAAAGTCAGATCAGTGCTATAAACACAGCTGAGGACGGGCATATCAGGTACATATTGACACCTGAAAGCAAGGCTATAGATACCGCAGCAATTTATAGCCTTAATATGTATCCAACTTCCCTCACATAAACAATTGTGTCACTTACCAGCGAGACATTGTAGCATTTTGCTATTAAGTATCAGAGCGGTGTAATTAAGCCCATACCTGGTACTGTATGTTGGTTAACAACAGTGGCTGTGAGGATTCGCAGACCGTCTCCTCACCTCTTGGTCCAAGGGGGAGGAAGGGAGCGGTACTATCAGGAACACACCGAAAATATAAAAAGATAAACAAAATAATGGTGCAGTAAATTCAAACAATGTGGGAAATAGTTGAATCTTGGCTCGGTTACAATTCCTACTTACAACAAGTAGAATGAATATAAGCAGTGGTCTGACTCTGTCAGTATAGGTAAGGTTAGATCTTCAGCAGAGAAGAAGATTCTGGATAGGTGACTTCATACAGGGTTCATTGAAGTGATGTAAACCCAGATTCACGGAGAGTGTTGAGATCATATAGAAAGGAAACGAACCATAGTGTAGATCACAAAACACAATTTATCCAATCAAGCAAGGTAAGAAATGTACTTACAATAAGTACATAAAGTATGTACACGTAACAGTATCGTGAGACAGTAGAGGGCTCTTATTCATAAGAAGCTAGCTGGACTTTCTCCCTTGACTCCCACCTCACCGCCGATGGATGGCGTCTGACGTCACTTCCGGTAAACGGGTGATGACATCCGGTAGGGAGCGGGGAAGATGGATCTCAGCAAATCGGCAGAAAATTCGGCAGGCACCTCACACGTCTTCACTCATGGAGCAACTGCAGCAGACTGACGACAAGGCTCAACACGTTTCGCTGTTCATAGACAGCTTCCTCAGGAGAGAATACTAACCCTTAAGATTGTTCAGTATTATATACTATGGTTGATTGAAATCAATTAACAGACTGGCCGTCTGTAACAATTAAAAAATTAACCCACAGGTTGCCAAAAGCTTGGCACATCACTCTGCTGTCCAAAAAAAAGCCTATACATAACATAACATAACACTGTAACACTTTATTAATAAATAACTAACACTCAAAAGATATAATAATTAAAAATGACTATATGATCAACACTCTCCGTGAATCTGGGTTTACATCACTTCAAAGAACCCTGTCTGAAGTCACCTCCTATCCAGAATCTTCTCCTCTGCTGAAGATCTAACCTTACCTATACTGACAGAGTCAGACCACTGCTTATATTCATTCTACTTGTTGTAAGTAGGAATTCTAACCGAGCCAAGATTCAACTATTTCCCACATTGTTTGAATTTACTGCACCATTATTTTGTTTATCTTTTTATATTATCGGTGTGTTCCTGATTGTACCGCTCCCTTCCCCCCCCCTTGGACCAAGACTGTTTCTGTAAGGAATCCTTACAAATTCCTTGGAAGGTTGAGAAGTATCTTTGGTTATACACCTTTTCACTGTGTGTTAATTTTTTGCACTTTAATTGAATTGAGGGTGTTGTATAGCGCCGATACAAATCACTTGGGTTCACTTGTGTTATCTGTAATTGGTTTGGTGGCTGCTTTTTTCACTCCATTTATTTTTATTTTTATCTCTATTATCTAGTTATAATGGATATAACATCACCTTATATTTTTGCTAAAAGACAATCAAGAAGATTACAATTTAATTATCACGATATACAGTAGACACATCACACATACCTGTTTCACATGATTTATTAGAAGAAGAATTTCACAAGTTAGATAGATTACTCATTAAAGACACAAGGAAATGGTTAGATTTGAGATTTTTGAACAAATATATAAATTGCAATAGAATACCAAGAGGTCTGAGATTTTCCAAGAATCCCTCATCTAATTTGGATGATGAGGAAGTTGTGAAAAATTGGTATGAAACCATAGATAAACGTTCATTTGATCTAATGCTGTCTTTAATTAATCAACATAAGAAAAACATAAAAATTATAGATGAGGAAGTTAAGATTATAGAAGAAAAATTAGCCCATCTAGAAGATACTGCAGAATTTAAAATAAAAGATAGGGAGCTGAAAAAGAAAATAGATAAATTAGAGAATGATTTGTACATTAATAAGACGAACAAATTCCTGAGAGATGAGGAGGATAATCAAAGAGGAGAACAAAGGGATTGGAAGAAAAAGAAAAGTAACTTTCATACTGAAAGAAAATATGAAAATGATCATAATAAGACAGATTTTAAATCCGATAAGTCAAATTATTTTAATACCTCATATCGTAAAGATAATAATACTACACAATCCAGTTATAAACCCTATATACCCCTAAGAGATATGAAAGATCCCAAATACTCTGAACCTCAGAAGACAATAGATAGCAAATATTCATACAGTAAGACTAATGTTGAAAAGAAACCTGTATTAGACAGATCAAATTAAAGATCAGGAATATTCCAGAGAGAGAGACCGAGAAAGGGAATACAGACTCGAAATTGAGAGACGAAGAGAGAGAGAGAGAGAGAGACAGAGAGAGAGAGAGAGAGACAGAGAGAGAGAGAAATC
Source organism: Ascaphus truei (assembly GCF_040206685.1). Taxonomy (NCBI): domain Eukaryota; kingdom Metazoa; phylum Chordata; class Amphibia; order Anura; family Ascaphidae; genus Ascaphus; species Ascaphus truei. The sequence goes on from NC_134488.1 coordinate 138,103,161, forward strand.
AGAATTCAAGAACAAAAAGTGTGTGCCCTATTAATGGTTACTTCCTGGTTCCGCCCTGGCTGGCTATTCAAGGCCCTGCCTTTATATACCTTGCTGCTGCCTTCAATCTTTGCTGAGCATAGTCTAGTGTGATGCCGTGCCTTGCTGCATTCCAGTTCCTGTTACCTTGCCTTGCTGATTAACCTCTTGTTGCCTGACCTTGCTTGTCTCTTGGATTCCGCACCTCTCCTCTCCTGATCCGGCTAAGAACGACCATTCTCTTGTCTCCAGTCCTGACCTTGGCTAAGTACTCCAACGATCCGATACTCTCCTATCCTGAACCTGGCTACATACCCCGACGATCCGCTACTCTCCAATCCCGAACTTGGCTACGCATCCTGATGATCCGCAACTCTCCGCTCCAGACCTGGCAAGTACTTATGCTATTCTCCAATCTATAACACTGACCTGGCTTGAACGACTACTCTACATCCTAGGCGCGCCCGCGTGGCTCAGCGTTAACCAATTCCATACCTCAGCACCACGATCGCGCTTCGTTTGTGGTGAGCTACGCATTACAATATGCTCAGCCACACAAACGTCGACCCACGGAGGTAGGAAGAGTCCTGCGCACACACGCAAGCTACCTGACTACCTTAGAGGAAAAAATTGTGGGTAGCGAGCAAACCATGCTCTCCCTTCAGGAGGATTTTCGCACTCTCTTTCTCGTACCCTACAGGAACCGCATTCCCCTCTTGTGCCTGCTGTTGCTGATCTTCCCACTAATCCAGCTTTGCCTTTCTCCCAAGAACCTCGTCTACCTGCCCCCAACCGTTAAGGGGGTGACCCTCATGAATGCCGGGGTTTTTTGAATCAATGCTTTATACAATTTGAAATGAATCCTTCACGCTTCACTGCGCCCCGCGCCAAGGTGGCGTATATTGTGTCTCTCCTTATAGATGACGCTCTTGCCTGGGCCTCTCCCATCTGGGAGTGAAGATCCGACCTCACATAGGTTATCGGAGCCTTTGCCCGAGAGTTCCGGAGAGTGTTTGATACACCCAGTCGTAAGGTATGTGCTTCCTCTGCACCTTTTCATGTTTCTCAACGCAATCGTCCAGTCGCCAAATACGCTCTCGAGTTTAGAACTATAGCTGCAGAAACTGACTGGAATGACAAGGCTTTGGCCGCGGCCTTTTGGCAAGGATTATCGGAAGCCCTGAAGGATGAACTGGCAGCCTATGACCGTCCCACCGATTTGGAGGAGCTTATTGCCGTCTATATTAAGGTGGATCGTCGCCTCCTGGAGAGACGATCAGAGAAGGCTCATCATCGTACCATCCCATCTCGGATCAATCCCGGTCAGGTGAGCCAAGGTGAGGTTTCTTCCCTTGATACGTCCAAGCCTATACAATTAGGGGGTACTAGCCTTTCCAAATCAGAGAAATTACGACGCAAGAATGCCAGCCTATGTTTTTACTGCTGTGTTTCTGGACATTTTGCATATTTCTGTCCCCAAAAGTCGGGAAACGCAAAGTTCCCATGAGACCCGTGGGAGTCTCATTGGGAACGCTTTTTTTCTCCCCTATTTCTACTGACAACCCTTCTCGCATTCTTGTACCCATTACTCTATGGGGAGGGCTTTCAAGTATCTACGCTTGCTTTCCTCGATTCAGGTTCCGGAGGAAACTTCATAGATCAAGCTTTTGCAGAACGTCATCTGGTCCCGACCAGGCCCAGAAAGAAGCCCATCGCTCTTGAAGCCATTGATGGAAGACATCTGCAGCCGGCGTTCATCTCCTTGGTCACAAGGTACACACACCTGGAAAAGATCCAATTCAATGTTATCCATACTCCTTCCATCAGCGTGATTCTCGGGCTACCGATACACAACCCTCGTGTACATTGGCTCAATAAGGAACCCCTTCAATGGAGCACATTTTGCCAAAAAGAACTGCATCCTGGAAGCAAGTAGCATCGGGGGTACCACTGTGTCCAAGGAGAAGGTACAATCGCCAGAAGAGTACGCTGAGTTTCGGGACGTCTTCGATAAGGTCAGATCGGAGATTCTTCCCCCTCACCCCCTGTTCGATTGTCCCATCGATCTGCTTCCAAGTACCCCACCTCCTAGAGGGACTTCCTATCCATTGTCTATGCAGGAAACCAAGGCAATGAAAGAATATATTGCAGAGAACTTACAGAAGGGGTTTATACGTAAGTCCACCTCTCCTGAGGGCGCAGGGTGTGTCTTTGTGAAGAAGGATGGGACCGTACACCCTTGCATAGATTACCGGTCCCTCAACAAGATCACCGTCAAAAACCGCTATCCCTTACCCCTCATTTCTGAACTGTTTGATCGATTACAAGGAGCTAGTATCTTTTCTAAATTGGATTTACGAGGTGCCTATAATCTTGTAGCAGGTTCCGTCAGGGTGATGAATGGAAGACTGCTTTCAACACCAGAGATGGACATTATGAGTATTTGTTCATGCCTTTTGGTCTGTGCAATGCCCCAGCCGTGTTGCAGGATTTCGTAAATGAAGTTTTCAGAGACCTCCTTTACTCTTTTGTAATCGTTTATCTTGATGACATTCTAATTTTCTCTAAATCCAGACAGGAATACATCTCTCACGTGAAACAAGAGCTTCTCCGCTTAAACAAGAACAAACTTTTTGCCAAACTGGAGAAATTTAATTTTCATCAAACATCTACCATTTTCCTAGGGTACATCATCTCCGATACCGGCCTCACCATGGATCCCGCCAAGGTCAAAAATGTCCTGGATTGGCTACAACCTACCACCCTTAAAGCAGTACAATGCTTCCTTGGATTCTCAAACTATTACCGTAGGTTTATCCAAAATTTCTCTTCCCTAGTGACTCCACTTACGGAATTAACCAAGAAAGGAGCGGACCCTGCATCTTGGCCCACTGCTGCTCTCCAGTCTTTCGTCCGTCTCAAAAATTCCTTTGTGTACGCCCCTATTCTTTTTCATCCTGTCCCCAAACTTCCTTTTACCCTTGAGGTCGACGCCTCTGATGTGGGCGTAGGTGCTGTTCTGTCCCAAAGGAAGAATTCCCTGTCCAAATTGCATCCTTGTGCATTTTGTTCAGAAAAAAAATTCTCCGGCCCAATGCAACTACTATGTCGGGAACCGGAACTCTTAGCCATGAAACTTGCTCACAAAGAATGGAGACATCTGCTTGAGGGTACTGAAGATCCGATAACCATCCTCACGGATCATAAGAACTTGCTTTACATTGAAGGCGCATGACACCTGGGAGCCCGTCAAGCCAGATGATCGCTATTTTCTCTAGATTTCATTTTATAATTTCCTATCTTCCCGAATCCAAAAATATCAAAGCTGACGCCCTATCTCGACAATTTTCCCTGGACGATAAGACTGAGGATCAGCAAAAACCCATTTTACCGCCCAAATGTATTCTCTCGGCCACATCATTTGGAGCGCTCAAAGACATTGTCCGTCAACAAAGTAACATCCCTCCTGGCATCTCGCCTCCGCAGGACCGTCTCTTCACTTCGTCCCTGCACTATAAGAAGATCCTTGAATGGAGTCATTTGTCCAAATCTGCAGGCCATCCCGGCACCAAAAGGACTCTGGACCTCATCCCTTGCACCTTTTGGTGGCCAGGAAGGCAAAAGAACATAACATTTTTTTGTAGCTGCGTGCCCTACGTGTGCCAGGACTAAAATGCCCAGGATACCTCCTGCAGGTCTCCTTCAACCTCTACCTGTTCCAGATCGGCCATGGACACATTTGTCCATGGATTTCATTGTGGATTTGCCTAGTTCCAAGGGTATGGACACAATTCTTGTAGTAGTGGACCGATTTTCGAAGCAAGCCCATTTCATAACCCTCAAGGGTCTGCCCAATTTTCCCAGATTAGCCGACATCTTCATCAGGGAGATCTTTCGGTTACATGGAGTATCCTTGGTAATTGTTTCAGATAGAGGCTCGCAATGTATTTCTCGTTTCTGGCGCTCGTTTTGTCTCCAGCTAGGTATCACCCTCCATTTCTCGTCGGGATACCACCCACAGACTGATGGTCAAACGGAGAGGACCAATCAGTCCCTTGAACAGTATTTACGTTGCTTTACCTCGGACTCCCAAGATGTCTGGGCTGAACTCTTACCCTGGGCAGAATTCGCCTACAGCAACGCACGAAGCAGTTCAACCCTTGAGTCTCCTTTCGTCATTAATTACGGATTCAACCCATCTACTCTTCCTCTTGTTTTACCTTCCTCAGGGGTATCAGCAGCTGATGACAGAATAAAAACTTTACAAAACTTGTGGAAAAAGATCCAGGTCAACATCAGGCAAGCAGTCAATAGGCAAAAGAATCAGGCAGATCACCACCGCAGACCTGCTCTGGACCTTTAACCTGGCAACAAGGTCTGGTTGTTATCCAGGAACATCAGGCTGAAAGTCCCCTCTATGAAGTTCGCACCCAGATTTCTTGGACCCTTTGCTATCTCCAAAAGGATCAATACGGTGGCGTATCGCCACGCTCTCCCGCGTTCCATGTGGATCCCTTCCATATTTCATGTTTCACTTCTCAAACCTGTGGTCCAGAATGCCTTTTCAGTTCCGGTGCCTCCCACTTCTCCTCTCATGGTTTAAGGACAACCTGAATACGAGATCCAATCTATTCTTGACTATTAGATCTCCAGGGGGATCACTGCACTATCTGGTGCATTGGAGAAGTTTCGGCCCGGAGGAAAGATCTTGGATTTCAAGTCATTGGGTCCACGCAGCCAAACTGGTTTGCATGTTTCATGCCAAATTCCCTGAGAAACAATTAAGGGGGAGGGGGGTACTGTGAAGATTCGCCATCCTGGCGGTTCCAGACCGTCTGCTCACCTCAACAAACCTTCCGTGACGGACACTCAGGATGCGCAGTCTCATGGTCCCACTACGCACGCGCGGATCTTGTGCGGTCTGATTCCCGTCCGCGGATTCTGTCTCCACCTCCCGCTCTGGTGATGGACAGGACTGGCGTGGGAGTGACGCGCGCCTCGGGCTCTGCCCCGACCTCCGTGACAGTCGGCGTGCGATTGATCCCGCCCCCTTTTGCTCTAAGGACATCCAGAACCGGCGTGGGAGTGACGCGCGCTCCAGGCTCCGCCCCTGACCTCCGTGACGCGTGCAGGTCGGTGCGCGATCGGTTCCGCCCCCATCCCTGATTAGGCTGCATCATAGGGCACACCTCTATGCACCAGCAGCCTATCGATGGTTACTTCCTGGTTCCACCCTGGCTGGCTATTGGAGGCCCTGCCTTCATTCTTTGCTGAGCATAGTCTTGTGTGATGCCATGCCTTGCTGCATTCCAGTTCCTGTGACCTTGCCTTGCTGATTAACCTCTTGTTGCCTGACCTTGCTTGTCTCTTGGATTCAGCACCTCTCCTCTCCTGATCCGTCTACGAACGACCATTCTCCTGTCTCCAATCCTGACCTTGGCTAAGTACTCCAACGATCCGATACTCTCCCATCCTGAACCTGGCTACGTCCCCTGATGATCCGCTACTCTCCAATTCCGAACTTGGCTACGCACTCCGACGATCTGCAACTCTTCACTTCAATCTATAACCCTGACCTGGCTTGAACAACTACTCTACATCCTAGGCGCGCCCGCGTGGCTGTGGGTCGGCGTTAACCAATTCCCTACCTCAGCACCGTGTTCGCGCTTCGTTTGTGGTGAGCTACACGTTGCAGTGGCAGTGTAAAGCGATTGTGACCGATTCCTGAGTTCGAACTACACGGCGAAGCTGGCACAGCGTAGTTACTGGGACATATACTTAGGTTGTTAACACTTAAGGTCCTGGTGAGGTGCTATATGTCAAAAATGTGTAGCCCTAGTGTTCCTAGTATAGGGTACAGTGTGTATATTACTCACATTAGGCACTTCTATATAGTGTCACAAGGTTTGCCTATGAGATGAGAGAAGCAATACTCCTAGTCTCAGGTTTCTCAGGGAGTCCCCACCTGAAGAAGCGAGTAGACCTCGCGAAACACGCGTCGATGAAGTAGAGCGTCACGATCAGTGACGTCATTGGAGTTGCGACATCAGCTACTGGGAATACGGCTTTTATACTAGCTTTCTCTATCTCTGACCCGCCGTGGCAGAGCTTGTGGATATGGTTGCCTTGATAGAGTTTTCCAATACAGCATGATTTACTCCTGAGCCAGCCCTTACACACACTCTTTATTGTAATGTATGTCTTTATTTATATAGCGCCATAAATGTACATAGCGCTTCACAGTAGTAATACATATCATATAAATAACAAATAATATAAATAACAGATCATGGGAATAAGTGCTTCAGACATAAAAGTAACATGAAGGAAGAGGAGTCCCTGCCCCGAGGAGCTTACAATCTAATTGTTAGGTAGGGAGAACGTACAGAGACAGTAGGAGGGAATTCTAGTAAGTGCGTCTGCAGGGGGCCAAGCTTTATGTATCATGTGTCCATGATTATCCAGTGCTATTCATATGCTTCTTTAAGCAAGTGTGTCTTAAGGTGGGTCTTAAAGGTGGATAGAGAGGGTGCTAGTCGGGTATTGAGGGGAAGGGCATTCCAGAGGTGAGGGGCAGAAAGTGAGAAAGGTTTAAGGCGGGAGAGAGCTTTAGATACAAAGGGGGTAGAAAGAAGACTTCCTTGAGAAGAACGCAAGAGTCGGGATGTTGCATAGCGAGAGATTAGGGCTGAGATGTAAGGAGGGGCAGAAGAATGTAAAGCTTTAAAAGTGAGGAGGAGAATTGAGTGTGAGATACGGGATTTGATCGTAAGCCAGGAGAGGGATTTCAGGAGGGTAGATGCGGAGACAGATTTAGGAAAGAGTAGAGTGATTCTGGCAACAGCGTTTAGGATAGATTGTACGGGAGACAGATGAGAGGCAGGAAGGCCGGACAGCAGGAGGTTACAGTAATCGAGACGTGAGAGAATGAGGGCCTGAGTCAGAGTTTTAGCAGTCGAGTAACATAGGAAAGGGCGTATCTTTGTGATATTGCGGAGGAAAAAGCGACAAGTTTTAGAAACGTTTTGAATATGAGAGGAGAATGAGAGAGAGGAATCAAGTGTAAACCTTAGGCAGCGTGCTTGGGCTACTGGGTGAATGATCGTATTTCCAATAGCAATGTGGAAGGAGGTAGTAGGGCCAGGTTTGGGAGGAAATATAAGGAGCTCTGTTTTTGCCATGTTAAGTTTCAGTCGGCGGATGGTCATCCAGGATGGTATTCCAGAGAGGCATTCAGAAACTTTGGTCTGTATAGCAGGTGTAAGGTCAGGGGTTGAAAGGTAAATTTGTGTGTCGTCAGCATAGAGGTGATATTTAAACCCAAAAGATGTGATTAGGTCACCTAGAGAGAGTGTGTAAAGAGAAAAGAGAAGGGGTCCCAGAACAGAGCCCTGGGGTACCCCCACAGAGAGATCAATAGAGGAGGAGGAGGTGTTAGCAGAAGAGACAATGAAAGTACGATGGGAGAGGTAAGAGGAGATCGAGGATAGAGCTTTATTCCGAATACCAAGAGTATGGAGAATGTGAAGGAGAAGAGGGTGTCCACGGTGTCGAATGCTGCAGAGAGGTCGAGTAATATGAGCAGAGTGTAATGACCTCTGTCTTTGGCAGCATGGAGGTCGTCAGTTATTTTAGTGAGGGCTGTTTCAGTAGAGTGAGCAGTGCGGAAGCCAGATTGTAGAGGGTCTAGAAGAGAATAGGTGTTGAGAAAATGGAGCAATCGAGAGAATACAAGACGTTCAAGGAGTTTGGAGGCAAAAGGCAGGAGGGAGACAGGTCGATAGTTAGAAGGACAGGTAGGGTCAAGCTTGCTGTTTTTGAGTAATGGTATAACGGTTGCATGCTTGAAGGAGGATGGAAAGATACCAGAGTAGAGGGAAGAGTTAAAGATCTGTGTTATGCCGGAGTAGCCCGCAGACCAGACCTGTCCCTAGAACTGAGGTGGCAGGTATGAATACACACACCGACAGAGCAAGGGACGTGTCCAGGTTGTGGTATTAGATGGTGCCAGGCCAGATAGGGTGTATTGCGAGAATACTTGCCGGTACCGTTTTCCCAGAAGAATGGTCGTTGCCGTTGCCGAGATCAGGGGTAGGAGACGTATGGAAGGATCGAGATGAGTGCTGTGGTTGAAGGGAGCCAGAAGGTACGTAAACAGGAACAATCTGAAGTCGAGAGCCAAAGGGGGTAGTCTGCCAAGCCGCGTCAAAACCGAGAGAATCAAAGAACAAGCACTGTGAAACACCCATACAAAACTATGACGAGCGAGGAAGCACAGAACAGAGAGGGTATATAAAGCTGGAACAGCCAACCAGGAGAGGGGGCGTGCCTGGAGGAGCCCAGGGAGCTTCATAGCATTGGCTGCTGTTCTTAGAGCTCAGGTGACACTCAGCAAGAGCCAGATTGTAACCGTGCGGTGTTTGGGGGCGGAGCCTGAGTAGGGATAAGTTCAAGGGCTTTTGTGTGTGCACTGTAAGTCCGACGTGTGCATGAAGGGAAGCAACGTGGGGTGCATGCAGGGCGGCGATTCCGCGCCGACGGCTGCGGCGCAAAGCGTGGAGGAAGTACCTCGTGGAGCGTCCCACCATGTCGATGGGTAAGTGATGAAGCTGAAGGGGGCTTGCGTGGTTGTAGTGGAAAGGTCTGAGCAGTATAAGGAGAGAGCCGTGAGCTCCGCCTGAGGCGCTGTGTGCTCACATTCCTAACACTGTGTGAGCATAGGGATTATAGTAGGAGCAAGAGGTTTTAGGAGATGGGAGGGAATGGGATCAAGAGGGCAAGTGGTAGAGGGAGAAGAGATCAGCAGTGACACATCCTCCTCCGAGATAGCGGAAAAAGAGTCAAGAAAGGCAGGAGGAGAGTTGGGAAGCGGTGTGGGATGGGAGGAGGCAATAGATGGGATGTTCTGACGTATGGATTCCACCTTTTCCTTAAAAAAGTCAGCAAAGTCCTGAGGTGAGATGGAGGAAGAAGAGGAGGCAGCTGAGGGTGGTCTGAGTAGAGAGTCAAAGACAGAAAAGAGTCGGCGTGGGTTAGACTTGTGTGTGTTGATTAGTGATCAAAAGTAGGTTTGTTTAGCCTGAGAGAGGGCAGAGTTGAAACAGGACAGCATAAATTTGTAGTGAATGAAGTCTGCGAGCGTATGAGATTTCCTCCAGAGGCGTTCAGAGGAACGAGTGGAGGAACGCAGCATGCGTGTGTGGGAGTTTAGCCAGGGTCTGGGGTTAGAAGGGCGAGGACGGCAGAGAGAGAGTGGGGCATGAAGATCAAGAGAGGAAGATAAGGCAGAGTTGTAGTTCCTGACCAGGTTATCAGGGTCTGAAGAAGAACTGAGAGAGGAGAGGGAGGAGCGTAAAGTGGAATCAAGAGCTGGTAGGTTAATAGAGCGCAGGTTTCTGCAAAAACGAGGGCGAGATGGAGATGGAGAGAAGCGAGAGAGAGAAAATGAGATGAGGTGATGGTCGGAGAGAGGAAAAGGGGAAATGGAGAAGTCGGAGAGAGAGAAGTTTTTAGTGAAAACCAGGTCTAGGTAGTGTCCATCCTTGTGGGTGCTGGCTTCAGTCCACTGTTGAAGGCCAAAAGAAGAGGTTAGAGAAAGAAAGCGGGAAGCCCAAGGGAGAGAGGGGTCATCAATGTGGCAATTGAAGTCCCCAAGGAGAAGAACAGGGGAGTCTGAGGAGAGAAAGAAAGAGAGCCAGGATTCAAAGTGAGAGAGAAAGGCAGAAGGGGGATGAGTAGAGGAAGGTGGGCGATAGATGACCGCCACATGGACCGGGAGAGGCGAGAAGATCTGGACTGTGTGAGCCTCGAAGGAGAGAAAAGCAAGAGAGGGGGGAATAGAAACTGTTCTGTAACGGCAGAGAGAGGAGAGCAGGAGCCCCACGCCTCCACCCCTGCCACCAGGGCGTGGAGTGTGGGAGAAGGAAAGGCCACCATAGGAGAGGGCAGCTTCCAGAGCAGAGTCAGACTGAGTGAGCCAGGTCTCAGTTATAGCAAAGAGAAGCAGGGAGTGAGAGAGAAAGAAGTCATGCACAAAGAGGAACTTGTTAGAGAGGGAGCGAGCATTCCAAAGGGCACAGGAGAAAGGGAGAGAGGAGGATCTATAGTGTGTGTTCATTGCCTGTTATATTTTAATCACCATCATTTTAGCTATTGTTTGAACATTAAAAGTTACATTTTAATTGAACAATTCTACACCCCATTTAGTCAGTTATTACACAGCAACAGGGGTATTGAGTGCTAATAATTTGGGTTTCTTTCTCTTTGTGCTCTATTCAATAGTGGGGAAACTACTTGAAGGTTTAATACGGGATAATATTCAGGAATATCTAATGGAAACAAAATTATTAGTAATAGTCAGCATGGATTTATGAAGGATAGATCATGCCAAACTAACCTTATTTGTTTCTTTGAGGTGGTAAGTAGGAATTTAGACCAGGGTAATGCAGTTGACGTGGTCTACTTAGATTTTGCAAAGGCTTTTGATACGGTTTCACCAAGAGGTTGGTGTACAAAATAAAGCAAATTGGACTCAGCAATAATATATGCACCTGGATTGAAAACTGGTTAAAGGACAGACAACAGCCAGGGTTAAGATGCATAGCCAGTAACCCCACCCACATACAGCTGTTTCAACCTTAATGGATTGAAAACTGGTTAAAGGCCAGACAGAGGGTTGTCATAAATAGAACTTTTTCAGGTTGGGCTAAAGTCGTGAGTGGAGTACCTCAGGGATCGGAACTGGGACCCCTGCTTTTTAACTTGTTTATTAATGACCTCGAGGTTGGCATCGAGAACAAAGTCTCCATCTTTGCTGATGATACTAAATTGTGTAAGGTAATAGAATCAGAGCAGAATGTAATTTCACTTCAGAAGGACTAGGAGAGACTGGAAACTTGGGCAGGTAAATGGCAAATGAGGTTTAATAGATACATGTAAGGTTATGCATTTGGGAAGCAAGAATAAACAGGCAACTTACAAATTAAATGGGGATAAATTGGGGGAATCCTTGATGGAGAAGGATTTAGGAGTGCTTGTAGACAGCAGGCTTAGCAATAGTGCCCAAAGTCATGCAGTAGCTGCAAAGGCAAACAAGATCTTATTTTGCATTAAATGGGCAATGGATGGAAGGGAAGTAAACATAATTATGCCCCTTTACAAAGCATTAGTAAGACCACACCTTGAATATGGAGTACAATTTGGGGCACTGCTCCTTAGAAAGACTAGAGAGTGCAGAGAAGAGCTACCAAATGAATAAAGGGGATGGACAATCTAACTTATGAGGAGAGGCTAGCTAAATTAGATTTACATTAGAAAAGAGGCATCTAAGAGGGGATATGATAACTATATACAAATATATTAGGGGACAATACAAGGAGCTTTCAAAAGAACTATTCATCCCACGGGCAGTACAAAGGACTCGGGCCATCCCTTAAGGTTGGAGGAAAGGAGATTTCACCAGCAACAAAGGAAATGGTTCTTTACAGTAAGGGCAGTTAAAATGTGGAATTCATTACCCATGGAGACTGTGAAGGCAGATACAATAGATTTGTTAAAAAAAAGATTGGACATCTTTTTAGAAAGGAAAGGTATACAGGGATATACCAAAAAAGTATACATGGTAAGGATGTTGATCCGGGGATTAATCCAATTGCCAATTCTTGGAGTCAGGAAGGAATTTATTTTTCCCCTTATGAGATATCATTGGATGATATGACACTGGGGTTTCTTGTTTGCCTTCCTCTGGATCAATAAGTAAGCATAGATATAGGTTAATGTATCTTTTGTCTAAATTTAGCATGGGTTGAAGTTGATGGACGTACGTCTTTTATCAACCTCATTTACTATGTAACACACACACACACACACACACTATGCTCTCCATGCACATACACTCTACGCTCCTCACACCCACACCCTCTGTACACACCCTCACATGGGACAGGCTAAAATGCTTAATGTGGATAAATGTGCCAAGACATACACCAATTGCCTTCAAACTTTGCACAGTACATGCTTTGCACTCCCCCAAGCTATCCTGAAAATGTCATGGCTTTTCATAACATGCACTGCAAATTATGTACATTAAGCACATTCTGAAAGTGTAAAATGCTTAATTTAAATTAAAGTGTCAAAACATAACCCCATTAACTTAAAACTTGGCACATGATGCGCTGTATACTGCCCACAACTTTCCTGAACATTTCAAGGTGTTTGCTAACACACATTGCAAATTATTTACGTTAAGCACTTTAAGAAGGGCAAAATACTTAATATGGACGTGGATTAATGTGCCAAAACATAATCCAATTGCCTTCAAACTTGGCAGAAGACATACTTTACACTGCCTGCAACTATCCTGAACATTCCTTGGCTTTTGCTGACATACACTGCAAATTATTCACGTTAAGCACTTTCTGAAGGACAACAGTCTAAAACGCTTAATGTGAAAAACGCTTAATGTGGATTAATGTTTTAATAGACATACACCAATTGTCTTTAAATTTGGCAACGTACATGATTTGCATTCCACCCCTCCCCCCCCCAAATTGTCCTGCAAATTTCTTGACTTTTGATAATATGCACGGCAAATTATGTACGTTAAGCACTTTATGGAAGTGGAAAATGCTAAATGTGAATTAAAGTGTCACAACATAAACCGATTAACTTCCAACATGGCACATGATATGCTGTACACTCCCCACAACTATCCTGAGAATTCCATGGCTTTTGCTAACATACACTGCAAATTATTCACGTTAAGGCACTTTTTGGAAGAGGAAAATGCATAATGTGAAAGTGCTTAACGTGTCTAAACAAAAGCCAAGCGCATTGAAACCTGAGTGAAGAGGGTCCCTTCCAGAGGGGATGCCTTGAGGTGGCCATTTACCCACAACTTAAGGTTCGTCCTAATATAGGGAGTTACCGTACCTGCCACACCTGGATACAGTGGTCCAATCCCTGAATTGCATGAGGTAGGCCAGCGACTGGGCCAGTTCCATTTACCATGATGTCCTGTGAGGTACCCCGAGCCTGGGGTATGACACTTCTGGGGCATGGGTGCAGTTAGCTGCAAAGCTGTCCATGTTCTGGGGGGGTCACAGGCCAGGATAAGTGAAGAGTATTATCCGTGGCCTGAGGTTGGGAGAGTATGTGCAGTCGTTTGGGTGACCTAGAACCCTGCCCTCAGAGGTTTCAAGGGGGCCCTGCTTAGGAGTGCCATCTCTGGGAAAGTGTTGATGTATTTTGATCTAAAAAGATTGTAAATAAAGATTGTTGTATCCCCATTGAATACTGGTGAGGAGTATAGCTTTTACCCTAACGGGGTGGAGGCACTGTTATGAGTTGAATCATTGTTAGAGATGGGGATGGTATTTCTGCCATGATATGACTCCCACAGAGGTGAAAAGCCAGTGCTGAGAACAACCAGGCAAATCTTTAGCTGCTCCATGTTTGCCTCACAGGTGGCAAACAGTACCTACAAGGTGCTAGGTAAGTGCCAAGGTGGGTACTTACAGGTCAACACCCGAGAACATGGAGATTTGGGGTAATTTAATCCATTTCAGGAATAATCAGGTTATTGTTAACCTTTTCCAGGGAGATCTGGAGTAATGTTATCCAACTCGGAGATTTCGGGTCAATATCAGGATCAGTGAGATTAACGCCAATCACGGAGACTCCTTAAAGTACAGGGAGACTACGGGTGACTGAGGTTATGCTATATCAGCATCCCCTAAGGCAGGGGTGAGCAAACTTTTTATGCCGAGCCCCCCTTTTCATCCATGAAATTTCTCGGGCCCCCCCTGCCTGATGTAATCAAAATCACATGACGTCAGTGCATGTGCAGTGCATGACGTCAGTGCGAACCAGCTTTGTAACGCCCCCGCCACGCGTCTACAAAAAAAGTATTTATAGCACAAATTACATAACTTAAAAATAAATATTATAATATTTGTCTAATAGCGTTCCCATTTCTGCTGTATTATTAATCTCTCTCTTCCCGCCACATTAGAACACCTCAGGACCTCTCTAACCTCTTCCAGTCTCTCCCTGTATTTCTCACTCCCCCTCCAGTCCCTCTCTATTCCTCCCCTCAGTGTCTCCCCCTCCCCCCCACTCTCTTTCCCTCCCCCCAGTGTGTGTCTCTTTCTCCCTCCCCCCATTGTCTCTCACTCTCTCCCCTCTTCCAGTCTCACACTCCTCTTCCAGTCTCTCCAACTCCCTGTATTTCACACTCCCCCTCCAGTCCCTCTCTATCCCTCCCCTCAGTGTCTCCCCCCACTCTCTTTCCCTCCCCCTGTGTGTCTCTCTCTCTTTCTCCCTCCCCCTAGTGTCTCCCTCCCTCCATTGTCTCTCACTCTCGTTCCAGCCATTGCCTCTCCCTCCCCCCAGTGTCTCTCTTGCACTCTCCAACCAGCTATTGTTTCTCCCTCCACCCGGTGTCTCTCTCACACTCTCCCTCCAGCCATTGTGTGTCTCTCTCCCTCCTGCCAGTGTCTCTCTCATCCCCATCCCCATGTAGCTCTTTCACCCCCCCTCCCCATGTCACACTCACTCTCACCCCCCTCCCCATCTCACTCTCACCCCCCTCATGTCACTCACACCCTCCACATGCCTCAGTCTCACACTCACTCCCCCATGTCCCAGTCTCACACTCACTACCCCATGTCCCAGTCTCACTCTCCCACCCCCCCATGTCCCAGTCTCACTCCCCCCCCATGTCCCAGTCTCACCCCCCCCCCATGTCCCAGTCTCACTCCCCCCACATGTCCCAGTCCCCCCCCACATGTCCCAGTCCCCCCCCCCATGTCCCAGTCTCACTCCCGCCCCATGTCCCAGTCTCACTCCCGCCCCATGTCCTAGTCTCACTCCCCCCCATGTCCCAGTCTCACTCCCCCCCCCATGTCCCAGTCTCACTCCCCCCCCCCATGTCCCAGTCTCACTCCCCCCCCCATGTCCCAGTCTCACTCCCCACCCATGTCCCAGTCTCACTCCCCCCCCATGTCCCAGTCTCACTCCCCCCCCCATGTCCCAGTCTCACTCCCCCCCCCCATGTCCCAGTCTCACTCCCCCCCCATGTCCCAGTCTCACTCCCCCCCCCATGTCCCTGTCTCACTCCCCCCCATGTCCCAGTCTCACTTCCCCCCATGTGCCAGTCTCACTCCCCCCCCATGTGCCAGTCTCACTCCCCCCCCATGTGCCAGTCTCACTCCCCCCCATGTGCCAGTCTCACTCCCCCCCCATGTGCCAGACTCACTCCCCCATGTCCCAGTCTCACTCCCCCCCATGTCCCAGTCTCACTCCCCCCCATGTCCCAGTCTCACTCCCCCCATGTGCCAGTCTCACTCCCCCATGTCCCAGTCTCACTCCCCCCCATGTCCCAGTCTCACTCCCCCCCATGTCCCAGTCTCACCCCCCCCATGTCCCAGTCTCACCCCCCCCATGTCCCAGTCTCACTCCCCCATGTCCCAGTCTCACTCACCCCATGTCCCAGTCTCACTCCCCCATGTGCCAGTCTCACTCACCCCCTCTCCCCATGTCGCTGATGCAGGAAGCAACGAGATGCTGCTGTGTACTGTAGCACAGCGCAGCACAGCGCCACCTAATGGTCAAAAGAAAAATTGCAGCTGCAGACGGCTTTTTTCCCTCTGCTCCTGGCAAAAACTCCTTAAAGTACAGGGAGACTACGGGTGACTGAGGTTATGCTATATCAGCATCCTCCAATGTGTTGAGGCAGGGAGTGACACTGTTCATGGAGGGCACTGTATAGAATGTGGCCTAGGACAGGTTTCTGCCACTACCCGGCTTAAGTATCGTCTGCCAATACTGTTAGGGACATCCTGGCAGCTTGGAATTAGATGAGAGTGCATAAAGTGAGAGTTGTCCAGCCCAACTGACTTTGGGTTCTCTGGTGATACTCTGGATGAGCTAGAAGTGAATGTATGAGGTCAGAGTTGTCCAGCCCAAATTACATGGGGTCCCTGGTGATACTCTGAACGATGATTGAGGTGTGTGTGAAGGTTGAGAATGAGGGATTGTATGTTGAGAGTACCCCCTTTAAGGTACCCTGTTTTGGAGGTTGGTGGTCACTCACAAGGATACCTCTAATGGGTTGGCCTGAGTGTAACTACTGATTTTCCCCTATCCACATCCCCCTTACAACAGCTTTCATAATAAATACCTCCAATTCAGGGAGACTGAAAGGAGGGACATGCACTCATATGTTGCATTCATTCCCCATACATCCAAACACACAGCTCTGGGTCCCTGGTTTAGGGGGGGGGAGAAGAGTTAAATAACCATCACTCAAATAACTCCACTTACACAGGGAATGTGGGAAATGGTTAGTTCATTAAACAAAATTATGTACATATAGCCCTCGTGCTTAACGGGTATAATTAGCAGTATGTGTTCGCTAATGCCATGAAATGTTCAGGATAGTTGTGGGCAGTATACAGCACATCATGTGCCAAAGTTTAAGTTAATTGGGTTATGTTTTGACACTTTAATTCACATTAGGCACTTTTTCCACTTCCATAAAGTGCTTAACGCACATAACTTCCCGTGCGTGTTAAGAAAACCCATGACATCTGCAGGATAGCTTGGGGGAGTGCAAAGCGTGCACTGTGCAAAGTTTGCAGGCAATTGGTGTATGTCTTGGCACATGAATCCACATTAAGCTTTTTTCACATTAAGGGCCTCATGCTATAAAGTTTGATAAAAATGATCGCCAGGGCATTAAAATTGCAGTGTTTTGGAGCGTTGTTATCACGGTATTCAGCAAGCCGTCATTACCGATCATAACAAAATTCCCAAAACTAGCGATTTGCTGTCAGCGATAGGAAGGACAGTGAAAAACAAAAATAAACTATGCGCTACTATCTAACTCCTACTTATAAATAAATGAAGTGCAGTGACTAAACCATACATGTACTGGATAAACCACAATACCAAGTGAATAAGTGATTAAATAAATTATATCATAACCGTGTGGTAGATAAGGGCGTCTGCTGCTATAAACATTGGGGGTGGCTCAGCACCCCACACACTCTAAGAAATGGAAACAAAAAGAAAACAGCGCACAACGCCAAATAGTGAAGCAGGTAATAAATGTGTATTACAATATGTGAGGGGTATAAAATCTGCGTACATCAATTTGGAAAATCATAAGCATTTAGTGTGTATCACACTCAGTTACCACTCCATGGTTGTAGACAGGGGAGTCTGGTACTCAGCTTTCTCTACAGGAACCTCTGTGATGATATTCCTTAACAGCAGTCTGGCTCCACTGCAGGTTCAGGTACTCAGTGGAACCGAGTCTCAAGCGTCAATATGCCTCTTTCAGGGTTTTTTTCCCCCTTTTACAGTCCTTCGTTTCTCCTATGGAGATATCACCTTTTAGACAGCTGCTGCAGTAGCCGGGCAGTTCAGAGCCGGTGGAGAGGCTCAACAAACACTTCCGCAATTGTGTGCGCCTGCACAGCGTGCCACGATGCCGCTAGCTCACGTGATATGGCGGAGTGACGTCACAATTCCCGTGGCAATAGTGAAGGAGCAGGAGAAAAGTCCCTTAGAGTCTCTGAAGCGGCGCAAAAGTCGCTCGGTCAGCGCAATGACTCAAAAAATATATCATGGATTTAGTGCAGATCCAGGGAACAATAAAACAATATAGTGGCATAGGTTACATACATCCAACGCGTTTCGTACATCTAAGTACTTCTTCAGGGAATAATTTTTGGCCATTACCCAGAGGTTTAAATACCTCTCAGAGATGTCTCATTGGCCAGACTATTAAAGTTAGACCAATCATCTGAGCCATGGTCAAAGTGATGGGGAAGATATACTATTACTTTTAAAACAACAACTTTATTGACAAAATTTAAAAACACAAATAGACAGTTAGCTCACCTATATTCTAGCCTACCATAAATATAACATAAATATATAAAAAATATAAAAAAACCATGCTGGAATAAAAAGAACCACAATATTAGTTTATCAGAATTATAAAATATTAAAATAGACATCCATTAATCCTTTAAATATATATAATATTTAGCTAAGAGTAATAAAGGATAATATAATAAGGAGAAGAAGCAGAGTAAGGAGAGTAATAGCATGTCCTGAGGGTCCACTGCGGATATGGGTTATTGGTTATAATTTAATACAGTGCCCAGATATCCACATCCTCATTAAGCCCCCTGGGGGACATGGTATCTAATTTATGTATCCAATAAGTCTCCTTAGAGGATAATGTTTTAACTCTATCCCCCCCTCTTCTATTTACTGGAATGAACTGAATCCCCTTAAAAGTAAGACTAGAAGGGTCCTTACCATGGTGTATTAAAAAGTGTCTCGTAACACTATGTTTCTCAAACCCAATTCTAATGTTCCTGACATGTTCCTGGATACGGATTTTAAGGCACCGTTTAGTTCTGCCGACATATTGGTATCCACATGCACATTCCAACAAGTATACAATGTGTGTAGAAGTACATAAAATAAAGTCATCAATACTAAAAACCTCTTGTGTGTTATTGGATTTAATGAGCAGCACACCACACCGAGCAGCAGTTGCGGAGGGCACCTGCTCCGATCCCCCCCCCGATCAGATTTCCCTCCCCCTGTGTGTGTCTGAGAGAGAGTGTGCGTGTCTGAGAGAGAGTGTGCGTGTCTGAGAGTGTGCGTGTCTGAGAGAGTGTGCGTGTCTGAGAGAGTGTGCGCGTCTGAGAGAGAGTGTGCGCGTCTGAGAGAGTGTGCACGTCTGAGAGTGTGCGCGTCTGAGAGAGTGTGCGCATCTGAGAGAGAGTGTGCGCGTCAGAGTGCGCGTCTGAGAGAGAGTGCGCGTCTGAGAGAGAGAGTGCGCGTCTGAGAGAGTGTGTGTCTGACAGTCTGAGAGTGGGTCTGACAGTCTGAGTGAGTGTGTCTGACAGTCTGAGAGTGGGTCTGACAGTCTGAGTGAGAGTGGGTCTGAGAGTGAGTGAGAGTGGGTCTGAGAGTGAGTGAGAGTGGGTCTGAGTCTGTGAGTGGGTCCGAGTCTGTGAGTGGGTCTGAGTCTGTGAGCCTGAGCGAGAGAGTGGGTCTGAGAGCCTGAGCGAGAGAGTGGGTCTGAGAGCCTGAGCGAGAGAGTGGGTCTGAGAGTCTGAGCGAGAGAGTGGGTCTGAGTCTGATTTCCCTACCCCCTGCCCGATTTCTGTGCGTGTGTGTGCGCGCGTGTGCATGCGTGTGCACAGACACCAACCCACAGTCAGTCATAGTCACCCACCACCCAAGAGTCAGTCAGTCACCCAAAGAGAAGCAGTTCCAGCCATCACATTAGTGGTGAGTTCATTAAATGTTTGACCAAATACAGCAGGCTAATTTTTAAGTTGATAATTTTGGATGGCCCTCGAATGATTTTATAAATATCAAAATGGCCATTGGCAGAAAAAAGGTTCCCCACCCCTAATCTAAGGGTTTCTATAGATGTCTTAACTGTAGAGCCTGCCGCTGTAAGGCTCATTCTATACTGTGTGCGGACGTGCACGCACAGGCCGCACGCTTTTTGTGTATATGCTGTTCGCGAGTGAGGTACTGTATGTGTGTATGTATATGTACTGTATGTATATGTGTGTGTGTGTGTGTGTGTGTGTGTGTGTGTATGTTTTGAAATAAATACTTTAATAAATGTTTTAATAACATTGTACACACACACACACACACACACACACACACACACACACACACACACACACACACACACACACACACACACACACACACACTGACACACACACACGCAAGACAAATGATTTAAGGCAGTAGATAAAAACTCACTGAATGATCCTGTGAGCAGCAAAAAGCAGGGAGACTTTGCATGCTCCTGTGAGGGGGAGATACATGTGCAGGCAGTCTCTGCAGAGACATCAGGCTGAATATAACCCTCAGTTTCAGTCCATCTGAACAGAGGTGGAAAAGTGTGATGGATTGGATAAAATGCCTATTTCTTCATCTGAAATGTGTACCTTGCTATGATTCCTTACTCAAAATGGCTACCACAGCTACCCCTCCCATCATGTATGGAAGATGGCACCCAGGAATTCTACTCAAATGCTGATATGTTCAAAAACTACAAAAACAAGACCATAAATCATAACAACAAGACCATACAAGGACTGAGACCTAACAAAGAATCATTGAGCTGTCTAGCTCTTTTGCATACAAACCCCCTCCCCTACAGCCCCTGTATTTGAACGCAGGCTGTGTAGGAATAAAGTCAGACATTATCATACTGAACGTGGTGTCAGCGTGATTTTTTCTCAGTGCATGCACTATATATATATATATATATATATATATATATATATATATATATATATATATATATATATATATATAGGGAAAATAATCTGGACGAGGACAGATACTCTGAAGACGGTTTTGGTCTGATCCAAATTATCCAATTCAAAAGCAGGAATAGATCCACAGCAACTTGGAAAGTAAGGAGAAGCTTTCATATGGAGAAATCTCTCTCCAGGCCGACACAGACGCCCCCAAATATCAGCAAAAGCAGGTGAGAGCTGGGAGAAAGTCAGAGCTCACCAAGATGGCTTCCAAGCACATGGAGGGGCAGCATGCAGAATCAGAGGTGTGTCAGGAGGCAGAGACTCCCGGGGATTATGGGAGTTATAGAATAAATAAACTGTTCGGTGCTTCCCCCAACTGTAAAAAACAGTGCAACAGCACCACCTCGTGGTGAAAAGTGCTAATAGCACAAACAGAGCAGGCAATATGCACTCGTGTATATAAACAGAAAAATATATGTAACGGGTATTCCACCCCACCCAATCGCATATATAGTGTGGGTGAGTAGAACATGTAGTGTTACCGGTGTGGTGCGTATACCTGTAGGCTCACAGGAGGTCTGAGCCTCCGCTAATGAGAGCCTGGGGTGAATCCTCTGGAACGGATCTTCTTTCAGCGCCTCCACCTATGTAGGATTCAATGGAAGTGTAGAATGACCCCAACATAGGAACCCACTCAGAAACCACATACACCAGTATTATGGATAACAGGTTTACTGAATGAACAAACATTTTACTAACACACATATAAGACATTACACAACATCATAACCTTATGCAATACTGGAGCACCTTCTGCCCAATGTCTGGTGTTCCCACCCAGTGTCCTGTAACCCCCACCCAATGTCCCGTACTCCTACGGAGATCGTGGGTGACTGCGCAGTCACTAAATTAATAGGCCTGTTGGTGCACATATAATACAGAGGTACCTTCCGAGCACTCCGATGCTCGGGCCTGCAACACTCTTCTCAAAGGGTCAGACGTGCGATGCATCCGTCTGATCCTATCCAGGTACTTCTCCCGGAACCCCAACGAGGGTCCCACCGCTTCACGGGAACACAACCGAATCACGGCAACACCAACCGCATCACGGGAACAGCAACCGCCGCTATCCCTATCTATCCCTAAAGTGACAGGAACCCTAACCTAGGGCCTGTCCCTGATGAACCGCAACCTGGGGTGGCTTGGGGAAAACTCCTAGGGCCTGCGGAGTAATAACCTGCCCCTCTCCCCTAGCTACCCAAGTCCTATCTGTAACTCACTAACTACTCCTAACTCCTAACACTAACACGCCTGCAGCCGACACACAGCTCTCACAATCAGCCTGCAGACAGTAACACACGCTGCACACACACTGCACTCATTACATGCAGCGTCACATGCAACACTCAACACAGCAACCTGGAACCCGCAGCAATAACCCACTGCACGCACTCTATGCCTATTTGCCAGTGCGCACAGCACTACCCGCTGTGGCACTGCCAAACCTGCACCTTACACACACTAAGGGTGACCTCCCTATCTAGGGCCGTCCCTTATAAATTACCCACTAACCTGGTGGGGAGTTGGGGCCTACCTGGAGGGTGTGGGTACCTATCTGGATGCAGGAGCTGCACTCACTCCCTGCACCCTTCCTTCCCCTTCAGCTCCGCTGCTCCAACTAACTCACGCAGCTCTCTGCCCGCGAAATGTATCCAATTCCCCTCAGACTCTTGGCCCTCATTGGCCACACTGTCCCACCTGGTGTGCCTGGCCCTAAGCCTCATGGGAATTGTAGTCCCGAGGCCCTTACTATAACATTGGGGCCGCGTGCGCTCCTCCCCTCTGCCTACACTAACTCCTAATGGCCGCCGCAACCCTTCCTGAGCTGTCCCTACTCTCGCGCGACTCTCCTGCGCTTTCCCTGCCCTCACGCAACTGTTCCCTGGCTCTAGGGTTCTCCCTGCGCATGCGCGACTATCTCGGGCCGCCGGGGACTCACTGCGCATGCGCGACCCGGCGCAACATGGCGGCGCCCTATCCGCCCGGCTCCGGGAGCGCCGGGAGCCCTGAGATGCGCGTGCGGCCTTGGCAACCGGCCGCACGCGTCCCCGGCAACCCCTGAGCCGGGACCTGACCGCCCTCTCCCCTGCCATCGCCGAACGGAGCCGCCATTACACGCGGCGGCCCCCGCGTTCGGCAGTCAGGTGAGGGGGGTGCGGGCGTGCTGGGGAGACCTGGCTACATATATATAGCCCTCTTTCCCCTTTATGAGAAGAGTCTACTGGTGCTGGCATTACCTGTTGGCTCACAGAGACCTGAGCCTCCACCACTGGGAGTCTGGGGTATACCTGAGATTCTAGATGACTGCGCCTCCACCTGCACGGGATCCCAACTGATCGGCATAACCCCCGTGCAGGAACAAATAGTAATACCACACAAAATATAACAATAACCTTTATGACCTTTACTAATACATGTAGCCATGCATAATAATGACTGCAGACATCTTCCCTGTTGGCAGTAAGTCCTGGTAAGTACAGGCCTGCCAACAGTAGTTATGGAGGTTTTCCCTCACACCCTGGTGAGGTGCCCTGTGTATGGAAGGGAGTGGCTGTATGCTCTGAGTCCCTGGATAGTGACATCAGAGATGCGCCTGCCCCCTGAGGTATAAAGAGCACAACACTGTCAGTTAAGTGAGGGTTGACCAGCAGTTGTGTGAAGCAGCTGGTAAAATGTATGCTCCTGCATAAGGGATTGGAGGAATACTTTTGTGACCCTAGTGCAGTAACTAGCGGTGACAGAGTGACCAATCAAGTCTGTCTAAGCCACACTGTGTCCAGGGACCTGGCACAGGGGTGATTTCCCTAGGAGAAAGGGAATCCCACTTCAATACGGGAGGGCGTACCTGGCAAAGGGACAGCACGACGAGATGTGCGACTAGAGCCGGCAGCTGCATGGGGCAGTCTGCTACATCCCAAACCACAATAAAGATGCCATGTTCAAAGATACCCCCACTGTGTGAGAGTGTGAGATTACTCTACAGTGGCAGTCACCACCGAGAAGGAGTTCCTCACCAGGACCATCTCCCTGCGGAAGCATAGATCCTGATGAGGTGGAGGCGCTGCACATGAAGTAAGTTAGACTCGTACCCACTACCTCAGCTACCTGTCCTGATGACATCCCCTAATACCATCAAGTGGGAGACTCAGGAGTCCTGTTGCTCGCAGGTGCACCACCACACACGACCTTGTAATGGGGACCGGTTAGACCACACGGGCCAATGTGAGATTGGGTGGGTCAGACAAGGGGGGTCCAGCCGTTACATACACAATAACATAGATACTCTGTACCCCACAGTAAGATATATATTCCGCACTTGATATCACAGTGAGTGTCCCAAAGTACCATGGGTGCCAGGCACCAATTCCCTGATGTCCGTGTCCCAATGTCAAGGCCCACCCAAATGTGCTGGAGATAGTGCTATCCCGTGGAGTGTTAGTACACTGGTTAGATACCTGCCTGGCGCTCCTGCATCCGGGTATAGAAGAATAGCAAAATGGGATCCGTCTGATCCAACGTTGTCGTCCGCCGCCACGTAGGGGGAATTCCGTCGTGTATAATATCACCGTCAGAATAATCTCAGTGTCCTGTTGTGAGTTCTGGTCCCAGAACCCACCTTGCAGGTCTGCGCAGCGTGGCAGCTGTGTCCTTGACTACCAAATGGCTTATGGGGAAGAGTCCCTACCTAAGGGCCTGTCCCTAAAGCAGCCACAAGCTTTACAAGTGAGTCAGAGCCTAGCTGGGGCCTAGGGGAATATCAGGCCTAATGCAGAGGGTCACAGACCCCTGCACCCACAACCTTCCCTAATCTTGTTCCAGCACCAACTGACTTGTCCTCTCCAGCGCGCAAAATGTATCAATCCTGCAGCAGTGAGTCCTCTCAGCCCTATTGGCTCTGTGTCATCAGGTGTAGCAAGCCCCTATGCATTATGGGGCTTGTAGTCCCCACGGAGCTTATTCTCTATCAGCACCGCGTGCGCCTAACTCACTGCGCATACGCAACTTGAGTAATGGCCGCCGCAACTTTCTTGAGCATGCGAGAACTGCCGTGCGTGCGCACACACCATCAACATGGCGGCACCCTACGGAGGGAGCCGCCAAAGCCTCCGGTGAGCCGTTCGCCGTACTCTACTCCCACTGCCACCCGCCTGGAGTTCCTGAAGTCGTACGCACACACACCAGCCCCCGCAACCGGCCGCAACTCTCCCAACCGCAGCAGAGGTAACTGCAGGGAGGGGGATAAATACAGCCCAGAGGGGACCTGGATAGAAGTCCTTAGTGACGAAACGCGTAGGGCGTTTCCCAAAGAGGCGAGTTTGTGGCTGACATTACTGCACGAACGGAGAGAGTACCTTGGAGCTGTTGCTATTTTGCTTTGGACTGCTGTTGCTTCCGGTTTTGCAGTTGCCTGCTGGTGAGCAGTGAGAGCTGTGGGAGGTGTATCTGGAGGGAGTCTCTGACCGTGTTGCTGATTATTATATCATCTGGCTGCGGTGGCTCCAGTGCACCTTGCTGAACCAACGGATACACCAGAGGTGGCACCAACGGGACAGGCTGATACATTCCCTTCGCAGCTTCAAGGCGATTGAGTATATCTCATAAATGCTATTATTTTTACTCTGTTTGTGATTGTTCTTTTTATATTTTACAATCCCATAAATACTGTTTTATATTTTATCACACTAGGAGTGCGCCTGTTTTTTCTTCTTGTCTTCTGCAAATATCCTTGGGATTTGGTGATCCTTATATACGGGCAGCAAAACTCCAGTGGACTAAGTACATTTTTTGAAATTTCAACTGACATCTGGTTTTTATTTTTTTATGTTTCATTTTTTTTATTTTTGCTATAGATTTCAGTTGTTTTTATCACAAATTCGCCCTTTTGGGGATCCTTTGGTCAATAGCCTTGTTAACTCTATCTGATTTACACAGCTGATTTATCCTTATCAAGCTTCCTAAGGCGCTACTCCAATTTGTTTGTTTTATATATATGTAACCCTTGTTCCCCCCCCCCCTAGACTCATCTGTGGTATCTAGGGTGCGTGAGGGCAGATTACATGCATAGTGGTGGTGCATACCTGCGTAGAACAGGAGGGCCTGAGCTTCCCGCGGTGTTATGGGGGAGACAGGACCAGGCTTCTGGGGTATTGGCCTCCATGGTATCTTAGTGGTGGTGCAGCGCCTCCATCTTCTATAGCTCCCAGGGATATGGGGAAGAACCACCCTGGCCCAGGGGTGAGTGCTCCAAATCACACAGCCTTTGGTAAAAGCCACAGGGTCTTTATTGTACTCACAACTTATTAGAGCAGCACACAGCAGCAATAGTATACAGCAAGCATGTCAAACTCAAAGGCTAACCCGGGCCAAATAAACAAGGTTTAAGTTTAGGTGGGCCGCAAAAAAACAAAAACTTCAATTTTCATAGAAACGTAGGTTTATTTCGAAAAGTACAGTATAAAAAAAAAAAGAACAAGAACAACGATTAAATTAATGTTTTCTTCCTGACACTTGGCATCTCTGACTCTCTCTCTCTCTCTCTCTCTCAGACTCTCTCTCTCTCTCTGACACTCTCTCTCTCTCTCTCTGACACTCTCTCTCTCTCTCTGACACTCTCTCTCTCTGACACTCTCTCTCTCTGACACTCTCTCTCTCTGACACTCTCTCTCTCTCTGACACTCTCTCTCAGAACAGAGAGCACACAGGAACTGCAACTAAGTTTGGTCAGCCCCGCCCCTCATGACATCAACAGAACCTCCCCTCTGCATCAAGCCTACAGCAGAGTCAGGCTTGTATCTATCAATCAGGCAGGGCTTACAAGGGGGGAAAACCCATGATTACTACTGGGGCCTGTCATTAACAGGACTTACCACAGTAGTAGGAAGATGTTATAGCCCATGCTGTTTACAGGTGGCTACACACATATGTAGCCTGGAGCTCCCGTGGCTCCTGGAGACCCCCCTCCCCTTGAGCAGCTCGGTCGCGGGTGCCGACAGACCCGACGGCTGCTTCCAAGGGTGGGGGCTGGAGCAGGGAGCAGCGCGGCTTCTCCTGCCTGCGGCCGGTTGCCGGGGACGCGATCGGGCGGTTGCTAAGGCCGCGATCGCGTCTCTAAGGTCCCGGCGGCCGGCCAAGCAGGGCGCCGCCATTGAGGATACTGTTGCGCATGCGCAGGGATGCGTAGGCGCAGGGACAGCCCCCGAGACAGGGATAGCTCGCGCGAGAGCAGGGAGAGCTGAGGGAAGGTCGAGGCAGCCCGGGAAAGCTTGCGCAAGCGCAGTGAAGGTAGGGAAAAGCCCGCGAACCCCTAGCCTACCAGGGAAGGCTCTGAGCTGGGACTACATATCCCCAGAGCCTTTGCGAGCCCCATGTGACCCCAGGGAGCCAATAGGGCTTAGGAGACCCCTGAGAAAAGAGATACATTTGGCGGGCTTGCAGCACGTTAGATCAGTCAGAGACCGGAGCAGCCCAGGGAAGGAGGTAGGGTACAGGAGTCAGGGACTCCCTGTACTAGGCCAGCACCCCCAGGGCTCGAGATAGCTCAGCTCCCCAGTAAGGTGAGTGTTGCCAGGGGCAGCCCTCGGGTTAGGGACCCTGCCACTTACATTAGTGGGAGCTGGGAAAGGAAGGTTACGCAGAGTTGGAGTCAGGGAGCTGTAGGGAAGTAAGGTGCGGGGAGCGAGAGCAGCTCCTGCACCCCATAGGTACCCACACCCCAGGTAGGCCCCAACTCCCCACTAGGTTAGTGGGTAATTGCTGAGGGAGGCCCCAGATAGGGACGCTGCCCTTAGTGTAGTGCTGCATTGTCAGAGTCACGGCTGTCAGTGCTGTGAGGTCTGACAGGCAGGCACCTTGTTGCGCAGCACGTTGGCTGCAGTCAAAAGTGAGCTACAGCTTGCTGCGGTAGGCGCTGGGACTAGTCAGAGAGTAGTGGGTCTGGAGAAGGGCTATAGCTGTTCTAGTCACCTTGAGGTAGCGCTAGGGGTAGGATGCCTGAAGGGATAAACTGGTAACTGAGAGCAGGAATTCTGGAGAGGATCTGCACTAGGCTAGCCAACAGTAGGTAGACGCCCAAGTACTGCATGGAAGAGTACTCTAGTCCATTCCAGATCACTTACCGAAGGGACTTGGGTAGTTGGGGGAGTGGGACAGGTCATTACCCCTGCAGGCCCTAGGAGTTCCCCAAGCCACTACAGGTTGCTGTACTACAGGGACAGGCCCTAGGTTAGGGTTCCTGTCACGTTAGTACCATTTATACAGACAGGGACACAGCAGACGCTGTGGTTCCTGTGAAGCGGTTCGGACCCACGTTGGGGTCCGCACGTACAAGGAGTTCGGTTGGATCAGACGGATTCATCATACGTCTGACCCTTTGAGAAGTTTGTTGCTGACCCGAGCACCGGAGTGCTCGGCAGGTATTATACCATCACATGTGCACCAACAGGCCTAGAGGTTCTTAGTGACTGCGCAGTCACCCATTGACTATCTCTGTAGGAGTACGGGACATTGGGTGGGGTTCTTGGGACACTGGGTGGGATCACCTAGTGTTTGGGAATCGTCCTGCGAGACGTCACTGTTAGTGTCTCACCGTGAGAGAGACACAGGTTATCATTATTAGTCGTTAGTAAAGTCCTTCGTTATATAAAGCACTGTGTATGGTATTATTGATTGTCCTGCGAGGAACCACTCCCCCTCTGGTGGGAGCCATCGCAGGTGGAGGCGCTGTACCGAGAAGATGTTGTAAGTGATCACCCCTAGTATAATTACCCCAGGTTCCCCGTGGCGGAAGCTCAGCCCTCCTGTGAGCCAACAGGTAATGCACCACACCTGAGTAACAATATATGTTTCCTGCACTCACACAGTAGAATCTGCGATTGGGTGGGGGAATACCCGTTACACATATATATATATATATATATATATACAGTGTTCGACAAACCTATACATTTGCGCGCCCCGGGCGAGTGGATTTAACATTGTGGCGAGCTCCTATTGGCCCAAGCAGCACACGTTTGGTACTAGGTGGCGAGTAGATTTTTTTTGTTCGGCGAGTAGATTTTTTGGTGATTTGTCGACCACTGTATATATATATATGTAACGGGTATTCCCCCCCCCCAATCGTAGATCTGATATGGGTGCAAGGAACATACGGTGTTACCATAGGGGTGGTGCATTACCTGTTGGCTCACAGGAGGGCTGAGCTTCCGCCACGGGGAACCTGGGACATAACACAATACTAACGGTGATCACTTACACGATGCAGCGCCTCCACCTGCGATGGCTCACGCCAAAGGGGGAGTGGTTCCTCGCAGGACAATCACTATCAATCACATACACAGTGGGTATAATAACTAATGGCTTTACTAACATGCATAACAACTCATCACATTCATAATGACATGTGTCCCTCTCACGAGGAGACACTTACTGCGACGTCTCGCAGGACGCTCCCCAACACTAGGTGATCCCACCCAGTGTCCAAAGAACCCCACCCAATGTCCCGCACTCTTACAGAGGGAACGTGGGTGACTGCGCAGTCACTAATTACATTAAGGGCCCGGTGGTGCACTTAAGAATGTGTGATACCTGCCGAGCACTCCGGTGCTCGGGTCAGCAACTCTTCACAAAGGGTCAGACGTGTGATGAATCCGTCTGATCCTCCAACCGAACTCCTGGCACGCGCGGACCGCCAGGGGCGATCCTATTCTGACGAAAGTCTCTGTGGACCCCAACGTGGGTCCGAACTCCGTCGCTGGAACCACAGCATCCGCTGAGTCCCTAACTACCCTAGGCACTAACGTGACAGGTACCCTAACCTAGGGCCTGTCCCTGTCGCACCACAACTGGGGAGTGAGAGCCTATCTGGGGCCTAAGGGTCAATAGCCTGCCTACTCCCCTAACGGTGCCCAGTCCTGACTCCCACTAACAACTGACTAACCTGAGTGACAGGGTCCCTTACTCTAGGGCAGTCCCTGGCAACACTCACTATCATGGGATAACTTATACTTATCTTGGGCCAAGGGGGTGCTGGCCTAGTACAGGGGTCCCTCTCTACTGTACCCTACCTCCTTCCCTTGTCTGCCTCCTTGCTCTGACTTCCTTCTCTGACTCACGTAGCTGCCAGCCCGCCAAATGTATCCACTTCTTCTGGCAGTTCTGCAGCCCTATTGGCCCCTATGAGGCACCTGGTGCCTCCCTCGCTAGGCACTATGGGAATTGTAGTCCCGGGGCACCTATAATAACATTGGGGCCGCGTGCACGCCTTCCCTCTGCCTACACAACCCCTTAATGGCCGCCGCAGCATTTCTATCCCTGTCCCTACTCTCGCGCGACTCTTTCCTGCCCTCGCGCGATCATCTGCGCATGCGCGACTATCCCTGGCCTCCGGGGACTCACTGCGCATGCGCGAACCGGCGCAACATGGCGGCACCCTATGCAAGAGCCGTCGGAGATCTCCTGCACTCCGGCGAGCTCCCTCCTCGGCCCCCACCCTCCGGAGTGGCCGTCGGGTCTGCCGCTGGCCTCTGGCAGTACCCGACAGCGCTCGTGGCCACGGAGGCTCCCTGGGAGGTCGAAGGGGGAAAAAGGTGACCAGGCTACATATATATATAAAATAGAATATATGCATACCTATTTGGAAGATTCTGGGAAATAAATTGGCTACTGCTTCTGTGTGGTGCTGAAACCTACCTGTGGTGTCAGGAGAAGCTGAGCTGCGCGATATATGTGCAATGGGGCAGGCTTTTGGGTAGTTCTTTGGTTACTCACTCATGGTACAGCTCCTCCAGCCATGACAGGATCCTAGGGGTACGATATCAGCTCCTATAATTGCAGTCTGTCTACCTCCTGCCCAGTAACTGACACCCAGGCAGAGGCATGGTGCACAAGCATCTGTATTTTTTCTCTTATCTTACTCTTCCTCACAGCATAGTATTCTGCAGTCCAGGACTTCTGGATGGTGTGTGCCCAGTCTCAGGGGGCATTCTATCTGGATGGTCTCTAGTCCATAGAGACAATAGGGGAGCCCCTGCTACTGCCACAATAGTGGTAATGGTGAGCGGTGCTGTTGGTTGATGAAGGATACAAAACTAAGAGAGAAAGAACCCAACTGTAGCACTCGAGCTCACCCTCCGGTGATAAATGTAGTAATTAAAACGTAATCTTTATTATTAGCAACCAAATAAAATAAAGGGTGTTAAAATTACAAACTGAAGGTATGTGCTGGATCCAAATGCTGACAGCCGTACAGGCTCAGGATCCTAAAGTATGAGTGTGCCAATAGAAATGCTACTAGCACACTAAATCACAGTCCTCGTAAAGAATCTGTGTAGGTGTGGATACGTACCGGGAATTATCATAAACAAGATAAATACGCTGTAAATCACTAAAACACGTAACCTAATAAAGAAGGGTGATTGGATTTACAGTAGCCGGTGGGTGATTATGGTGTCACATTAATAATATATAGATATACCACAATACAACCGGCAAGGAAGGGTGTGATCAGAGTAGGCTAGGTGCTATCTGTATATCTGTGGAAAATGGTATAGGTGAGTCTAAACCATTGTAGTTGCTGGCTTGACCTGAGGTAACCTACAGTTGGGTTCTTTCTCTCTTAGTTTTGGTATCTAGGCCAGCCGGCCTGGAGTGGCATGCTTGCCCCGCAATGGGGAAGACTCAGCCTTGTCCTCTCTCCTCCATCTCCAACTTCAACTCCTACCTCTCTCTCTGGAGGGTAGAGCTAGACTGAATTTAGATCCTCCCCAGAAGAATCTAGAAGGGGCGGGCTCATGGACTGTACCCACCTACAAGGGGGCTGTACACAGGTCATGAGTCACCACCTCTCTTCCTTCAGCTTCCAGGAAAGAAAAAGGGGGGTCACAGGCCCATAGATTAACCTGCTACTGCCTGGATCTTAATAGGACTTGCATAGCAGATACACTATGTGGCGAAAGACAGGTACTATGGGACATACCATGTTACAGATGTAAACCAAGTGAAACCAAAAGCAATGCTACTAAGTTTGGATTTGGAAAAGGCTTTCGGTAGGATAAGGTGGGATTTTTTTGTATAGCACACTGGAAGCATTTTAATTTTCGGGGGCGTTCTTGCAAGCAGTACGGGCTCTTTATCAGACCCCAACAGCCAAGGTTGAAACTACCAGGAGGGGACAGGAACTAAGTAATAATTAAGAATGGGACAAGACAGGGGTGCCCCCTATCACCATTGTTGTTTGTAGTAACAATTGAACCTTTGGCTGCTACCATTAGAGGGTCCCATAATATACAAGGGGTCAATATAGCAGATGAGTGTTATAAATTATCACTGTTTGCGGATGATATTACGTTGACATCTCTTCCAAATCTACAACACACCATTAGTGAGTTTGGGTTTTTATCCGGTTATAAGGTAAATACAGGGAAATCAGAAGCTTTAAACCTAACCCTACCAGACACGGAGGTTGAGATCCTTAAGCTAAACTTTAATTATAAATGGAGGAAAACACATCTAAAATATGTAGGTATATACCTTACCAAACATACTGGACACCTAACAAGCTCCTATTGAACCCCTTGTTCAGCTGGTCTTAGCTGATTGGAGGGTGGCAACCTCCTACCTAATTGAAGCTTACCCCCTCCCACATTTAAATGGTTAAAAGCTCACTCCATAGCATCTCCCACTCTCAGGGGAACTTGCTTGCTTGCAGTATGATTGTGACAAATCTAATACAGAGTGCTTTCCTGGTAATGTACAGGTTAGTAAAAGCTTCAATCAGACTTAGAACTTTGCAACTAATATTGACAGATTTATTATAAATCATTCTTCCTGGTATTGCACAGGTTATTAAGAATTTATATTAATGTTAGGGACCCTTGAGATGTGGTCTGCCGTGCAGTGGCTCAGGGGCTTACAACAATTTGGCCAAAATGTTAAACTAAAAGACCATTTTATTTAATAGATATTTATACATATATATTTAGGCACTGAACCGTGTATGAGTTTCACTGGATGTGCACTGAGCTCTGTCTGTGTTTTATGTTCTGTCTCTGGTTTTAAATATATACCTTACCAGTTATTATTTCTCACTATACAAATATAATTACCCGGAATTATTTACCCATGGTGCGCTTTGTGCTCTCTCTTTCTTATAAATTGTCCACCCGTGGTTTGATTCTTCGGTGGACACCAGTGGAGGAGGGGAATACCTCTACGCATAGGAGCTGCAAGAGGGGAGAATTGATCAACTAAAAGATCTCTAAGGAAGCAAGAGCGCGGATCAAAAACTCTATATCTCAAAATTAAAAAAGATTTACAAATTTGGAACCCCAATTTATTTCATGGATAGGGCAGATAACAGCCATTCAAATATTCTCCCCAGGCTACTGTTCCACTTTCAGACACTCCCTGTTCATATCATGCGTAGGGATCTAAAAGAAATCCAGAATCGGATCATGCAGTTTATCTGGAGAAATAAACAGCCCAGGTTAGCTAGGTCGATTATGCTGTAAACAAGGGAAGGGGGTGGTTTGGCGGTTTCCAACGTGTTTAAATAGTATATGCCTTCCATTTGGAACAAATGGTCTATTGGCTCTCCCCCAGGGAGCGACAAAACAAATTTCACATATATTGACGGCAGCCCGGTGTGCCGTGGCAGTGGCATGGAAAAAACCACTTCCACCCTCCAGGAGGGAGGTTATTAGGAGGATAGAGGATGTACAACTAATGGAGAAGCTTACCTCATTTTTAAATCATACAACAAGGAAGTTTCACAGGCTGTGAGAACCATGGGATATAAGGGGATAGGAGAGATAAGTAAGAAGAGATGATGCCCTGAACGCTGGGAGGAAAAAGAGGAGGGAGAGGTTTCAGTCCCCAGGAAATATCTGGATGGGTCAAAAGAGGAAGTTAAATTAGAAATTCTCTGTCAAACAAAGTTATACTGTACCAATGAATATGTATTGTTAATGTCTCAAAATCTATGTGTAGCCCTGTGCCCGAACTATGTGTTTTCCTGGCCCTAATATGTCAGCCCTGGTACCAGTGCAGGCAGTGTTAGGGTTAAATCCCTTATCTTTAGACAGTAATGTGAGCTCCTGTTAGCTACATATAATTGTAACGGATTTTCTGGCCTGGCCTGACCCACCCAATCTCACATTGGCCCCTGTGGTCTAACCAGTCCCCACTACAGTGTAGTGTCTGGTGGTGCACCTGTTGGCAACAGGACTCCTGAGTCTCCCGCATGATGGTGTGTGGGGATTGCCCGCCCAGACAGGCAGCTGAGGTAGTGTACTTGAGTCCTACCTAGATCCAGTGCAGCGCCTCCACCTCATCAGGATCCCAGCGTCCGCTTGTGGATGGTCCTGGTGAGGAACTCCTCTGTGGTGCACCCCTCTGTGTAATCACTCCACACTTACACACGAGGGTATATTTTAACAGGAGCATCTTTATTGATGTACGGCGGGCCAGCTGCCCCTCACAGTGGGTGTTCTTAGCCTCCCATGTTCACCGCACCTCCCTTTGAAAGGTATGTCTTCCCTTAATTGGTGGATTCCCTATCTCCCCTTTAGGGAGATATCCCCTGTGCCAGATCCCTGGTCACAGTATCATGAACTGTCCTTTCAAGTCTCAGCACAGACTTGTTTCTTTAACCTTTCCTCCAACACCTCCAATACACACAGACCATACTCTAACCACACTAATCTAACTTTTGAGCAGTGCTGTGCCTTATGTATCCTCTGGGGGCTGGCACAACTCTGACATCACTAACCATGGATTCAGAGCATGTGACCACTCCCATCCATACATAGGGCACCTCACCAGGGTGTGAGGGCAAACCTCCATGATTACTGCTGGCATGCCCATAACTTACCAGGCCTTACTGTCAGCAGGAGAGATGACTGTTAGCCATTTTACAACATGGCTACATAATTGATAATGGTTTGCAGGTATAGCCTGAAACCATTGGAGCCTAGACACAAAGGGGGGTGAGCCTAATACTGAGGTACTGCCCACCTACCGGGGCTAAGACCTGGGAGCCTCCCCTGGTAACAAAAAGGGTCTGCAATCCAAATTCTAGTAAGTTCCTCTGTGAATGCCTGCTCCTTAGGGAGTAGTGGAGGAATCCCACGCTCCCCAGTTTGCACACCGCTACCTTAGGGAGTAGGTGAGGATTCACCTTGCCCTATAAGGGGGCAGGGGTTGAGAAGGCTAACCTCATGGACCTCAAGTCCATGGGTGTCTAGTCAGGGACACAGACGCAGCATGTTGCGAAGGAACATGTTTAATACTGTGAAGTACCTCTCCTGTGTGAGAAGGGATCAACAGGACTGGCCTGCATCAATAAATAAGTGAACTGTTGCTCTGTCTGGTCTCTGTTACTGAAGAAGAGTTCCTGCAGGGGCTACTCCTATCTCTGATAGGGCCTGGTACACACAATCGAGGAACCACAGGGGGTTAATGTCTGCTAGAGAGGGGAAGGAATCAGTAGATCATACAGCTGTAACTCAGCAATAGCGTATATCCTCGATTGTAAGACGCACTTTTGTACCCATTTTCACGTGGCTGAAATAGGACTGCGTCTTACAATCAATGTACTGAAAAAAACAAAAGAAGAAAAAGACAGCTAGGGGGCGCTGCTGGAGATGCCGGCCGGGTTTTCTGTGTGCAGCAAATAACATGGCTGCGATCATGGCCCCCTCCCCCTCCTCCTGCAATAATTTAGAGAATCAAAAAATAGCGATCCTCCTGGGAGATGAAACCACAGCAGAACTGGCTGCACACTATATCAGCACCTGCCACAGGCTGAGAGACGTCCACTAACCCCCACATCCCTGTGTGAAACTGTTACCCATATACCGTGCAATCATTATAAACTACCCCCTAGTATTCGTGTAATTATTGTCCCCCACCCCCTATTATTCACGCTTTGGCAATACTGAAATGTTCTTTCGTCATGCCAATAAAGCTAATTTGATTTGATTTGACTCCCAGGGATTATGGAAGTTATAGAAGAAATAAACTGTTCAGCGCTTCCCCCAAATGTAAAAAAAAACAGTGCAACAGCACCACCTCGTGGTGAAAAGTGCTAATAGCACCTCTGACACCAGAATTGAAGGAAACCTTTTCCCTGCCTAGGCTTCTGTGACTTGATAGACACATCTGCACCCTGCAGCAGACTTCCCGGAAAGCTTTGGCACGCACTGACAATGTTATCTCCGATTTTGATAGAACGTACGGATCCGGGAAATGAAAGAACCAACACACAGACAGTGTTTCAATCCTTCCACCTCAGTTTATTAAGCATAGGGTTAAGATTTTTATACAGGGAAACAGAGGGGTTTGGTTAGAGGCGTAACATAGGTGTAACCTGGGTGTGGCTTGGGTTAGAGGCGTGATTTAGGGGCAGGACATATTAGTGGCATGATTTTGGGACGTGATTCTCCCAATACAGGCACTGTCTGAATACATAGCTTATTCATTGTCTGTTATCAAAAGAAACCTTGAGACTCTAGCAACTAAGTTATACGAATTTGCCTCTTTCAGAGAACCAGTCTATTGTATGTAGCTCCAGTAAGAAATTTTAGTGGGCGGCTCCTGTGTGTGAGAGAGAGCTGCAGAGAGAGCTGGAGGAGTTCAGGAGAATGTGTGAACAGTGGAGTGTGCCAGAGTGAAGTTTTACTCTGAGAGTGAAGAAAGAGATTGCATGGTCTGGGAGTTTCAAGGAGACAGGAGAGAATACACTCAGCCATACTGAGTAGAGCTGATAGCACTAAAGTGCTGTGGACCAATGTCCATCACCCTGCAGAGGGGGTGAAGTGGGAGATCTAGCCTCACCCAGAGGGCCTACCCTTGGGTGGAGGCAGGGGTATTGAAGCCCCAAACAGACCATCCTGCAGGGGTGCAGCCTGGAGGAGAGGAGTGGAGGAGTAGACCTGTTACAATTGGAAGCACTGCTGCATATGAACTGCTGCAGTGCATGAACTGCTGTGTGCTACTGCTGTGTGCTGCATCACTGTTACAAGGTCAATAAAGACATTGCTGCTTTTACATAAGGACTGTGTGAGATCTGGATCATTCGCCCTGGGACCAGGGCTTCTCTGTAAGGGTCCTACCCCACATCCCTGGGGCTTATAGAGATGGAGGCGCTGCACCGTTGCTAAAAAGATGGAGGCATATACCCCAGAAGCCTGGCCCTGTTGTCCCCAATACCAACGCGGGAGACTCAGGCCTTCCTGTTCCAAGCAGGTATGCACCACCATATACTTGTAGCCAGCCCTCACTACACCCTAGAGTTACAATCTGCGACCAGGGGGGGGGGGGGGGGGCATGGGCTACATGTATATTGACTAAAACAGCAGGAAACTGACAATACAAAAAGTATCTTAGCATATATCCTGAGCAGGGAGAAAGGAAATGTATTTTGGCAGAACCTGAATACATTAGAAATTATATCTCAGCAAAAGGCTGACTACAGAATCTTAACTGGTTATGAACAGACAAAATGGATGGCTTAACACTAGTGCAGATTCTGGCCTGACCTACTGGTCCTAACAGGTAATAAAAATAATATTCATATTTTTTTTTTTTTATATAACTTTCTTTTATTGGTTTTTCAAGGGTATTACATACAGGTATCATATTAGTACCATTTAATAATTTGTTAGACAGACAACAGCGAGACAGACGTGGGAGGGGTAGACGAGACAGGATTGGGGTAGTGGGGAGGGGAGGGATACTGGGGGGACGGGGGGGGGAAAGGGGAGGTGGAATAGAGGAGGTAACTGTATTCTTGTTCTTTACTGGTCTTACGTTGTCACTGTAGGCTCAGATCTATCTGTGACTGTACTGCTCTGACTTGGTGTTAGGGGGGGGGGGGCGTGTAGGTTGCCTTGACCTGCTTTAGGCTTAGTTTTGGCGTCATGCCTCCTGCGTTTTTTGTCCGTCCTTGAAGGAGAACCCATCTGTTTCTATCAAAGCCAGACGGAGGCATTGCTCATCCCTGGGATATCTGTCTGTGCCAACCATAGCGACCAGACTTTTTGGAAATTTGAGCCAGTGTCGTTGACCAGACTTGTCAACTTCTCCATCTGGCAAGCAAACCAAATTCTGTTCCGAATTTTATCTATTGATGTAATTGCATTCTGGTTCCACAGTGCTGCGGTCTCGCACCTCATCGCTGTGGCAAAATGTTCTTTTAATTTGTTTCCTGATCTAGAGACCTCATTTGTGGGCTTACCTAACAGGAACACCCATGGGTCTAGTTGAATTTTGAGGCCTAAAAATATCCTCTGTAGCCAATCTCTGATTTGTGTCCAGACAGGTATGAGTCGTGGACAAGACCACAACATGTGTACCAGATCTCCCCGTTCCCCGCACTGTCTGGGACAGAGCGGGGAAGCTCCCGCGATGAATTTTGCCAATCTAACTGGGGTGAGATACCACCTCATTAATACCTTATATGAGTTCTCCTTCAATGTCGTATAAATCGAGCTACTGGCCGCAGCTTTAAAGATTGCTGTCCAGTCATCGTCTTCTATTGGTCCTGTCAGGTCAGTCTCCCATTGTGCCATGAACCTGGTTTTATGTGAGCTGTCAATGTCCACCCTTACCACCTCTCTGTAAAGAGCAGATATGAGTCCCCGTGTATCGGTTCCCCGATCACAGAGCTTCTCAAAATTGGTTAGCGGCGGTCTATTCGGGTGTTTGGTATAGAATGCCCGGACCTGGAGGTATCTAAGAAATTCTGTGTTGGGTATGTCCGTTTCTGACTGAATTAGATCAAATGGTTTAATCGTGTCGCGCCCCTCCAGGTCTTTTAGTCTTCGCAACCCCAATCTCTGCCAACGTACGAAGTTCTGATCAATCAGCCCTGGAGCAAAGTCTGGATTTCCGTACAGGGGAGTCATCAGAGTATGCTTTGAGGTTAATGAGTGATTATTTTTAGCCGTATCCCAGACCGAGAGCGAGTTAAGCACCGAGGTCAGCGGA
This sequence comes from Ascaphus truei, assembly GCF_040206685.1. NCBI lineage: Eukaryota > Metazoa > Chordata > Amphibia > Anura > Ascaphidae > Ascaphus > Ascaphus truei. The sequence continues at coordinate 138,141,548 of NC_134488.1, forward strand.
TCTCTGAGATCTTTTAATCTAGATTTAGGATACTAAATTAGGTCCTTTTTTTTGGGACGTGATTCTCCCAATACAGGCACTGTCTGAATACATAGCTTATTCATTGTCTTATCAAAAGAAACCTTGAGTCTCTAGCAACTAAGTTATACGATTTTGCCTCTTTCAGAGAACCAGTATATTGTATATTGACTAAAACAGCAGGAAACTGACAATACAAAAAGTATCTTAGCATATATCCTGAGCAGGGAGAAAGGAAATGTATTTTGGCAGAAACTGAATACATTAGAAATTATATCTCAGCAAAAGGCCGACTACAGAATCTTAACTGGTTATGAACAGACAAAATGGATGGCTTAACACAAGTGCAGATTCTGGCCTGATCTACTGGTCCTAACAGGTAATAAAAATAATATTCATATTTTATACTTATCTGCATTCTTTCAATGGTTTAAAAAAAGAAGAAGTGCCAATTTTTAAAGTATAGAGTCAGGCACTTGCTCACAAAATTAAATAGCAATTTGTACATTCAACTGGGAGAATGATGCTAAAATGATGGATAAGTATTAATAAAAAAATATATAAATTAAAAAAAAAAAATATATATATATATATATATATATATATATATATATATATATATACACACCATAATACTGAGTTAAGTTATGGTGAGTAAAAAAAGTGACAAAAACCCTCCACAGGAAAGCAAATATGCAAATACAACTGTATGCTCATCTGCATGTCTTAGGCAGGTCTGCAACTCCGCCTTTCCCCATTATCACCCAGCATACAGCACTTCCACTGCAGCAAGGGATTCTGGGAAATGACATGCAAATGAGCACACAGTGTCACTTTTTGCCTCAAAAACCATTTTTAACATGGTTCCTCAAAGCTGTGACCATGCAGCAATCTTAAGCCTATAGGGAACCATGTTAAGAAACCTTGATGCGACAGCATTTGCACAAGGCCGTGTAAGTGTTTATGGTATTATACACTTTAATATCCCCACGTCAATTGTTTCAGGGACTAACATACCTGAACCCAATTTGTTATTCCTTTTTACCCCTCAACCTGTGCTCCCCCTTTTTCCTTTTGTATTCAAACAGTCTTTGCTTGCAAAGGATTCTCGACAAAGTATTAAAAATTAACATTTTATTTATGATTGTGTTAATTTGTCCAATTACATTTGAGCCCCTGAAATAAGGGGACTGTGTATGAAAATGGTTGCAATTCCTAAACGTTTCATACGATATTTTTGTTCAACCCCTTGAATTAAAGCTGAAAGTCTGCACTTCTATTGCATTTCGGTTGTTTCATTTCATATCCATTGTGGTGGCGTACAGAGCCAAAATTATGAAAATTGTGTCAGTGTCCAATTATTTCCGGACCTAACTGTATACACTGTGTGGTATAGGTTGCCGATATGTGTGTTCAGTAAAACCGGTTATTACTTACTTGTGGTGTGATTATTGTTAGTATTGGGCCTTGTGCGTGGATCATCTCACAGGTGGAGGCTCTGCACCAAGGTGGACATGTGACACCCCAGGCTCGCAGTGGGGGAGGCTCAGACCTTCTGGTTGCCTGACAGGTTGCGGCAGCACTGGTGGTTCCTTTAGTACGGGGTAAAGGGGCTGTAATTATAACACATAGGGAGGGGAGTGGGGCAGCTAACATCCCCTTACCTCGGGTTTATTTCCCTATCTGCTTCTGCTCTGTCTATATAAACTGTACCTTTCCTTTTCCCGCCCAAACGCCCTAGCCACGCCCTCCCTCTGGCCTGCCCAATCACAGCACTCTGCCCACCTGCCCAGCTAAATCAGTGGACACCCGTCCCACATCTGCCTGGTAACCCAAAGCTCACTTACCCGCCAAAACAGAACTAGCCCCAGAGCTGAGGGGCTTCCAGTCCAATGCCCCCCACAGTCCCGTGCCACCCCCATGCCCGTGCACCCTCAGCTAAATGCTTTTCATTCTGGGTTAGAGTTACAAATACAAGATAAAGTTGAGTGTGTGTCTCCTGGACTCTGACCATACATTTTGGCCTCAGATTCCCATATGAACACCTCCCTCAGCCTGGCAATGTGCTTGTGGGGAGGTAACACCAGCGCATGTGTAACAGGGATCTCTGCGATAGCGGTGTGCAAGTGTAACCATCAGTGGGAAAGTTCCTTGTGTGAGGGACCTTATATCCTAAGCCCCCTAACCTAAAAACCCTACTTTAAACCCTTACCCTAAAACCCTTACATTAACCCACTGCCATAGACCAGGGGTGAGCAAACTTTTTATGCCGAGCCCCCTTTTTATCCATGAAATTTCTTGCCCCCCACCTGCCTGATGTAATCAAAATCACATGAAAAAGAAAAAAAAACCTTTATTAAACGGTATGCAATGTAAATACTAATATGTCTAAATACTTACATATTTCAACAGCTCGCACTTCAAAATTAGGCTGCGTCCACGCTGCCGCTGAGAGCGGTGACATCACCAACTCTCCAAGCATGAGCACAGGGTGTCCTGCATCATTTTGCAAGCACGGGCGTGGGGTGATTGGATTGGGAGGGGGTGTGTGTGTGCGTGCGCATTGACTGCTGAGCGCGCTTCAAAGTACATTTTGTTTGTCTCCCCAAGTGCCAAGCTTGGGAGAGCGGATATGTGCAGAAACGCAATCCTTTTTTTGGGGGGGGAGGGGGGCATTCATCCACCTCTTAGCTACCTCCCTTCCCCCCTTCATTTTCCCTTCCCTTTTTCCTTCTCCCATTCGCCTTCTCCTTGCTGTCCCCAGTGTCACACACTCCTACCTACAGTATTATGTATTATTATTTTTTTCCGTTTTCAATGTTGTGTTCTCACTTTTCCCCCATTATTTTTGTACATTCATAGTATGATTGATACAGTGGCAGCCGACCCTTTAACTTGCAGGGGATCGCAGCGAAGCAGGTTGCCAGCGGAGAGCAGGACCACAGCGCTATTGTAGGGCAGACACCGTAAGGAGGGGCGTTTGACATCACAGCGCTGGTGCGTGCTCCTCCCCCGTACCTCCGAAGCCCCCGTGCGTGCACACACCATCACGTGGCCGCCACCTGCACTATCCTGTTCAGCCGCCCATGCACAGCTTCTTCGGCTGCCCGTCCGCGTACAGCTTTTTGCCCTCCTGCGCACACCAGGTTTTGCCGCCTGAGCTCCCTCCCCCCCCCCCCCCAGGGGCGCGCACACCAGTTTGCGCAATGCTGCATTGAATCACAACACCCACACATACTCAATCACAACTCACACACTCACACTCATCACACACTGCACGCACACACTCTCTCACCCTGCACACACTCTCACACTTTTACCTGGGGGGGTAGTACTCTGCATGCTCCGGTCCCCCTTGTGGGGAAAACAGACAGGAGGAGGAGGGTCTGTCTGTGTGCAGGGAAGGCCCCGCAGAGAGCAGAGAAGCAGCAAGGCCCCACTGAGAGCAGAGAAGCAGCAAGGCCCCGCCCCCACAGCAGAGAGCAGAGAAGCAGCAAGGCCCCGCCCTCACAACAGAGAGCAGAGAAGCAGCAAGGCCCCGCCCCCACAGCAGAGAGCAGAGAAGCAGTAAGTCCCCGCCCCCACAGCAGAGAGCAGAGAAGTAGCAAGGCCCCGCCCCCACAGCAGAGAGCAGAGACGCAGCAAGTCCCCGCCCCCACAGCAGAGCAGAGACACAGCAATGCCCCGCCCCCACAGCAGAGAGCAGAGAAGCAGCAAGGCCCCGCCCCCAGAGCAGAGAAGCAGCAAGGCCCGCAACAAACAGAGAGCAGAAAAGCAGCAAGGCCCCGCCCCCACAGCAGAGAGCAGAGAAGCAGCAAGGCCCCGCTCCCACAGCAGAGAGCAGAGAAGCAGCAAGGCTCCGCCCCATAGCAGAGCAGAGAAGCAGTAAGTCCCCGCCCCCACAGCAGAGAAGCAGCAAGTCCCCGCCCCTACAGCAGAGAGCAGAGACGCAGCAAGTCCCCGCCCCCACAGCAGAGAGCAGAGACACAGCAAGGCCCCACCCCCACAGCAGAGAGCAGAGAAGCAGCAAGGCCCCACCCCCAGAGCAGAGAAGCAGCAAGGCCCCGCAACAAACATCGAGCAGAAAAGCAGCAAGGCTCCGCCCCCACAGCAGATAGCAGAGAAGCAGCAAGGCCCCGCCCCCACAGCAGAGAGCAGAGAAGCAGCAAGCTCCCACCCCCACAGCAGAGAGCAGAGAAGCAGCAAGGTCCCACCCCCACAGCAGAGAAGCAGCAAGGCCCCGCCCGAAAAGCAGAGAAGCAGCATGGCCCCGCCCCCACAGCAGAGAGCAGAGAAGCAGCAAGGCCCCGCCCCCACAGCAGAGAGCAGAGAAGCAGCACGGAGCTTGTTCAACCAGACCGCTTCTGCATAATCCCACATTTTATTAGAACCAACAGCATGGAAATATAAAACAAGATAATTTTCCTTTAAATATAAGAATGATACAAATAACCTGTTATAACTTAAAAGTTATAACTTTATCCTTTTAAAATGCTCGTTTTATGCACCATAAAGTCACTTTGCATTGTGATTCAGCGTAACACAGATACTGTACACGTGTGCACTTATGTGAGCGTCTTATTAACTGGTTATCCCTAAACATGCCTGGCTTTAGACATAGGTCTCTCCCTTGTGTGTGTCCTCTTGTGCTTGATCAGGCTGGATAAGGCACTAAATCCCTTCCCACATTCCCCACATACATGTGGTCTCTCACCTGTGTGTGTCTTCTTGTGTGTGTTCAGGTTGGATAACTGACTAAATCCCTTCCCACATTCCCCACATACATACGGTCTCTCCCCTGTGTGTGTCCTCTTGTGTGTGTTCAGGCTGTCTAACCGACTAAATCCCTTCCCACATTCCCCACATACATGCAGTCTCTCCCCTGTGTGTGTCCTCTTGTGCATGTTCAGGTGGGATAAGGCACTAAATCCTTTCCCACATTCCGCACATTCATGCGGTCTCTCCCCTGTGTGTGTCCTCTTGTGCATGTTCAGGTGGGATAACTGGGTGTATCCCTTCCCACATTCTCCACATACATGCGGTCTCTCCCCTGTGTGTGTCCTCTTGTGCTTGATCAGGCTGGATAAGGCACTAAATCCCTTCCCACATTCCCCACATACATGCGGTCTCTCCCCTGTGTGTGTCCTCCTGTGTGTGTAAAGGCTGAATAACCGACTAAATCCCTTCCCACATTCCCCACATACATGCGGTCTCTCCCCTGTGTGTGTCTTCTTGTGTGTGTTCAGGCTGGATAAGGCTCTAAATCGCTTCCCACATTCCTCACATTCATGCGGTCTCTCCCCTGTGTGTGTCCTCTTGTGCATGTTCAGGTGGGATAACTGGGTGTATCCCTTCCCACATTCTCCACATTCATGCGGTCTCTCCCCTGTGTGTGTCCTCTTGTGCATGTTCAGGTGGGATAACTGGGTGTATCCCTTCCCACATTCCCCACATACATGCGGTCTCTCCCCTGTGTGTGTCCTCCTGTGTGTGTAAAGGCTGAATAGCTGACTAAATCCCTTCCCACATTCCCCACATACATGCGGTCTCTCCCCTGTGTGTGTCCTCTTGTGTGTGTAAAGGCTGAATAACCGACTAAATCCCTTCCCACATTCCCCACATTCATGCGGTCTCTCCCCTGTGTGTGTCCTCTTGTGCATGTTCAGGTGGGATAACTGTTTGTATCCCTTCCCACATTCTCCACATTCATGCGGTCTCTCCCCTGTGTGTGTCCTCTTGTGCGTGTTCAGGCTGGATAAGGTACTAAATCCCTTCCCACATTCCTCACATTCATGCGGTCTCTCCCCTGTGTGTGTCATCTTGTGTGTGTTCAGGTGGGATAAGGCACTAAATCCCTTCTCACATTCCCCACATACATGCGGTCTCTCCCCTGTGTGCGTCATCTTGTGTGTGTCCAGGCTGGATAAGTGACTAAATCCCTTCCCACATTCCCCACATATATACGGTCTCTCCCCTGTGTGCGTCCTCTTGTGTGTGTTCAGGTGGGATAAGGCACAAAATCCCTTCCCACATTCCCCACATACATGCGGTCTCTCCCCTGTGTGTGTCATCTTGTGTCTGTTCAGGCTGGATAAGGTACTAAATCCCTTCCCACATTCCCCACATACATGCGGTCTCTCCCCTGTGTGTGTCATCTTGTGTCTGTTCAGGCTGGATAACACACTAAATCCCTTCCCACATTCCCCACATACATGCAGTCTCTCCCCTGCGTGTGTCATCTTGTGTGTGTCCAGGCTGGATAAGTCACTAAATCCCTTCCCACATTCCCAACATACATGCGGTCTCTCCCTTGTTTGGGTCCTCTTGTGTAGGTTCTGGTCTGATAACCAAGTCAGATTCTTCCCACTTGATCCAAGATCTTTTCCTGTGGCACCTTCTTATTCAAAAGAATATATATTAGAAGCAGTTACATTGTTTAATAATTGCCTTGACTGGTTGAAAGTTTCATTTTCTGTCATATTTATTGGAATGTTGCAAGATTGTTCTGTCCTCGTCTTTTCCATATACTCATTTGGGTGTTTGAACTTCAGATGTTTGAGGAGGTAATCCTGACTGCTAAAAGCAACCTTGCAGTCTTGGCATGGGTGGAATATCGGTGCTATCGGAACTACTGTAGACAAGAGACAAAAAAGTCACAGTTACACAAACTGTCTTACAGAAGGTGATGCACGAGAGGTAAGTTGGAATATCACAAACAGTTCAGGATGAAAGTAAACTGTAGATGTACATTGTACAAAAGAAGGGTTTAGCACAACATGTGCCGCATTAGGGCTGAGAGAGCAGATGTAGTGGATCATACATTTAAGGTAAATCTAAAGATTTAAAGATTTTTTTTAAAATCTCACTTGCTGGAAAACACCAATTAAAATGGCAGAAATCTTGTCAAATCCATTGATACATTAAAAAAAAAAAGGGGGGGGGGGGGTGGAAAGAATCCTTTGGGATTGACCATGGATCTATTAACACCACTCCTGTTTTCATTGGTAATTTTTATAAATAACCAATTAAAGGTTTTATTGTACCTAACTCATTACACAACACTGTGAGTGCATTCGAAAGGGATTCTTCCCCCCCCCCTTTTTTTTAAATGTTATACGCTTATTATACCTATTGCACCTCAGTTTATATCTATACTTACTAGGCTGATGCAGGAGTACCTACACCCCCACCTCCCCCCCTCCATCTTTTACACCCGCACCTCTCCTCCTCTATTACCATTGCAACAAGACGCCATGTGACGTCGGTTGTGCTCGAAGCAGGGCGGCAGAACGTAGGTGGCCGTTCTGCGCCCCTAGGACACCACCTAGGTTCGCCTAATGGACAGGCCGGCCCTGGGGGCGATACAAACAAAAACGATGCACAATTGTGGAATTTGATAAAAAAAAGGAATGCGATTCCCTCCCATTAAGGTGACGCCCCAGCACCCAAGAAATGGCATTCAGCACATGGTACATCCACCAACTCCCTTCATTACCTTAGCAGTTAGCCACTGAGGTAATGAAGGGGGGGTTATTAATGTATTTTAATATTGTTAATGTGTTTATTTATTACTGGTGTAGCCCTGGTTTTGGGCTATTATTCTGTCCTCTTCCTGCGCAGTAATCCCTGGTAAGGGCAGGTTTGCCAGGAGTAATCATGGGTTTTCCCCACACCCATGCTGTGCAGTGAGACAGTGAAGATAGTGTCATCAGGCTCTGTGTCCAATCACAGTGACACAGGGGTGGTGCCTATAACTACTTATTGCATAGAATTTCCTGAATTTAGTAGTTCCTCTCCCCCTTGAGAGAGGATAGTCTACCCCAGTGAGCTGCCAGGGCTCTGGCGGACTTTGCGGCCCTCCCTCTGGGAGAGGTGGGAGGCTATTCCTTCTACTCCACCAGGGAGTAAGAGAACAGCTAGGACAGCTTCTAGGGCCCTGACTAGGAGTGATTGTCCAGGGACTTCCTTCGGGTGACAACCCACTGATGTGCGGCTGAGTGACCTGGCTGCAAGATGGGCAGTCTAGAAATGTGTGGGAGGATGGTGCTCAAATATAAGTGTAGATCATGCAGTATATAAAAGTTGATATGAAGATGGTTAACTGGAACCAATCATGGTATATAACAGTCCATAAGAATATACATTCCATCCATAGTGATAATCAATGGTTTTATGTCTAAAATGTATCATTTTGTTTTAAACGTGTACATATTTTGTTAATGTTTAAAACCACATTTGTCTAATAGGGATATTGGGCATTCGCCTAGAAGGGGGCGCGGAGGTAGGGGACGTGGGTAATGGCAGTAGTTGCCCCGGGGAGGGTGGTTAGGCTTTCCATGGGAGGTTTGGTGTGGTGGTCAGAGGGTTAATTACCTTAGCGGCTAGCATGGCAATTTCTTTACTGGCCACTTCAATAAATTTTCTGCCATCTCGAACGGTTTGGCAAGACCCCATGGAATGGTTTGTCCTTTGTGTTATCACGTTTTTTTTTAAAGGATGTGACAGCATAAAGGGAGGGAAGCACGCCAATCAGGAAGGCTTTGCTTCTCTCCCTTTAAAATGACGTCACCAGAAAAAAAATGGCTGGCAGATATATACCACTTTTTTTTCTAAATCCTACTGCAAATCCCATCTTGCCACCCAGAGCCGCCAACAGAAATCTGGGTGCCCAGGACAAATGCAAGGAGCAACCCCCGCCCCAACCCCCCCTCCCCCCGTTTGACAAATCCGGTTCCCTGCACGCCCCGGGCGACTGGATTTGACATCGTGGCGACCTCCTATTGACCCAAGCAGCGCACGTGGTTTGTTTTTTAAATAATCCCTGCTCGCACTGGAAAATAATAATAATAAATAAATCCTATTTGATTGGTGTGCACACTGACAAATTGTTTTTTTTGGCACGCATCCAGGCGCTATATGAGCTCGCATGGAAGTGGCCTTCCTTTTCAAGCTTCATCCTTCGTGAGCACGTAAGTACTCTCCCATACCCCCGCGCAGCTCTCCCTTGTCTCTCCCCCCCCCCACGACGGCTCTCAGTTGTCATCTCCCCCCCCCCCACGCAGCTCACCGTTGTCGCCCCCCCCCCCGCAGCAGACACAGTCAGTCAGACACAGACAGTCAGACGCAGACAGTCAGACGCAGACAGTCAGACGCAGACAGTCAGTCGCAGCCAGTCAGTCAGCCAGGCAGACACAGCCAGTCAGTCAGCCAGGCAGACACAGCCAGTCAGTCAGTCAGCCAGACAAAGCCAGTCAGTCAGTCAGCCAGACACAGCCAGTCAGTCAGTCAGACACAGCCAGTCAGACACAGCCAGTCAGTAAGTCAGTCAGACACAGCCAGTCAGTAAGTCAGTCAGACACAGCCAGTCAGTAAGTCAGTCAGACACAGCCAGTCAGTAAGTCAGTCAGACACAGCCAGTCAGTAAGTCAGTCAGACACAGCAAGTCAGTAAGTCAGTCAGACACAGCCAGTCAGACACAGCCAGTCAGTAAGTCAGTCAGACACAGCCAGTCAGTAAGTCAGTCAGACACAGCCAGTCAGTAAGTCAGTCAGACACAGCCAGTCAGTAAGTCAGTCAGACACAGCCAGTCAGTCAGACACAGCCAGTCAGTCAGACACAGCCAGTCAGTCAGACACAGCCAGTCAGTCAGACACAGCCAGTCAGTCAGTCAGACACAGCCAGTCAGTCACTCAGACACAGCCAGTCAGTCAGTCAGACACTGCCAGTTAGTCAGTCAGACACAGCCAGTTAGTCAGTCAGACACAGCCAGTCAGTCAGTCAGACACAGCCAGTCAGACACAGTCAGTCAGACACAGCCAGTCAGTCAGACACAGCCAGTCAGTCAGACACAGCCAGTCAGTCAGTCAGACACAGCCAGTCAGCCAGTCAGACACAGCCAGTCAGACACAGCCAGTCAGACACAGCCAGTCAGACACAGCCAGTCAGTCAGACACAGCCAGTCAGACACAGCCAGTCAGAAACAGCCAGTCAGACACAGCCAGTCAGACACAGCCAGTCAGACACAGCCAGTCAGACACAGCCAGTCAGACACAGCCAGTCAATCAGACACAGCCAGTCAGTCAGACACAGCCAGTCAGTCAGACACAGCCAGTCAGTCAGACACAGCCAGTCAGTCAGACACAGCCAGTCAGTCAGACACAGCCAGTCAGTCAGACACAGCCAGTCAGTCAGACACAGCCAGTCAGTCAGACACAGTAAGTCAGTCAGACACAGCCAGTCAGTAAGTCAGTCAGACACAGCCAGTCAGTAAGTCAGTCAGACACAGCCAGTCAGTAAGTCAGTCAGACACAGCCAGTCAGTAAGTCAGTCAGACACAGCCAGTCAGTAAGTCAGTCAGACACAGCCAGTCAGTAAGTTAGTCAGACACAGCCAGTCAGTAAGTCAGTCAGACACAGCCAGTCAGTAAGTCAGTCAGACACAGCCAGTCAGTAAGTCAGTCAGACACAGCCAGTCAGTAAGTCAGTCAGACACAGCCAGTCAGTAAGTCAGTCAGACACAGCCAGTCAGTAAGTCAGTCAGACACAGCCAGTCAGTAAGTCAGTCAGACACAGCCAGTCAGTAAGTCAGTCAGACACAGCCAGTCAGTAAGTCAGTCAGACACAGCCAGTCAGTCAGACACAGCCAGTCAGTCAGACACAGCCAGTCAGTCAGACACAGCCAGTCAGTCAGACACAGCCAGTCAGACACAGCCAGTCAGTCAGTCAGACACAGCCAGTCAGTCAGTCACAGCCAGTCAGCCAGTCAGACACAGCCAGTCAGCCAGTCAGACACAGCCAGTCAGTCAGTCAGACACAGCCAGTCAGTCAGACACAGCCAGTCAGTCAGTCAGACACAGCCAGTCAGACACAGCCAGTCAGACAGTCAGACACAGCCAGTCAGTCAGTCAGACACAGCCAGTCAGTCAGACACAGCCAGTCAGCCAGTCAGACACAGCCAGTCAGCCAGTCAGACACAGCCAGTCAGCCAGTCAGACACAGCCAGTCAGACACAGCCAGTCAGCCAGTCAGACACAGCCAGTCAGCCAGGCAGACACAGCCAGTCAGACACAGCCAGTCAGACAGACACAGCCAGTCAGACAGACACAGCCAGTCAGTCAGACACAGCCAGTTAGTCAGGCACAGCCAGTCAGTCAGGCACAGCCAGTCAGTCAGACAAAGCCAGTCAGACACAGCCAGTCAGACAGACACAGTCAGTCAGACAGACACAGCCAGTCAGACAGACACAGCCAGTCAGACACAGCCAGTCAGCCAGTCAGACACAGCCAGTCAGTCAGTCAGACACAGCCAGTCAGTCAGTCAGACACAGCCAGTCAGTCAGACACAGCCAGTCAGTCAGACACAGCCAGTCAGTCAGTCAGACACAGCCAGTCAGTCAGTCAGACACAGACAGTCAGTCAGTCAGACACAGCCAGTCAGTCAGACACAGCCAGTCAGTCAGACACAGCCAGTCAGACAGACACAGCCAGTCAGACACAGCCAGTCAGACACAGCCAGTCAGTCAGACACAGCCAGTCAGTCAGACACAGCCAGTCAGTCAGACACAGCCAGTCAGTCAGACACAGCCAGTCAGTCAGACACAGCCAGTCAGTCAGTCACAGTCAGTCAGTCAGTCAGTCAGTCAGTCAGACACAGCCAGTCAGTCAGACACAGCCGGACACAGCCAGTCAGTCAGTCAGACACAGCCAGTCAGTCAGTCAGACACAGCCAGTCAGTCAGACACAGCCAGTCAGTCAGTCAGACACAGCCAGTCAGCCAGTCAGACACAGCCAGTCAGCCAGTCAGACACAGCCAGTCAGCCAGTCAGACACAGCCAGTCAGCCAGTCAGACACAGCCAGTCAGCCAGTCAGACACAGCCAGTCAGCCAGTCAGACACAGCCAGTCAGTCAGACACAGCCAGTCAGTCAGACACAGCCAGTCAGACACAGCCAGTCAGACACAGCCAGTCAGACACAGCAAGTCAGACAGACACAGACAGTCAGACAGACACAGCCAGTCAGTCAGACACAGCCAGTCAGTCAGACACAGCCAGTCAGTCAGACACAGCCAGTCAGTCAGACACAGCCAGTCAGTCAGACACAGCCAGTCAGTCAGACACAGCCAGTCAGTCAGACACAGCCAGTCAGTCAGACACAGCAAGTCAGTCAGACACAGCCAGTCAGTAAGTCAGTCAGACACAGCCAGTCAGTAAGTCAGTCAGACACAGCCAGTCAGTAAGTCAGTCAGACACAGCCAGTCAGTAAGTCAGTCAGACACAGCCAGTCAGTAAGTGAGTCAGACACAGCCAGTCAGTAAGTGAGTCAGACACAGCCAATCAGTAAGTGAGTCAGACACAGCCAATCAGTAAGTCAGTCAGACACAGCCAGTCAGTAAGTCAGTCAGACACAGCCAGTCAGTAAGTCAGTCAGACACAGCCAGTCAGTAAGTCAGTCAGACACAGCCAGTCAGTAAGTCAGTCAGACACAGCCAATCAGTAAGTCAGTCAGACACAGCCAGTCAGTAAGTCAGTCAGACACAGCCAGTCAGTAAGTCAGTCAGACACAGCCAGTCAGTAAGTCAGTCAGACACAGCCAGTCAGTAAGTCAGTCAGACACAGCCAGTCAGTAAGTCAGTCAGACACAGCCAGTCAGTCAGACACAGCCAGTCAGTAAGTCAGTCAGACACAGCCAGTCAGTAAGTCAGTCAGACACAGCCAGTCAGTAAGTCAGTCAGACACAGCCAGTCAGTAAGTCCGTCAGACACAGCCAGTCAGTAAGTCAGTCAGACACAGCCAGTCAGACACAGCCAGTCAGACACAGCCAGTCAGACAGACACAGCCAGTCAGACAGACACAGCCAGTCAGACACAGCCAGTCAGTCAGACACAGCCAGTCAGTCAGACACAGCCAGTCAGTCAGACACAGCCAGTCAGTCAGACACAGCCAGTCAGTCAGACACAGCCAGTCAGTCAGACACAGCCAGTCAGTCAGACACAGCCAGTCAGTCAGACACAGCCAGTCAGTCAGACACAGCCAGTCAGTCAGACACAGCCAGTCAGTAAGTCAGTCAGACACAGCCAGTCAGTAAGTCAGTCAGACACAGCCAGTCAGTAAGTCAGTCAGACACAGCCAGTCAGTAAGTCAGTCAGACACAGCCAGTCAGTAAGTGAGTCAGACACAGCCAGTCAGTAAGTCAGTCAGACACAGCCAATCAGTAAGTGAGTCAGACACAGCCAATCAGTAAGTGAGTCAGACACAGCCAGTCAGTAAGTGAGTCAGACACAGCCAGTCAGTAAGTCAGTCAGACACAGCCAGTCAGTAAGTCAGTCAGACACAGCCAGTCAGTAAGTCAGTCAGACACAGCCAGTCAGTAAGTCAGTCAGACACAGCCAGTCAGTAAGTCAGTCAGACACAGCCAGTCAGTAAGTCAGTCAGACACAGCCAGTCCGTAAGTCAGTCAGACACAGCCAGTCAGTAAGTCAGTCAGACACAGCCAGTCAGTAAGTCAGTCAGACACAGCCAGTCAGTAAGTCAGTCAGACACAGCCAATCAGTAAGTCAGTCAGACACAGCCAGTCAGTAAGTCAGTCAGACACAGCCAGTCAGTAAGTCAGTCAGACACAGCCAGTCAGTAAGTGAGTCAGACACAGCCAGTCAGTAAGTGAGTCAGACACAGCCAGTCAGTAAGTGAGTCAGACACAGCCAATCAGTAAGTCAGTCAGACACAGCCAGTCAGTAAGTCAGTCAGACACAGCCAGTCAGTAAGTGAGTCAGACACAGCCAATCAGTAAGTGAGTCAGACACAGCCAATCAGTAAGTCAGTCAGACACAGCCAGTCAGTAAGTCAGTCAGACACAGCCAGTCAGTAAGTCAGTCAGACACAGCCAGTCAGTAAGTCAGTCAGACACAGCCAGTCAGTAAGTCAGTCAGACACAGCCAATCAGTAAGTCAGTCAGACACAGCCAGTCAGTAAGTCAGTCAGACACAGCCAGTCAGTAAGTCAGTCAGACACAGCCAGTCAGTAAGTCAGTCAGACACAGCCAGTCAGTAAGTCAGTCAGACACAGCCAGTCAGTAAGTCAGTCAGACACAGCCAGTCAGTCAGACACAGCCAGTCAGTAAGTCAGTCAGACACAGCCAGTCAGTAAGTCAGTCAGACACAGCCAGTCAGTAAGTCAGTCAGACACAGCCAGTCAGTAAGTCAGTCAGACACAGCCAGTCAGTAAGTCAGTCAGACACAGCCAGTCAGACACAGCCAGTCAGACACAGCCAGTCAGACAGACACAGCCAGTCAGACAGACACAGCCAGTCAGTCAGACACAGCCAGTCAGTCAGACACAGCCAGTCAGTCAGACACAGCCAGTCAGTCAGACACAGCCAGTCAGTCAGATACAGCCAGTCAGTCAGACACAGCCAGTCAGTCAGACACAGCCAGTCAGTCAGACACAGCCAGTCAGTCAGACACAGCCAGTCAGTCAGACACAGCCAGTCAGTCAGACACAGCCAGTCAGTAAGTCAGTCAGACACAGCCAGTCAGTAAGTCAGTCAGACACAGCCAGTCAGTAAGTCAGTCAGACACAGCCAGTCAGTAAGTGAGTCAGACACAGCCAGTCAGTAAGTGAGTCAGACACAGCCAATCAGTAAGTGAGTCAGACACAGCCAATCAGTAAGTGAGTCAGACACAGCCAGTCAGTAAGTCAGTCAGACACAGCCAGTCAGTAAGTCAGTCAGACACAGCCAGTCAGTAAGTCAGTCAGACACAGCCAGTCAGTAAGTCAGTCAGACACAGCCAGTCAGTAAGTCAGTCAGACACAGCCAGTCAGTAAGTCAGTCAGACACAGCCAGTCAGTAAGTCAGTCAGACACAGCCAGTCAGTAAGTCAGTCAGACACAGCCAGTCAGTAAGTCAGTCAGACACAGCCAGTCAGTAAGTCAGTCAGACACAGCCAGTCAGTAAGTCAGTCAGACACAGCCAATCAGTAAGTCAGTCAGACACAGCCAGTCAGTAAGTCAGTCAGACACAGCCAGTCAGTAAGTCAGTCAGACACAGCCAGTCAGTAAGTCAGTCAGACACAGCCAGTCAGTAAGTCAGTCAGACACAGCCAGTCAGTAAGTCAGTCAGACACAGCCAGTCAGTAAGTCAGTCAGACACAGCCAGTCAGTAAGTCAGTCAGACACAGCCAGTCAGTCAGACACAGCCAGTCAGTCAGACACAGCCAGTCAGTCAGACACAGCCAGTCAGTAAGTCAGTCAGACACAGCCAGTCAGTCAGACACAGCCAGTCAGTCAGACACAGCCAGTCAGTCAGACAGACACAGCCAGTCAGTCAGACACAGCCAGTCAATCAGACACAGCCAGTCAGTCAGACACAGCCAGTCAGTCAGTCAGACACAGCCAGTCAGTCAGTCAGTCAGACACAGCCTGTCAGTCAGTCAGACACAGCCAGTCAGTCAGTCAGACACGGCCAGTCAGTCAGTCAGACACAGCCAGTCAGTCAGTCAGACACAGCCAGTCAGTCAGTCAGACACAGCCAGTCAGTCAGACACAGCCAGTCAGTCAGTCAGACACAGCCAGTCAGTCAGTCAGACACAGCCAGTCAGTCAGACACAGCCAGTCAGTCAGACACAGCCAGTCAGTCAGTCAGACACAGCCAATCAGTCAGTCAGACACAGCCAGTCAGTCAGTCAGACACAGCCAGTCAGTCAGTCAGACACAGCCAGTCAGTCAGTCAGTCAGACACAGCCAGTCAGTCAGACACAGCCAGTCAGTCAGTCAGACACAGCCAGTCAGTCAGTCAGACACAGCCAGTCAGTCAGTCAGTCAGACACAGCCAGTCAATCAGACACAGCCAGTCAGTCAGACACAGCCAGTCAGTCAGTGAGTCAGACACAGTCACAGTCAGTGTCACACACTAATTGTAGTATTATGTAATACAATAAATTTATGTCAAAAACTAATGTTCTTACTAGGAATTTATTTTATTTATTTTTTAGGGCTAGGGGCGGGGCGAGTAGATTTTGGGGTGATTTGTCTACCACTGTATACACACACACACACACACACACACTATGGTGAGTAAAAAAAAAGTGACAAAAACCCGCCACAGCAAAGCATATAGCAAATGGAAATATAACTGTATGCTCATTTGCATGTCTTAGGCAGGTCTGCAACCCCCCCTTACACCATTATCACCCAGCACACACACTGCAGCAAGGGATTATGGGAAATGACATGCAAATGAGCACACATTGCCACTTTTTGCTTCAAAACCATTTTATACATGGTTCCCTATAGGCTTAAGCTTGCTGCATGGTCACAGCTTTAAGCACAGCCAGGGTTAAGATGCATAGCCAGTAACCCCACCCACATACAGCTGTTTCAACCTTAATGGATTGAAAACTGGTTAAAGGCCAGACAGAGGGTTGTCATAAATGGAACTTTTTCAGGTTGGGCTAAAGTCGTGAGTGGAGTACCTCAAGGATCGGTACTGGGACCCCTGCTTTTTAACTTATTTATTAATGACCTTGAGGTTGGGATCGAGAGCAAAGTCTCCATCTTTGCTGATGATACTAAATTGTGTAAGGTAATAGAATCAGAGCAGGATGTAATTTCTCTTCAGAAGGACTTGGAGAGACTGGAAACGTTGGCAGGTAAATGGCAAATGAGGTTTAATACAGATAAATGTAAGGTTATGCATTTGGGATGCAAGAATAAAAAGGCGACTTACAAATTAAATGGAGATATATTGGGGGAATCCTTGATGGAGAAGGATTTAGGAGTGCTTGTAGACAGCAGGCTTAGCAATAGTGCCCAATGTCATGCAGTAGCTACAAAGGCAAACAAGATCAAACGGGCAATGGATGGAAGGGAAGTAAACATAATTATGCCCCTTTACAAAGCATTAGTAAGACCACACCTTGAATATGGAGTACAATTTTGGGCACCAATCCTAAGAAAATACATTATGGAACTAGAGAGAGTGCAGAGAAGAGCCACCAAATTAATAAAGGGGATGGACATTCTAACTTATGAGGAGAGGCTAGCTAAATTAGATTTATTGACATTAGAAAAGAGGCGTCTAAGAGGGGATATGATAACAATATACAAATATATTCAGGGACAATACAAGGAGCTTTCAAAAGAACTATTCATCCCACGGGCAGTACAAAGGACTTGGGGCCATCCCTTAAGGTTGGAGGAAAGGAAATTTCCCCAGCAACAAAGGAAAGGGTTCTTTATCGTAAGGGCAGTTAAAATGTGGAATTCATTACCCATGGAGACTGTGATGGCAGATACAATAGATTTGTTCAAAAAAAGGTTGGACATCTTTTTAGATGGGAAAGGTATACAGGGATATACCAAAAAAGTATACATGGGAAGGATGTTGATCCAGGGATTAATCCGACTGCCAATTCTTGGAGTCAGGAAGGAATTAATTTTTCCCCTTAATGGGGTTTTTTGTTTGCCTTCCTCTGGATCAATAAGTAAGTATAGAAATAGAATAAAGTATCTGTTGTCTAAATTTAGCATAGGTTGAACTTGATGGACGTACGTCTTTTTTCAACCTCATCTACTGTGTAACGGGTCTCATCAGTGTGGGGTTAGTTACACTGGCTATGCAAAGCTGAAGCAATCAGGATGGGTTTTACCATACTTAGTTAAGTTATGGTGAAAAAAATATATATATCTATATATATATATATATAGCAACTGTAAATATTACTATATGTTCATTTGCATGTCTTAGACAGGTCTGCAACCCTGTCTTAACCCATTATCGCCCAGCACACAGCGTTTCCACTGCAGCGTGAATAGCTGAGGCTCCGGTGGAACAATGGCCCTCACCCTGATGCAGGGGTGAGCGGGAAAGTCTATCCCCCACCCAGAGGGCATCCTCTGAGGTGGGCATCGGGGTATTAAGGCCCCTCAGACCATCCTGAGGAGAACTACTTGGAGGAAAGGAGAGGAGAGAGACTGTACATATGGGAAGCGGTGTGTGTATACCCGTACCGCTATTGCTGTTGTTGCAGTTGCATGCTGCACGTCTACTGTGTGCCTAGTCATACAATAAAGAGAGACATTGCCTTATTACCAAAGACTATTGTGTGTACATTTGGAGCATCCACCCTGGGACCAGGGTTCTCTTCTATACGGGTCCTTTCCCATATCCCTGGGAGTTATAGAAGATGGAGGCTCTGCACCACCACTAAAATACATTTGGAGGCTACTACCCCAGAAGCCTGGTCCTGTCTCCCCAATACCAACGCGGGAAGCTCAGGCCCTCCTGTTCCAAGCAGGTCTGCACCACCCACACGCATGTAATCTGCCCTCACGCACCCTAGATACAGCAGATGAGTCTAGGAGGGGGGAATATGGGGTACACCTGTCTAAGACATGCAAATGAACATGCAGTAATATTTACAGTTGCTTTATGCTTCACTGTGGAGGGTTTTTGTCACTTTTTTTACCCACCATAACCTTAATAATTGTGAGATATAGAGATCTAGAGATCTATATAAGACCCCCCATACATACAAAATATAGATATATATATACATATTGTGACAAACGGCTTACTCCGGGGCTCCGTCGTTTGTCCGGGACTGTTTAGAACACGGTCTTTTAGGGTAGGTTAAATGATGAGGCGTCACGTACTGTTCCTTTAAACAGGCTATGCCTGGTTTATTCAGTCCCAGGCACTGAGACTGCCACAGTGCATACAACAGAAAACAGATCAAAACAAAAGCTGCTCACCTGAGCGATAACTTAACTTAGATATCCCTGACTCAGGGTTGGAAGTGGCTTTTCCACTTCCAACATCAAAACACGGTACTTTTGCAGTCTTACACAAATGAACAGAAAGATTGAACCTGTTTGGGGAAGAGGCTTCTCCCCTCTGTAGTTCAGCAGCCTTCCAGCCTCCTGGCTCTTGTGGGGAGACCAGAGCAAACAGGAAATCAGTCTTTCATACCTGATTCCTAATTAGCATGACAGGTGACAGAAATCAGGCAGCAGACAAACTCTGGTCTGGATCTCTCATCCCTCAGTTCCAGCGCTTGCCAAACTGTGGGATGGAGTGTATGTATTATAAGGCTGCACTCCCAGGCCAAACAGGATAAAAACTGTCTAGTATCCTGGGAGCCCTATATACGGAATTTATTACCATCCCCTGGTTTCTGTCACATATCCTCCCCCCCAGCTCAGACCTCGAGGGATGAGCGACCATGGATATTAGGGAGTGCATCCTTGACAACCCGTCAGCATTGCCATGTTTGTGCCCTGACCTGTGTTCCACAGAAAATTTAAAGGGTTGTAGGCTTAGGAACCACCTGGTCACTCTAGCATTCTTTTCCCTGTTTTGACACATCCAGGTAAGGGGTGCATGATCTGTGACCAACCGGAATTTTCTCCCCAACAGGTAGTATTTGAGCGTCTCTACAGCCCACTTTATTGCGAGACACTCTTTCTCTACTATGGAGTAATTTTTCTCCTGGGGATTTAGTTTCCTACTTAAATAAAGGATGGGGTGCTCCTCACCTTGAGACTCCTGGGAGAGTACCGCCCCCAGCCCTACCTCAGATGCGTCGGTTTGGACTACGAACTCTTTGGAGAAGTCAGGTGTGACCAACACTGGTTGGGCACAGAGAGCTTCTTTCAGGCTTCTAAAGGCCTGTTCGGTTTCGGGGGACCACTTTACCATTAGCGGTCCTCTTGCTTTTGTGAGGTCAGTTAGTGGGGTTGCCTTAGTTGCAAAATTGGGAATAAACCTTCTATAGTACCCAATTAACCCCAAAAAGGTCCTTACTTGTTTTTTTGTAACTGGCCTTGGCCAATTTTGTATCGCCTCCACTTTGAGTGTTTGGGGTTTGAGTAAACCTCTGCCAATAGAATATCCCAGATACTTGGCCTCCTCCAGACCAATAGTGCATTTAGCGGGGTTAGCAGTTAGTCCAGCAGACCGGACTGCGTCAAGCACAGCTTGGACCTTTGGAAGGTGGGATTGCCAATCTTCACTATGGATTACCACATCATCCAGGTAGGCGGCAGCATACCGAGCATGTGGTTTTAAAATTTTATCCATCATTCTTTGGAATGTGGCGGGAGCTCCATGTAAGCCAAAAGGCAACACCTTATACTGAAAGAGGCCGTCTGGGGTTGAGAAGGCTGTCTTTTCTTTTGCCCTTTCTGTGAGGGGAACCTGCCAGTACCCTTTTGTTAGGTCTAGGGTTGTGAGATATCGGGCTTTGCCCAGTCTCTCTACAAGTTCATCTACCCTGGGCATAGGATAAGTATCAAATTTTGACACCGCGTTTAGTTTCCGGTAGTCATTACAAAACCTTGTTGTACCATCTGGCTTTGGGACTAAGACTATAGGGCTGTTCCACCCACTTTGGGATTCCTCAATTACACCTAGTTTTAGCATTTTTTTAACCTCTAAACTTATAGCCTTTCTTTTGGCCTCTGGGATTCGGTACGGTTTAAGGTTAACTCGGACCCCCGGTTCAGAGACTAGGTCATGTTCAATTACGCTAGTTCTACCTGGCCGTATAGAGAAGATTTCTTTGTTTCTTTTCACTAAATTCTGAACCTCTCGTTTCTGATGAACAGACAGGGTTTCAGCTATGCTAACCTCTGGGTCAGTTTCTTGATTCTCTGACGGACCTGGGGGTACTAGGGTTAACAAGACTTCTCTATCTTTCCAGGGCTTGAGTAGGTTTATATGGTAAATTTGCTCAGGTTTCCTCCTACCTGGCTGTCTTACCTTATAATTTACTTCTCCCACTCTTTCCAAGACCTCATATGGCCCATGCCATTTAGCAAGGAATTTACTCTCCACGGTGGGAACCAGAATTAGTACCCTATCACCTGGAGAAAAAAATCTGACCCTAGCACCCTTATTATATGTATTCCTCTGTGCTTCTTGAGCTTTCTCCATGTGTTCCCTCACTATGGGTAGGACTGCAGCAATGCGGTCCTGCATCTGGGCAACATGCTCTATTACACTTCTGTAAGGGGTAACCTCGTGTTCCCAAGTCTCTTTGGCTATATCCAGTAAGCCCCTTGGGTGTCGGCCATACAATAGTTCAAACGGGGAGAAGCCAGTGGATGATTGGGGAACTTCCCTAATGGCAAATAACAGGTACGGTAACAAACAATCCCAGTTTTTCCCATCTTTATCAACCGCCCGCCGTAACATGCTCTTTAAGGTTTTATTGAACCTTTCCACTAAACCATCTGTTTGTGGATGATAGACTGAGGTTCTGAGATGCTTGATTTTTAGGAGTTTACATAGCTCTTTCGTTACTTGGGACATAAATGGTGTTCCCTGGTCAGATAGAATCTCTTTAGGAATCCCGACCCGGGAAAACAGAACTACTAACTCTTTTGCTATGTTTTTAGCTGAGGTGCTACGTAGGGGAACTGCCTCCGGATATCGGGTGGCATAATCTAATATTACCAATATATGCTGATGTCCCCTAGCAGACTTTATTAGGGGTCCTACTAGATCCATAGCAATCCGGTCAAATGGTACCTCTATTATGGGAAGGGGTACCAATGGGCTGCAGTACGCCTTGAACGGGGCGGTGATCTGACATTCTGGGCATGAGGAACAATAATTCGTAATTTCTGCCAGAACCCCAGGCCAATAGAAGCTTCGGAGAACCTTTTCTTTTGTCTTTTCCACCCCTAGGTGTCCCCCCAATGGATGACTATGTGCGAGGTGTAATACTACGTTACGGAATGTCCGTGGTACCAACAATTGTTTAGTTGTAACTGATTTCCTTTTATCAACCCGATATACTAGGTCGTTCTCTACCTCGAAGTAGGGGTAAGCAAGTGACCTATCTGGTTGGCCAGGAGGACTATTCTGGTCCCGTATATTTCCCCTTGCTACCGCTAATGTGGGGTCCTCCCACTGGGCCTTCTTAAAACTCCCAGGACTGACCTCTATGTCAGCGAGGGTCTTATCCGGTTCTGGGGTGGTAAGTGTCTGCTCAACATCTTGATTTGGGGTATTCCCTACCAAAGTAGTGATGGGGAAGGGAATTTTACAGCACTCCTCCTTTTCCCCCTTCTTATTTGGGCCCTCGTCAACCTCCATTTCTGAAAAAGGGAAAGGATTTGTTTCTTCTAATACTTCATTATGGTCCGCTATTGAACTCTGGGCGCTATTCTGAGCGGGGGACCACATTTTTAGAAAATGGGGAAAGTCGGTCCCTATTAACACATCATGTGCCAGTTTGGGTACAATACCCACCTTGAAATCTAAAGAACCAAACTCTGTTTCAAAAAAAACATCAACAGTGGAATATTCATGATTATCCCCATGTATACAACAAATTGCCACTCTTTGTGAACTGTTTCCCTGTTTCTTCTTAATGGGCAAGAGGTATTCGGACACTAGTGTAACCATGCTCCCAGAGTCAAGAAGTGCCCGAACCCTCTTACCATTAACCTTTACAAATGCCCACAGATGGTTATTCAAGGGGTCCTCTGGGCTAGGGCCCATACATTGGGACAACAGCGAATAAGGTTCCACGCTGTTGCATTGCATGGGCTCATCATTTAGTGGGCAGATTTTTGCTGTGTGGCCCCTCTCATGACAATTTACACATTTAGGTACATAGTCTGTGTCCCACTTAGAGCCTTTTCCCGGCTCCCCATGTTGGCTATTGCCCTTAGTGTGCGAACCACTGTTGCTGGTGCTGCGTGAAGGTGGTCGCCGCTCTTCAGCGCCCCTTAACCCCGGTACCCTTTTACCGTCTCTGGAAGAGTCCTGGAACCTCGGGTAGTGGGGTTGCTCCACGACTGTGGGTTGCGGGTGCTCTTCTGCTGCATTGTACCTTTCTACGAGGGCCACAAGCTCATCCGCATTGTGGGGGTCACTCCGACTGACCCAACGGCGTAAGGCAGAGGGAAGTTTCCTCAAGAACTGGTCCATGACCAACCGTTCCACGATGTGGCTGGCTGAGTTGATCTCGGGTTGTAGCCACTTCCGGGCGAGGTGGATGAGGTCATACATCTGGCTTCGGGTGGCTTTATCCATCGTGAAGGACCATGCGTGAAACCTTTGGGCGCGAACAGCCGTGGTTAAGCCGAGGCGGGCGAGGATCTCGAACTTCAATTTTGCATAGACGTTAGCTTCGGCTGGCTCTAGATCAAAGTAAGCCTTCTGGGGTTCGCCGCTTAGGAAGGGTGCGATTAGACCAGCCCACTCAGCTTCTGGCCATCCCTCTCTCTGTGCCGTGCGTTCAAACGTGAGAAGATAGGCTTCCACATCATCCGAGGGTCCCATCTTCTGAAGGTAGTGGCTTGCCCTGGTCATTTTCGGTACTGGGGCTGCCGCTGCCAGTGGAAGGTTACTGATAGTCCCCCTCAGGATCTCGAGTTCCTGCTGTAAGCCCTGAGCGAACCGCTGTTGCTCCTCTCTCAGCAAGCGGTTTGTCTCTTGCTGGTTTGCATTCGCGTTTTGCAGGGCTTCATTCGTCTGTTGCTGGTTTGCATTCGCCTGTTGCTGGTTGGCATTCGCCTGTTGCTGGTTGGCATTAATCTCTTGCTGGGCTATTAGCAGCTGTTGATGGGCTGCATTCGTCTGCTGCTGGTTTGCATTAGTTTCTTGCTGGGCTATTAACAGCTGTTGCTGGGTTTCATTCGCGTCTTTCTGGGCAGCGACATTGCGTACCAGCGCACCCACCACGTCTTCCATCTTGTTAGCAGAGGATGAAAAAACTTTTTTTTTTTTTTTTCAAAGTTCTTCAACCCGCAGACCCCCTAGTGCTCTGCCCGCATTCTCCACCATATGTGACAAACGGCTTACTCCGGGGCTCCGTCGTTTGTCCGGGACTGTTTAGAACACGGTCTTTTACGGTAGTTTAAATGATGAGGGGTCACGTACTGTTCCTTTAAACAGGCTATGCCTGGTTTATTCAGTCCCAGGCACTGAGACTGCCACAGTGCATACAACAGAAAACAGATCAAAACAAAAGCTGCTCACCTGAGCGATAACTTAACTTAGATATCCCTGACTCAGGGTTGGAAGTGGCTTTTCCACTTCCAACATCAAAACACGGTACTTTTGCAGTCTTACACAAATGAACAGAAAGATTGAACCTGTTTGGGGAAGAGGCTTCTCCCCTCTGTAGTTCAGCAGCCTTCCAGCCTCCTGGCTCTTGTGGGGAGACCAGAGCAAACAGGAAATTAGTCTTTCATACCTGATTCCTAATTAGCATGACAGGTGACAGAAATCAGGCAGCAGACAAACTCTGGTCTGGATCTCTCATCCCTCAGTTCCAGCGCTTGCCAAACTGTGGGATGGAGTGTATGTATTATAAGGCTGCACTCCCAGGCCAAACAGGATAAAAACTGTCTAGTATCCTGGGAGCCCTATATACGGAATTTATTACCATCCCCTGGTTTCTGTCACAATATATACACACACACCAGCCAATGAGGTGTGCGGGGGCGGGCGGGCCAAGGGAGCCATTATATATATATATATATATATATATATATACAGTTTTCCGGCGTATAAGACGACTTTTTAACCCTGGAAAATCTTCTCAAAAGTCGGGGGTCATCTTATACGCCGGGTATCGTCTTATATGCCGGCAAAGTGCAAAGTGCGGGCAGACGCAGCTTCCTTGTTTATTTTTTCCGGCGTGCCGCGCGTCGGTCACGTGCGCCAGGCCAGCGGTGCGCAAACTGGGGGGCGCAGCCTGTGCGGCGAAACCTGGGGGCAGAGCAGTGGCAGGCAGAAGCTCCGTGCTGCTGCTGTTTCACTGTGCTTGCAGAGGGGGCGGGGTGTCCCTCTACACACAGACACAAGCCCTCCTCTTCCTGTCTTTACTCCTCCATTGTTCAGCAGCCTGGGGAGCCCAGCATGCAGTACAGTAGTACTTTCACGTGTGTGTGTGTGTGTGTGTATATATAGTGATGTGTGTGTGTGTGTATAGTGATGTGTGTGTGTGTGTGTATAGTGATGTGTGTGTGTGTATAATGATGTGTGTGTGTGTGTGTGTATAATGATGTGTGTGTGTGTGTGTGTGTGTGTATAGTGATGTGTGTGTGTGTATAATGATGTGTGTGTATAGTGATGTGTGTGTGTGTGTATATAGTGATGAGTGTGTGTGTGTGTGTGTATATAGTGATATGTGTGTGTGTGTGTGTGTGTGTGTGTGTGTGTGTGTGTGTGTGTGTATATATATATATATATATATATATACCTGTATGTATAATAGTGGTGTGTGTGTTTGTGTGTGTATATAGTGATGTGTGTGTGTGTGTGTGTGTGTGTGTGTGTGTGTGTATATATATATATATATATATATATGTATAGTGGTGTGTGTGTGTGTGTGTGTGTGTGTGTGTGTGTGTGTGTGTGTGTGTGTGTGTGTGTGTGTGTGTGTGTGTGTGTGTGTGTGTGTGTGTGTGTGTGTGTGTGTGTGTGTGTGTGTGTGTATAAAACCATAATACTGAGTTAAGTTATGGTGAGTAAAAAAAGTGACAAAAACCCTCCACAGGAAAGCAAATATGCAAATATAGCTGTATGCTCATCTGCATGTCTTAGGCAGGTCTGCAACCCCGCCTTTCCCCATTATCACCCAGCATACAGCACTTCCACTGCAGCAAGGGATTCTGGGAAATGACATGCAAATGAGCACACAGTGTCACTTTTTGCCTCAATAACCATTTTTAACATGGTTCCCTATAGGCTTAAGCTTGCTGCATGGTCACAGCTTTGAGCACAGCCAGGGTTAAGGTGCATACCCAGAAAACCACCCACAGACAGCTGTCTCGACCTTGATGGGTCTCATCAGTGTGGGGTTGATTTTACTGGGAATGCAAGAGAGGCTATGGGATAGGCTAAACCATAATACTGAGTTAAGTTATGGTGAGTAAAAAAAGTGACAAAAACCCTCCACAGGAAAGCAAATATGCAAATATAGCTGTATGCTCATCTGCATGTCTTAGGCAGGTCTGCAACCCCGCCTTTCCCCATTATCACCCAGCATACAGCACTTCCACTGCAGCAAGGGATTCTGGGAAATGACATGCAAATGAGCACACAGTGTCACTTTTTGCCCCAATAACCATTTTTAACATGGTTCCCTATAGGCTTAAGCTTGCTGCATGGTCACAGCTTTGAGCACAGCCAGGGTTAAGGTGCATACCCAGAAAACCACCCACAGACAGCTGTTTCGACCTTGATGGGTCTCATCAGTGTGGGGTTGATTTTACTGGGAATGCAGCCTATAGGGAACCATGTTAAAAATGGTTATTGAGGCAAAAAGTGACACTGTGTGCTCATTTGCATGTCATTTCCCAGAATCCCTTGCTGCAGTGGAAATGCTGTATGCTGGGTGATAATGGGGAAAGGCGGGGTTGCAGACCTGCCTAAGACATGCAGATGAGCATACAGCTATATTTGCATATATATATATAGATATAGTGATATGTGTGTGTATGTATATATATGTGTAGCCAGGTCCCCCTTGACATGCTGGCCCCCCCCTTTCTGCTGCGCAGGGCCGCCGAGAACAAGGGAGTGAGGGGTACTGGTGTGCGAGCCGCGCGTTACATGTTGTGCGGCCGGTTGCTAGGACGCGAGCGGGCGGTTGCTGGGGACGCGATCGGGCCGTCGCTAGGCCGCGATCGCGTTGCTCCGGTCCCGGCAGCTCGCAAAGCAGGGCACCGCCATTAATAGACGCGGTGCGCATGCGCAAGGGCCAGGAGCACCGGGAGGACTGCAGGGAGCTCGCGCATGCGCAGTGGGGGCACCTAAAAGCCCGAGCCTATGAGAGGAGGGCTCTGTAAGAGGACTGCAAATCCCATGAGCCTCTGGAGCGGCCCCATGACGCCAGGGAGCCAATAGGGCTGCAATATCTGCTTGCAACAGTGTGATACATTTGGCGGGCTTGGAAGCACACTAGGAGTTGAGGACTGGAGCAGCTAGGGGAAGGAGTTAGGGTGCAGGGGTCTGTGACTCTCTGCACTAGGCCAGCAAATCCCCTAGGCCCCAGATAGACCTGAGTCATCCTAGCTGAGTATTGTAGGGACAGGCTCTAGGTTAGGGACCCTGCCCCATTATATATTTGCTAGGAGGGTATCACGAACATTGCTCGGATTGCTAAAAGGGAGCTGGACTATCTCCACGGAGGCACAGCTAGCATGACTGTGGCCTACTGGCTGCAGACAGACCCTAACTAAGGTAGAGACGGTGCGGAGCTGTATGGTGATATTATCCGCGCTGGAATTCACCCCACGCGTAGGAGGATATCCCGGCGGATCCAACCCCAGTGATATAGCGGCACCCGTGGCTGGAGCCCGGGCAGGTAACCCACAACTCACGTGCACCAACAAGGCCTATCACCAGACATAGTGGCTGCGCAGTCACACACACACATTGGTATATGACCTGGGAGTGCGAGACATTGGGTTGGGGTTACTGGACACAGGGTGGGAACACTCTTTGGAAGGTTAGCGTCCTCCGTGACGCCTAGAGGTGGTAGCGTCCGCCGTGACGCCTAGAGGTGGTAGCGTCCGCCGTGATGCCTAGAGGTGGTAGTGTCCGCCGTGGCGCATAGAGGTTAGCGTCCTACGTGACGCCATACGTGGCTCCTCTAGAGAGGAGCACCGGTTATGTAAGATATTGTGGTCAAATACGTTGTTGCATGTAGTAAAGTCATTAGTTATATATATACAAGCTGTCTGTGTGGTCATCGTGTATTGTCCTGCGAGGAACTACTCCCCCTCTGGTGGGAGCCATCGCAGGTGGAGGCGCTGCATCATTGTAAGTTAGTATTCGTAGTATATTGCCCCAGGTTCCCTATAGCGGAAGCTCAGCCTTCTGTGAGCCAACAGGTATTGCACCACGCACCCCCTTGGTAACATTGCATGTTCCCAGCACTCACACTGTATATAAGATTGGGTGGGGTGAAATGACCGTTACATTTGGAGGCGCTGCTGAGATCTCAGACCTGGGGTGCCCTATTCAAAACAGTATCACCCACGATTAGCATCATGGTAATTCCATCACGTCAAGAGGTCCACGCGTGGGCTACCACCGTCCGTGAACCACGTAGACACGTTGTTGCCGTAGGGAACGTCCCGGCGTTAGTGGCGGAAACTGACATCCGGAACTCACTGAGCAAG
Organism: Ascaphus truei; assembly: GCF_040206685.1. NCBI lineage: Eukaryota > Metazoa > Chordata > Amphibia > Anura > Ascaphidae > Ascaphus > Ascaphus truei. The sequence goes on from NC_134488.1 coordinate 138,169,710, forward strand.
CTCTTGGGGCCAGATAGAGTATGGTACCGTGGCAGGGTGTTCGACTCTGCTTATCAATTGAGTGCCCTACTATTCACCGTGGGGCGGGACATATGCCCTGAAGCGGCCCCGAACATTCTAGTAGCCCCCGAGTGCCCACCAGAAGGATACCCCCTTATAAACTCGGACTTGCCAGTAATAAGGGAAATGTCCCCTCCTCAAGATCCAGACGAACCGTCCACCAGCACCTGGACCCCACGTACACCCGTGTCCAGTACCCCAACCCGGGTTGACCGTCCCCAACCCAAAGTCTCCTTTACCCCAAGCGCCCTTCCGGAAGCCAGTAGTTGGGCTGACTGCCCCCCCTCTCCACCAGACACCGTACCCCGCGAGGTAAACTCCCGGCCAAGCGGGGAGAGAGCAACGAACGAAGGTTCCATAATGGGGGTGAAGTTACCCCAATTCGTAGAAGCCCTCACTGTGGCCTCCCAGTCTCAAAGCTACCGGAAGCTGAAGGCCTTCTCTGGAATACTTCCAATACCCCAGGGGGAGGAAGGAATAGACCTTTGGAGGGAGAATGCAGTGAAAGTAGTAGAGGAGTGGTCGTGCACTGACACTGTAAAGCGGCAGCGTATCATGGAATGCCTCAGACCCCCTGCGTCTACTATTTTGACCATCCACAGGGATCAACACCCCGAGTTGACCGCGTTGGAAATGGTGGCGTTCCTGTTAGAAGCATACGGGCTAGCAGAAGACGAAGGAGCGCTCTGGACGAAGTACTTCCATCTTTATCAGAAGGAGGGGGAAGACTTGTCGGCTTTTATCCACCGTCTACAGCTGGTCTTGGGGATCCTACTCAATCGCAAGCTGGTCTCCGCCTCTGGGATGGATGAAGCCCTCCATAAGCAGTATCTGCGGGGATCAAGCCCCACTCACCCCATAGCCAACATGCTCCGCAGCAAGATAATGGACGGGGGCCCCTATAAGTTCACCGAGTTGCTGCGGCAAGTGAAACTACAGGAGGCTCATGTTATGCTACACTCAACCGCTAAACCTAAGAGCCCCTCTGCCTCCAAAGGAAAGGGCTCTACGGAAAAGAAGGAAGAGTCTGCTGCCTCGTCCAAGGGGTACAAGCCAAGACCCCCCGACTGACCACCTTCCCCGTCCACGAGTCGCCCGGAAAGCCGCCCGGTTGTATGCTATAACTGCGGTAAGAAGGGTCACGTACTCCGTAACTGTCCAGAAAGAGAAGGTCATCCAGAGGAACACCCTTCCGATAGAGGGAACCCAGCCCGATCAATGGTCTGCAGTGTACCTATGGCCGAAGCTGACCCCGAACCCCCTCATTCTGGGACCCCGGATGTCCCTTCTGACGCTGGCCCCAGTGATGACGCCTCACCCGGTGAAGCGTGCAGTCAAGTGGGCCCTGCGGCCATCGTGCCCGTGGTACTAGAAGGGATATACGCCTCGGCCCTATTGGACACAGGGTCACAAGTAACCATAATATATCGCAAGTTCTATGACCAGCACCTTCAACACTGCCCCCTGAGGCCGGCCGAAAATATGAAGGTTAGGGGATTAAGTAATGAAGACTACCCCATCGATGGGATTGTAAGGGTCCAGCTGGACATACTCCAACTGAACACCGGCAAGAAGCACCCCATGCAGGTAGCGGCCATGGTATGCCCGGAGCCCCAAGACCATTGCAAGTACCCAATCATCTTGGGAACCAACGCGGACAAAGTGCAAGCTAAATCCGAGCCTACTTGAAAGAGACCAACGAGTTGCCGCTGGCCGATTCGCTCCTAGACCCCATCTTACGAGAAGAGTGCCACCGGGTATATGCCTTGGAGCGTCATGGGGACCTCTACAATCGTCAACGCGGACTGACGACCATATTACCAGGGGGAGTGCAAAAGATGGCCGTCTGGTGTTGTTATCCCGACCGAGACAAGAACGACCAACTGTTCTCGCTGGAGAGTGAGCCTGAAGAAGAAGAGGTTCAGAGAGGATATAGAGTACTACCCGAAGTGAGGGAATGGACGACTAAGATCCCTATTCGAACCCACGTGTATGTGCAGAATCTCTCCCCCTTTCCGATGGAGTTTGATGTCGACCAGAAGTTGGGATGCATATATCCGGTCAGCCCGGTGGGAGCCACGCCTCAGGTGAAGACGGCGGCCGCGCATGAGCGGGTAGGCGATCTGGACTTCAACTTCGGCGAGTCGACGCTGTCTACCGAGTGGAAAGAACGGTTGACCACCAAGCTGCTTCAACAACGACATGTGTTCTCCACGAGCGAGATGTATGTGGGGTGCAGCCGCAGTGCCCAACATACCATTCGAATGAGTGATGCCTCTCCGTTCCGGGAACGTTCACGTCGCCTCGCCCCTCGGGATGTGGACGATGTGAGGAACATCATACAAGACATGGAAACCGCTGGGATTGTGACGGAATCTCGAGGACCTTACGCGTCGCCCATAGTGGTGGTGCGGAAAAAGAACGGGTCCCTACGACTGTGTGTCGACTATCGAACTCTGAACAATCGCACGATCCCGGATCAGTACAACCTTCCGCGTATTGAAGAGATCCTGAATGCGCTGAATGGAAGTCACTGGTTTAGCGTGCTCGACCTCCGATCGGGGTACTATCAGGTGCCTATGAATGCGGAAGACCAGGAGAAAACAGCTTTCGTCTGCCCCTGGGATTCTATCAATTTACCCGTATGCCCCAAGGTATATGTGGGGCGCCTGCTACGTTCCAAAGGTTGATGGAAAAGACTATCGGGGACATGATTCCCTGGGAGTGTCTGGTATACCTGGATGATATCATCGTCTTCGGAAGGACTCTGGAAGAGCACGAAGAGCGATTGTTTAAGGTGATCGACCGTCTGGGGAACGAAGGGTTGAAATTATCCCTAGACAAGTGCCGATTTTGCCATACCTCGGTGACCTACGTGGGGCACATAGTGTCCGCCAAAGGGATCGCCACCGACCCTGCCAAAGTAGAGGCCGTAGTGAACTGGCCTCGCCCAGAGAACGTCACAGAGTTGCGATCCTTCCTGGGGTTCTGTGGATATTACCGCCGCTTCGTGGAAGGGTACTCGAGCAAGGCTAAAGCTCTGAACAATCTGTTGAAAATATACCCTTCAGAGACCGGAAAGAAGGCTGTATCGGCCCACCAACCGTTCGGTGACAAATGGACATCGGAGTGTGAACTGAAACTGAAGAAGTGTCTGACCGAAGCGCCCGTGCTTGCTTATGCGGATCCCGAACAGCCATACGTCCTGCATGTGGATGCCAGTCTAAATGGATTAGGCGCCGTCCTGCACCAGAAGCACCCGGAGGGTCTGCGGCCTGTAGCTTACATCAGCCGCAGCTTGACACCCAGTGAGCAGAGATACCCCGTCCACAAGTTGGAGTTTCTGGCTCTCAAGTGGGCTATCACCGAGAAGCTCCACGATTACCTGTATGGTGTCTCCTTCGAGGTAAGGACGGATAACAATCCCCTCACGTACATCAACACGTCGGCCAAATTAGATGCAGCCGGTCACCGATGGCAGGCCGCCCTCAGCAACTACCGCTTCTCCTTGAAGTATAAGCCGGGACCATTGAATATCGGGGCGGACGCCCTCTCCCGTAGGCCAGGACTATTGGCTACCCCGGATGACGAGGAATGGGAAGAACTTCCAGGACCCGGAGTGCGGGCTATGTGTAAAACTGCCGCCATAGTTAACGACCAAGTGGCCTTCTCCGAATTACGAGTGGCCGATTCCTTGGGATGCCAGTCGCAGGCTGTCCCCGCCGCCTACTGCGACCCAAAAGGGATGCACCTCACGCACGACAATGTATTCCGGTGGAAAGATCTGGTAGACTACCAAATACGAGATCCGGTCGTTAGTATCATCCGACACGCCGTTGAAAAGAAGAACCCAGCCCTTCTGAAACGCGCGCCCAATGACTTGGTGGCCTTGCTCATGCGAGAATGGGACAAATTCGAAATAGACAATTGCTTGCTCTATCGGGTGGTGCAATACCACAACCACCCGGATAGGAGACAACTAGTCCTCCCTAAGAACTTACAATATCTGGTGTTGAAGTCCCTACATGATGATCATGGACATCTTGGTATAGACAAGACTTTTGGGTTAGTCAGAGATCGCTTTTTCTGGCCCAAGATGCGAGAAGCCGTTGAACATCACTGTCGCCGCTGTACTAGGTGTATTCAGCGCAAGACCTTACCTACCCGAGCCGCCCCCATGGGCCATCTAAAAAGTTCTGGTCCTATGGACCTCGTGTGTATGGACTTTCTGTGTATTGAGCCTGATAGCCGGGGGATATGCAACGTGCTAGTCATTACAGACCATTACACTCGGTATGCTCAAGCCTTCCCCACTAAAGACCAGAAAGCCATCACCGTGGCGAAGATACTATGGGAAAAGTACTTTGTACATTACGGCCTTCCTAACCGCCTTCACTCTGACCAAGGAAGGGATTTCGAGAGTACGTTGATCAGGGAACTGCTCAAAATGCTGAACATTGCCAAATCCCGAACGACCCCGTATCACCCCGAAGGGGATGCGCTACCCGAGCGTTTTAATCGGACCTTACTAGATATGCTCGGAACACTACAGAGTGCTCAGAAATCGGAGTGGAGTCGACACGTGGAAGCCTTGGTGCATGCATACAATTGCACCAGACACGAGTCAACTGGGTTCTCCCCATACTTCCTCATGTTTGGGAGAGAGGCGAGGTTACCAGTGGATGTGCGTCTTAGAGTCTCAACGGATGGGGTACATAATGCTACCCACTTCAAATATGTGCAACGACTCAAAGACAGCTTGCAACAGGCCTATCAACAAGCGGAAAAGTCCACAGTTAAGCTGAATGCAGGTAACAAACGGCGATATGATCATAAGGTCAAATATCGGGAACTCCGTCCTGGGGATGCTGTGTTGCTTCGCAATCTCGGGGTCCCGGGAAAACTCAAATTGGCTGACCGATGGAGAGACGGAGTGTATGAAATTGAATCCCAGATGCCTGGCCTCCCGGTCTATCGCATCAAAGACACTGATGGCCGGGTAAAGGTATGGCACCGTAATCATCTCCTTCCCATCCCACAAGTGGAAGATGAAGAGACAGAGATACTGGCCACACCGCTCAACGGTGAGCCCGATGTATCAGGGTTGGGTCAAGAGACTGTCGATAACGAGACCCACCCTGAAACTTTGCAAGATCCTATGGAAGGACCCTCTCAAAGGGACTTCCCCGTAGAGGGGGTATCTCCCGGAGGAGCTACGGGTAAAAGGCCCCGTAGGCCAACGCCTACTAAGGTGGCACCAACAGGCCAGCCTTTGGACCCACAGAGCCCAAGCTTTGTGCCTACAGAGATAATTCTCCCCTCAAGGGAAGAGGCCGAGCCTCAGGACTATGTGTACTACTCCCCCGAGGGAGTCGCAGAAGAACAACTCCGACGGAGCCAACGCATCCGGTACCCTCCAACTCGGGTCACCTACGATCAAATGGGGGCACCCCATTATGAGGTTCAGCAGTGTTCTCGGAGCAAGATCCAATCTGTGATTGTGATGCTCACAGAATTGTGCAATATTGTTTAGAGTTGGGCATGTGCTAAGTTATATGATCTGATGCATTTTTATTATATAATTTCTGTACGGGTTGAGTTATTTATCCCAAGCGAGGTCGTTGGGGTTTTTCACCAGGGGGAGGATGTAGCCAGGTCCCCCTTGACATGCTGGCCCCCCCCTTTCTGCTGCGCAGGGCCGCCGAGGACTAGAGTGAGGGGTACTGGTGCGCGAGCCGCGCGTTACATGTTGTGCGGCCGGTTGCTAGGACGCGAGCGGGCGGTTGCCAGGGACGCGATCGGGCCGTCGCTAGGCCGCGATCGCGTTGCTCCGGTCCCGACAGCTCGCAAAGCAGGGCGCCGCCATTAATAGACGCGGTGTGCATGCGCAAGGGCCAGGAGCACCGGGAGGACTGCAGGGAGCTCGCGCATGCACAGTGGGGGCACCTAAAAGCCCACGAAGCCCGAGCCTATGAGAGGAGGGCTCTGTAAGAGGACTGCAAGTCTCATGAGCCTCTGGAGCGGCCCCATGACGCCAGGGAGCCAATAGGGCTGCAATATCTGCTTGCAACAGTGTGATACATTTGGCGGGCTTGGAAGCACACTAGGAGTTGAGGACTGGAGCAGCTAGGGGAAGGAGGTAGGGTGCAGGGGTCTGTGACTCTCTGCACTAGGCCAGCAAATCCCCTAGGCCCCAGATAGACCTGAGTCATCCTAGCTGAGTATTGTAGGGACAGGCTCTAGGTTAGGGACCCTGCCCCATTATATATTTGCTAGGAGGGTATCACGAACATTGCTCGGATTGCTAAGAGGGAGCTGGACTATCTCCACAGAGGCACAGCTAGCGTGACTGTGGCCTACTGGCAGCAGACAGACCCTAACTAAGGTAGAGACGGTGCGGAGCTGTATGGTGATATTATCCGCGCTGGAATTCACCCCACGCGTAGGAGGATATCCCGGCGGATCCAACCCCAGTGATATAGCGGCACCCGTGGCTGGAGCCCGGGCAGGTAACCCACAACTCACGTGCACCAACAAGGCCTATCACCAGACATAGTGGCTGCGCAGTCACACACACACATTGGTATATGACCTGGGAGTGCGAGACATTGGGTTGGGGTTACTGGACACAGGGTGGGAACACTCTTTGGAAGGTTAGCGTCCGCCGTGACGCCTAGAGGTGGTAGCGTCAGCCGTGACGCCTAGAGGTGGTAGCGTCCGCCGTGACGCCTAGAGGTGGTAGTGTCCGCCGTGGCGCATAGAGGTTAGCGTCCTACGTGACGCCATACGTGGCTTCTCTAGAGAGGAGCACCGGTTATGTAAGATATTGTGGTTAAATACGTTGTTGCATGTAGTAAAGTTATTAGTTATATATATACAAGCTGTCAGTGTGGTCATTGTGTATTGTCCTGCGAGGAACTACTCCCCCTCTGGTGGGAGCCATCGCAGGTGGAGGCGCTGCATCATTGTAAGTTAGTATTCGTAGCATATTGCCCCAGGTTCCCTATAGCGGAAGCTCAGCCTTCTGTGAGCCAACAGGTATTGCACCACGCACACCCTTGGTAACATTGCATGTTCCCCGCACTCACACTGTATATAAGATTGGGTGGGGTGAAATGACCGTTACATATGTATAGTGATATGTGTATGTTTTGTGATTGAATGTGTGGTGTGATTGTGTGTGTGTGTGGTGTGTTGTGATATGAGTGTGTGGTGTGGTGTGATTGTGTGTGTTGTGTGTTGTGATTTTGTGTGTTGTGATAGTGTGTGGGGGTGTTGTGTGTGTTTTGTGATTGAGTGTGTGTGTGGTGTGTCTGTGTTGTGATTGTGTGTGTGTATACAGTATGGGTGTTGTGATTGAATGCAGCGGTGCACAAACTGGAGGGTGTACGCTCTCCCAAGCTTGGCGCTTGGGGAGACAAACAAAATTGACATTGAAGCATGCTCAGCAGCAGTCAATGCACACACCCACACACAGCCACACACAAACACAGAAATAGCCCCGATCCACGCACCCCACTGGTGCTTGCAAAATTATGCAGGACACCGTGCTCATGCTTGGAGAGTTGGTGATGTCACCACTCTCGGCGGCAGCGTGGACGCAGCCTAATTTTACAAGTGCGAGCTGTTGAAATATGAAATATGTATTTAGACATATTTGTATTTACATTGTATATCGTTTAATAAAGGGGGGGGGGGGGTTCATTTGATTTTGATTATGTCGGGGGGGGGGGGGGGGGGGCCGAGAAATTAAATGGATGAAAAGGGGGGCTCGGCATAAAAAGTTTGCTCACCCCTGCGCCAGGCATCCCGAGGCACAGTATATTGAAATCAAATCTGATGTTTTTTTAATTTTTATTTGGTTGGTGTGTGCGTTGGAAGAGGGATAGTCTTATACGGCGAGTATATCCCAAACTCTATATTTTAACTGGAAAAGTTGGGGGTCGTGTTATACGCAGGAAACTACGGTATATCTATCTCAAAGCGTTGTATGTATGTATGTCTGCCTGTCTGTCCTGTGTCTCCCTGTCCCTAGGGCCACTCGCATTGGACCTTTGGCCCGTCACTCCACCTCAGGCCAATGAGATGGCTCCCTTGGCCCACCTGCCCCCGCACACCTCTAATTGGCTGGTGTGCTCTAACAGTGTCTCATACACACCCCTGTGCCCCCCCTCACCGCAAACACCCTGACTGATGCCCGCACACACCCTGACTGACGCGCGCACACACCCTGACTGACACGCGCACACAGAGTGCCTGCGACACACACTGACTGATGCACACTGACTGCCTGACTGACACACACACACACACACACCCCCACTGACTGACGCACACATACACTGCCTGCCACGCGCGCACACACACACACACACACACACACTGACGCGCGCACACACCTGAGACACACATACTGACTGACGCACACACAAGCAGTGACTGACTGCCACGCGCACACACACAACCCCTTACTGACGCACACACACACAGAGTGACTGACGTGCACACACACACCGACTGCCTGCCACGCGCACGCACACACCCCGACTGACGCACACACACACACACACACAGTGACTGACGCGCGCACACACACACACACACAAACTGACTGATGCACACACACACACACACACTGACTGACTGCCGCACGCACGCGCACGCACACACTGTGTGTGTGCGTCAGTCAGTGTGTGTTTCTGCGTCAGACTGACTGACGCATGCGCACACACACACAGTGACTGACTGACGCACACACTACATGAAGCTGTAAAGGGGGACAAACAGAGCTGTAAAGGAGGGAGGGGGAGGGGGACTAGATTGATGTGAATGGGGGACAAACAGAGAGGGGGGAGAGGGGGGAGGCGAGAGAGAGGAGCGGGAACATTACATCCCGGGCAACGCCGGGTCTGTCAGCCTGTGTGCACACACACACACACACACACACACACACACACACACACACACACACACACACACACACACACACACATATATACTGATGATCGGGCCCGGTGGCAGCGGGGTCCGGCGGCTGGCGCTGCAAGTTGGGGCAGACCTCTGGCCAGGTCCAGCTGACGGTTGCGGCCGGGCCCCGGCTCTCCATAAGCTGCAGGCCTCCTCACTCTGTGTCCCACGCCGAGCTCCCAGTCAGCACGCACCGGTAGCGGAGGCCCAGCTTACTTCCGGAGCGCTGACGTCAGAGGCTGGAAACTCGGCCTGGGACAGGAAGGCCTACATCTGATGGAGAGCGACCAGCAGCCGGGCCTGGCCAGAGGTTGGGGACAATTTGCAATGCCAGCCGCCGGCCCCCCCAGCCTCCGGGCCCAGGACACTTGTACCTTTTGCCCCCCCCCCCTGACGGCGGCCCTGTTGCCACCCTTGCGGTGGCGCGATGAAACTTGCGAGGAGCTCGCTAGGTGAGAGTCTCTATGTTCCCATCGGAGCTACTAGAATAGGGCGATTGTATACAAAGTGCGAGATGAAGCTGGTTTTCAGCTCCCGCTCGGTGTGTTTGAGCCGCAGCGCTGCCGCTCGGGGAGACGCTCTTCCCGTACGAGTTTGACACGTCATCGGAGCTCTCTGATTAGCAAACCTGTCAAATCGTACGGGAAGTGCTCAAAAAGCTCGATGAGTTAGGCCACGATTGTACCCAAAAACGTGCACATTGTCTCGTGTGCGGCGGCAAAACAAATAGCTTACATCAAATGGAAGTGATCATACTGAAAGTGACGGTCGCGGCGTGACGTAATACAAAGCGCGCAGCTGGGGAAGAGACAGATACATTTTTTTTTGTTTTGTTACGACGGCCGTGTCACGTGATTGGTCATTTCAATCACTGAACATGTTCTGCCAAACACACACAACACTCTGTACCAACACACACTACACTGTACACACCCTACTCTCTGCACCAACACACACTCTACACACCCACACACTACACTGAACACACACACACACTACGCTCCAGTATATCCCTCCCTATGTATACAGAGACACAGTACTGTATATCGCTCCCTCTGTATACAGAGGGTGGGATATACAGTACTCTGTGTCTGTATACAGAGGGAGGGATATACAGTACTGTGTCTCTGTATACATAGGGAGGGATATACTGGAGCGTAGTGTGTGTGTGTGTACAGTGTAGTGTGTATATGCCATGCTCCTATACCCAGGATACCCCACCCACAATCCTGGGAACACTGACCCAGAGTACACCATGGGAATCCTATTCTGGCTTTTCTAGGAGGGTAGTTACCACCCAGAACGACTAGGGGCCCCACCCCAAGAGCCACGCTTCTATGCCGGGGTCCCAGATTACACAACCTTACCCTGATACCCGTGTAATTTCTGGGGACAGAGGGACCTCCGTGAATGCAGAGGGTCCCAGGGTTCCCAGAACACGTAAAACCATTACACAATCCCTGCACCCAGATCACAAGGATCCCACCCAACCTCCATTACCCTGGGTGGTCTCTGGGGGTACCGGAATTTCCACTTAACCTAGAGAATTCCAGAACTCCCAGCGAGCACACAGCACGTTACTGGGTCACAAGGCACACACAGTAACAACACTAGCTGAGCTCACTACGGGGCAGCTTCTGAGCAATATCACAACATACTGCACCGACACACTTTATTCGAGCAAATACCCAGTATGTACCTGGCAGATACCTGGAATGCGCCGCTCCTCACCTCTGACAAGCCCCGTTGCGTTTGCCTTCCCAGCCTGGGTTCATGCCTGGCTGACGGGCGGCTGATCTGTTAAATGATAATGATTAGGATTTAATAGGCTGCAATGCTTCGCGTGTCTACCAGATGGCATAAATTCATGAATTGTAATGCAGTATATATATATATACTGTGCAGTATTGCAGCCAGCGGGAATAAAATGCTTCAATCCCTGCCTGGAAAATACCTCAATGCACTCGGGCAGAAAACAGTCACAAACCTCAATACACCCGGGTATACCCGAATTCGTGGGACTAGCCGAGCTCGAATAAAGTGTGTCGCCAGTGTACAGTAGGTCACAAGTTACACAAAACCATGTGGACTAACACTCTGTCCCAACAATAGTGCGATCAAACAAGAGTTTAACCTAGAGGGTACAGTACACAAAATATAACGTACCGTCAGCAACAGTAAGTACACCGGGAGGGCAGAGACATTTTCTTTGAAACTTTCAAGTAAAAAACATACAAGGAGACAGAGATTCTCCAACAGAAGATCCCAGTTAGCTGCACAACAGGACTGAAAATATGTTAAGGGTTCAAATACCCCACCTCCTAATAGGTAATTGGGCTCTAAAGGGTGCCGATAAGTAACCGCTCCCAGCACTGTGGGAGGACAATTACCACTAAAACTGCCTTTGGGCAGAAAATAATAAATACTTTAATGTTAATCAAAATACGACGCAGTAACACATACTCAGAACAGATAAAAACACTTAAAACTTAAATCACGGGTGAATAGGGTACAAGGATATCTAGGATAAATCCAAACAAGTACAGGTAAGTATTAACCCTACCCTATAAGAGATGGTTGTTCACATGAATCAGAGTTGGGAACCATATGTATAGAAAAGCATACAATACTTCTTGGTCCCCATCTAATAGTGCTTATATACATGAAACTGATAAGCAGTGTGCTGTAGGTACCTGAATGCACATCAGCTGTCAGGGTAGGTAAGTAGAACCCGCATAGGATGTAGTGTGTCAAATATAATCATGTAGCAAAGTGCATGCCAGCATATATATATACACATGGATCGAGTGTCTCAATCCAGCCCACAATTTGTATCCGTGGGTACACCTTTAGCACTGTGCTATGAATGTCTAGATGTAAATAAACCCTCTGAGTAAGTAATATGGCCAACCTGGGGTGCAGTGTATAATATAGTCTCGTGTGGTAAGATGTCTGTCAACATTAATACACCTAAGTACAGTGTCGCGACCCAATCCACAGTTAGTATCCAGTGGAGGCAGATATAACACAACACAATACCCTCTGATCGAGTGCTAGTACTCTCAGTATAAGCATACTAAATCTGCAATACAGCAGACCCGGCTCTACCTGCTCTGTCAGCTCAGTTCAGGAACAACCTCACCCGTGATTCATCCTCCACGACGTCAACGCGATGACATTATGCCGACGTACGTTTCGCGCATAAGGGGCTGGCGCTTTCTCAAGGTGGGAGGTGATAGACTGAGTCGCGCTGCCCTCCTTTATACCTGTGTGCCGTGCGGCTCTTAAAGGTACCCTAACCTTGCAAGCTACCAAGGTGAGTGGCCCAATACACACATACTCATATAAATAAATGAATAAACAAATAAGGGGGAGTAGTGAAACTGTGTGATGAGTCAAACTAGTGTCCTAGATACTTATTATGTACGTGAAAACATACATTGATACTTACAGCCTCAGCTGATGATACACTGATAAATGCTCAGTCACAATATTAGATGTGGTAAGTAACAACCAGGGGTATCCATACCAGGGTATCATTCTCGTGCGTATGGACTACATCAATCATATAGGGTCGGTACAGACACAACCCCTGGGCACATGTATAGGGGCTAATATAGTCATACGCCCATGATGTCATCTGTGGGTGTAGGAGTGATCAAACCTGGGCTGTCCGCCCGTACGGTCAAAACGGACATCTAATTTAAAACTATATACCAGGATCCCCCTAAGGTCGAGCTGAGAGGTATTTCCATACATGTGCCCATGGATTGGTAGGTATCCCTGGTGACCCATTCACTCGTGTAGGTGAAGGCTGAAACAGACATGGTTATGACCCATATGCCAGGATTCCCCGGGGTATCAAACTTGGGCCCTCTATATATTGGAATAGTTATCCATCGTTGGCCATAGTTACAATCCCACACTAAATAAATGAGGTGTAAATATATCCCTCATTTAACCCCATAGGGCTTAGTGTATCCAATGTATATATCCATTTACATTCAGTCTGCAATAGGATCCTGTTCCAGTCTCCCTTCCGTTGGCCCCAAGGGATATGCTCAATCCCAATAAAGACCAATGGGTCACTGTTACCTTGATGTTGATTGATAACGTGTCGTGCCAGTGGTGTGTCTTTAGAATTTCTTATGGATCCAAGATGTTCAAGAATCCTGGTCTTAAACTGTCTAAAAGTTTTGCCCACATACAATTTCCCACAGGAGCAAATTATCAAATAAATCACTCCTACCGTGGTACAGTTAATGTATTCCTTGATTTTAAACGTATGTGTCTTATTAGAATCCATAAATTCCGTGGTTTTGGGTACATATCTACACGCTTTGCACCGCCCACACGCGTATGAGCCCTTTGGTTTCTGATCTAACCAGGTTCCCCGTGACCTGACCTGGAAGTGGCTTCTCACTAGAAAGTCCTTCAGATTGCGACTTCTCCTACTGGTGAGTTTCGGTGTTATTGACAGTGCCTCTCTCAGGTCCGCATCCTCCAAGAGGATGTGCCAGTGTTGGTTGAAAAAACGGTAAATTGAACCCCATTGGTCACTAAACGTGCCAATAAAACGAATCGGTTTGTAGTTGTTACTTGTATCGCCTGGAGTTGTATTAACCAGGAGTTGAGTTCTTGGTGTACCAACTGCCCTATTATAGGCTCTTTTCAAGCTCCCCTTCGAATGACCACGTTCCAGAAATCTGTTTGTCATAATATTGGCTTGTTCTTTGAACTGTGTCATGTTTGAGCAATTACGCCGTAGGCGTAAATACTGGCCTGTTGGAATCGCCTTAATTACATGTTTTGGGTGCTGGCTCTCCGCTCTTAAAAGACTATTCGTCGCTGTGCTTTTCCTGAAGATAGTGGTTTCCAGCTTTCCCTCACTGTCTTTAAAGATAGTTATATCCAGGAAGTCAATGCTAGATAGACTGGAGACCATGGTGAGTCTGAGGTTATGCTGATTAGTATTAAGTACCCCAACAAATGCATTTAAAAGATCCAGTGTACCTGTCCATATCATCAGGAAATCGTCAATGAACTTACCCACAGTTCAATAAACACCGCATATGATTCCAGGGCGTCACTGAAGACCACAGTTTCCTCCCACCAGCCCAGATATAGATTGGCATAGGTGGGGGCACAGGTGGGGGCACAGGTGGTCCCCATCGCGGTACCCTGGATCTGGTGATAGTATTTATTATTGAACACAAAATAGTTTTTAGTTAGGGTAAGGTCCAGTAACTGGAGAATGAAATCATTGTGTACGAAAAAAACTTTCAAGTAGTCAGTCCCACCCGGGGGTGCGGGAATAAAGTCTTTGGGAGGGCGCAGGGCAGTGGGGTAACTGCACAGAGCAATATGTTCCAAAGAGAGGTCCCAGCATCTGAATGTCTTTCCCCAGTGAGTCCCAGTCTGGAAAGGCCTGGCAGGGGGTTTAAACATTTCCTTGCCCATCATTCCCAATGGGGGGTTTGCAGCAATCAGAGATGTTTTAATCCTCAGCCAATCACAGGGCTGGCCCCCGCATAACTGAAATGTGAAAATAAGAGGGGATCCAGCACAGAAGGGGTTACAGATGGGGACGCTCAGTCTGCAATGTAAGGAGCAGATCTCAGCAGGGGTCATGCAGCAAATGGCTGCCTGGGACACACAATAGAGGAACCACAGGGGGGGGGGTATCTGTCTGCTAGAGGGGGGAGGGAATCAGTAGATCATACAGCTGTAAAAAAGGAGTCCCCCGGCTCCTGGTTTCCAGGACATGTGGGGAAAAGAAGTTAAAACAACAAACCACAAAGGAGGGCGGTTAGGATGGATTCACATGAGAGCTGATGCTGATTGCTATTAGACAGAAGGACACTGCACAGACTGTAGATCCCTGGGAAAGGAGAAGCTCCCGGTTATGCAAACGTCCATAGATATGTAGCATGGACAGGATTTTCGCCCTTAGACTCCACAAGCCTCTCCCCAGAGTCTCCAGGCGGTGTCGGCAGCGGCGTGGGATTCGCCTAGGCTGGTGCACAGTCCTGGTTACTCCCTTTGCCGTCTCCCTGTCATAGCTCCGCTCCTGCGCATGTGCATCGGCAGCAGTCCTGCCTTAGGCCTTGCCCCCGCTGCCTACTACAGCGTCTGCTGCACGGACGAGAGCCCTCCCCTCAATGGCGCCGGGCCCGCTGCGAGGGGGGGCCGCAGCGCTGGGGCGAGAGTTGCTCCTGCTCTCAATAGACTTGAGAGCAGGACTCGCGTCGAGCGATAAGGCACGCCCCCCGGCGGTTCAGCCAATGAGGGCGAACCTGCCGGGTGACGTCATGGCCGCGGCCCCGTCACTCCCCCGCCACGCCCCCCGTTTCTCTTCCTGCAGTGAGCTGCAGACCGGGTAATCGGATGAACGCGCCGCCAATCTCGCGGGCGCGCGTTACCGGGGCCTTAGCCTTAGGCCTCGGACATGCTTACCGCTTGCTGGCGGGAGCGCGCCTCAGCACTGAACCCCTACAGTCGCAATTAGAGCGGCTTTAGTAGGTCTTAGGGAATTTTAAAATTCTGCCGCTTGTCGGGTGCAACAGGCCGGTCATGCCTGAAGAAGTTTACTTTGTTAAACGAAACGCGTCGCGACTGTTGTGGCTGGCGGTTTTACTACCCACCACCAGTACACACTCAAGTGTACCGTTCCTGCTTATTTCCGATCGTTTCTATGCTATCAAAAACGGACAGGCATCCTAAGGACACCTATTGAAGGCCCCGGTTCCTGCGCATGCGCGCTACACTCCGCACCACGCTACCACACGTGGAGGACAGGAGAGTGAACAGAGACAGCCCCAGCGCGCGGGTCTGATCTCTCAGAACTGAGATTACCCTTCATACTTCTTATATGAGGTCCTACTCCTGTGATAGACACCAGAATCGGGGATTATTAAAGAAATTTTATATGTAAGTTACTAATTTTATTATTTGTTGCTAATACAATATCTATCTCTCATCTTGGTGCGCTTTTGTGTTTTTTCTTGTTTTGCTGATATTGGTATCACCATCGGGGTTCCGGTGGAGACCACATTTGGAGGTGGGGGAGACACCTCATAAACACAGAAGCAGCAAGAGAACTGAGAGGGACCAACACTCCAAGTTTAAAGAGCCAGAGCGCGGACTGAACTTTTCATTACCGGTCACGTGAGCGGTTCGCCCAATGAGGGCGAACCAGCTCCGTGACGCCCCCCGACGGCGTGCAGGGCAAGCAACCGTAAGGCCAGGGAAAGCGGGTGCTTTCCCTGAGCCTCAGCGCACATCAGCACGCCAGCGGTAAGCATGTCCGAGGGCCGTTATTGGCTGTACCGCCGGCGGGGGCGTAGCCACACCTCCGTCGCAGATGTTGAGTTCAAATTCTCATGCCTCCCTGAAAACCTGTCGCGCACCTTTCCCCAGCAGTAGGGACTGGGGGGGCGGGGCTTAATAGCACCGCACACGCCGATCCGTGCGCTGTGGCAGTGACTGGTACTGCAGCCTTATAGAGCCAAGTAGAGCTATTTCCTTCTAGCTACGGTTGCCTGCAGTGTCCAAGTTTAGTCAGGCGCGTTTCGGCTTTGCCTTCCTCAGTGACATACTTTCAGCAGGATAACAGTATATATAGCGATCTTGATTACATCAATTACTTACACATGTGAGGTAGTAAATGTAACATAACCTACAGAGTATCACACAGCCTTTATAACATTTTCCTATGGCTTCATCTTGATATCTGTACAGTGGAAAAACCTTAAAAAAATTATATCTTAATATATAAAATCGAAAGGTTGGTGCTAGCTGCGGTGAATCTGATTGGTCCTCAGCTTCTGGCCAATCAGATTGGTGGCTCTGACGTCACCCAACTGCCACTCTCTTCCCCCTCGGCGCCACACACTCTCTCTCTCTCTCCCCCTCCTGTCCACTGTCCCCCCCTCCTGTCCACTGTCCCCCCCTCCTGTCCACTGTCCCCCCCCTCCTGTCCACTGTCTCCCCCCTCCTGTCCACTGTCTCCCCCCTCCTGTCCACTGTCCCACCCCACCCACTCTGTCCACCCCCCACCCACTCCTGTCCACCCCCACCCACTCCTGTCCACTGTCCCCCCCCAACCCACTCCTGTCCACTGTCCCCCCCCAACCCACTCCTGTCCACTGTCGTCCCCCACCCCTCCTGTCTACTGCCCCCCCTCCTGTCCACTGCCCCCACCTCCTGTCCACTGTCTTCCCCCTCCTGTCCACTGTCGTCCCCCTCCTGTCCACTGTCGTCCCCCTCCTGTCCACTGTCGTCCCCCCCTCCTGTCCACTGTCGTCCCCCCCTCCTGTCCACTGTCGTCCCCCCCTCCTGTCCACTGTCGTCCCCCCCTCCTGTCCACTGTCGTCCCCCCCTCCTGTCCACTGTCGTCCCCCCCTCCTGTCCATTGTCGTCCCCACCTCCTGTCCACTGTCGTCCCCCCCTCCTGTCCACTGCCGTCCTCCCCTCCTGTCCACTGCCGTCCCCCCCTCCTGTCCACTGCCGTCCCCCCCTCCTGTCCACTGCCACCGCCCCTCCTGTCCACTGCCACCCCCCCTTCTGTCCACTGCCACCCTCCTGTCCACTGTCCCCATTCCCCCCTCCTGTCCACTGCCCCCCCCTCCTGTCCACTGCCCCCCCCTCCTGTCCACTGTCACCCCCCCCTCCTGTCCACTGCCATCCCCCCCCCTCCAGTCCGCCATCCCCCCCTCCAGTCCACTGTCCCCCCCCTCCAGTCCACTGTCCCCCCCCAACCCCTCCTGTCCACTGTCACCCCACCCCCTCCTGTCCACTGTCCCCCCACCCCCTCCTGTCCACTGTCCCCCCACCCCCTCCTGTCCACTGTCCCCCCACCCCCCCGTCCACGGTCCCCCCACCCCCTCCTGTCTCCCCTCCTGTCCACTGTCCCCCACCCTCTCCTGTCCACTGTCCCCCCACCCCCTCCTGTCCACTGTCCCCCCACCCCCCAAGTCCACTGTCCCCCCACCCCCTCCTGTCTACTGTCCCCCCTCCTGTCTACTGTCCCCCCTCCTGTCCACTGTCCCCCCACCCTCTCCTGTCCACTGTCCCCCACCCTCTCCTGTCCACTGTCCCCACACCCCCCCTGTCCACTGTCCCCACACCCCCTCCTGTCCACTGTCCCCACTTCCCCCTCCTGCCCACTGTCCCCCCCCTCCTGTCCACTGTCCCCCCCTCCTGTCCACTGTCCTCCCCCTCCTGTCCACTGTCCCCCCCCTCCTGTCCACTGTCCCCCCCTCCTGTCCACTGTCCCCCCCCTCCTGTCCACTGTCCCCCCCCTCCTGTCCACTGTCCCCCCCCCTCCTGTCCACTGTCCCCCCCCCTCCTGTCCACTGTCCCCCCCATCCTGTCCACTGTCCCCCCCATCCTGTCCACTGTCCCCCCCTCCTGTCCACTGTCCCCCCCCCCTCCTGTCCACTGTCCCCCCACCCCCCCGTCCACGGTCCCCCCACCCCCTCCTGTCCCCCCTCCTGTCCACTGTCCCCCACCCTCTCCTGTCCACTGTCCCCCCACCCCCTCCTGTCCACTGTCCCCCCACCCCCCCGTCCACTGTTCCCCCACCCCCTCCTGTCTACTGTCCCCCCTCCTGTCCACTGTCCCCCCACCCTCTCCTGTCCACTGTCCCCCACCCTCTCCTGTCCACTGTCCCCCACCCTCTCCTGTCCACTGTCCCCACACCCCCCCTGTCCACTGTCCCCACACCCCCTCCTGTCCACTGTCCCCATTCCCCCCTCCTGTCCACTGTCCCCCCCTCCTGTCCACTGTCGTCCCCCTCCTGTCCACTGTCGTCCCCCTCCTGTCCACTGTCGTCCCCCCCTCCTGTCCACTGTCGTCCCCCCCTCCTGTCCCCTGTTGTCCCCCCCTCCTGTCCACTGTCGTCCCCCCCTCCTGTCCACTGTCCCCCCCCCTCCTGTCCACTGTCCCCCCCACCTCCTGTCCACTGTCGTCCCCCCCTCCTGTCCACTGCCGTCCTCCCCTCCTGTCCACTGCCGTCCCCCCCTCCTGTCCACTGCCGTCCCCCCCTCCTGTCCCCTGCCACCCCCCCTCCTGTCCACTGCCACCCCCCCTCCTGTCCACTGCCACCCTCCTGTCCACTGTCCCCATTCCCCCCTCCTGTCCACTGCCCCCCCCCTCCTGTCCACTGCCCCCCCCCTCCTGTCCACTGTCACCCACCCCTCCTGTCCACTGCCATCCCCTCCTGTCCACTGTCCCCCCCTCCTGTCCACTGTCCCCCCCCCTCCTGTCCACTGTCCCCCCCTCCTGTCCACTGTCCCCCCCCTCCTGTCCACTGTCCCCCCCCTCCTGTCCACTGTCCCCCCCCTCCTGTCCACTGTCCCCCCCCTCCTGTCCACTGTCGTCCCCCCCTCCTGTCCACTGTCCCCCCCCCCTCCTGTCCACTGTCGTCCCCCCCTCCTGTCCACTGCCGTCCCCCCCTCCTGTCCACTGCCGTCCCCCCCTCCTGTCCACTGCCGTCCCCCCCTCCTGTCCCCTGCCACCCCCCCTCCTGTCCACTGCCACCCCCCCTCCTGTCCACTGCCACCCTCCTGTCCACTGTCCCCATTCCCCCCTCCTGTCCACTGCCCCCCCCCTCCTGTCCACTGCCCCCCCCCTCCTGTCCACTGCCCCCCCCCCTCCTGTCCACTGTCACCCCCCCCCTCCTGTCCACTGCCATCCCCCCCCTCCAGTCCGCCATCCCCCCCTCCAGTCCACCGTCCCCCCCTCCAGTCCACTGTCCCCCCCCCTCCAGTCCACTGTCCCCCCCCACCCCCTCCTGTCCACTGTCACCCCACCCCCTCCTGTCCACTGTCCCCCCACCCCCTCCTGTCCACTGTCCCCCCACCCCCTCCTGTCCACTGTCCCCCCACCCCCCCGTCCACGGTCCCCCCACCCCCTCCTGTCCCCCCTCCTGTCCACTGTCCCCCACCCTCTCCTGTCCACTGTCCCCCCACCCCCCCCCGTCCACTGTCCCCCCACCCCCTCCTGTCTACTGTCCCCCCTCCTGTCCACCCACCCTCTCCTGTCCACTGTCCCCCACCCTCTCCTGTCCACTGTCCCCACACCCCCCCTGTCCACTGTCCCCACACCCCCTCCTGTCCACTGTCCCCACACCCCCTCCTGTCCACTGTCCCCACTTCCCCCTCCTGCCCACTGTCCCCCCCCTCCTGTCCACTGTCCCCCCCTCCTGTCCACTGTACTCCCCCTCCTGTCCACTGTCCCCCCCTCCTGTCCACTGTCCCCCCCCTCCTGTCCACTGTCCCCCCCTCCTGTCCACTGTCCCCCCCCTCCTGTCCACTGTCCCCCCCCTCCTGTCCACTGTCCCCCCCCTCCTGTTCACTGTCCCCCCCCTCCTGTCCACTGTCCCCCCCCCCCTCCTGTCCACTGTCCCCCCTCCTGTCCACTGTCCCCCCCCTCCTGTCCACTGTCCCCCCTCCTGTCCACTGTCCCCCCCCTCCTGTCCACTGCCCCCCCCTCCTGTCCACTGTCCCCCCCTCCTGTCCACTGTGTGCGTCCCCGCTCTCCTGTCCACTGTCCCCCCCCTCCTGTCCACTGTCCCCCCCCCTCCTGTCTACTGTCCCCCCCCTCCTGTCCACTGTCCCCCCCTCCTGTCCACTGTTCCCCCCCCCTCCTGTCCACTGTCCCCCCCCTCCTGTCCACTGTCCCCCCCCCTCCTGTCCACTGTCCCCCCCCTCCTGTCCACTGTCCCCCCCTCCTGTCCACTGTCCCCCCCCCTCCTGTCCACTGTCCCCCCCTCCTGTCCACTGTCCCTCCCCCTCCTGTCCACTGTGTGCGTCCCCGCTCTCCTGTCCACTGTCCCCCCACCCCCTCCTGTCCACTGTCCCCCCACCCCCCCGTCCACGGTCCCCCCACCCCCTCCTGTCCCCCCTCCTGTCCACTGTCCCCCACCCTCTCCTGTCCACTGTCCCCCCACCCCCTCCTGTCCACTGTCCCCCCACCCCCCCGTCCACTGTTCCCCCACCCCCTCCTGTCTACTGTCCCCCCTCCTGTCCACTGTCCCCCCACCCTCTCCTGTCCACTGTCCCCCACCCTCTCCTGTCCACTGTCCCCCACCCTCTCCTGTCCACTGTCCCCACACCCCCCCTGTCCACTGTCCCCACACCCCCTCCTGTCCACTGTCCCCATTCCCCCCTCCTGTCCACTGTCCCCCCCTCCTGTCCACTGTCCCCCCCTCCTGTCCACTGTCCTCCCCCTCCTGTCCACTGTCCCCCCCCTCCTGTCCACTGCCCCCCCCTCCTGTCCACTGTCCCCCCCCCTCCTGTCCACTGTGTGCGTCCCCGCTCTCCTGTCCACTGTCCCCCCACCCCCTCCTGTCCACTGTCCCCCCACCCCCCCATCCACGGTCCCCCCACCCCCTCCTGTACCCCCTCCTGTCCACTGTCCCCCCACCCCCCCATCCACGGTCCCCCCACCCCCTCCTGTCCCCCCTCCTGTCCACTGTCCCCCACCCTCTCCTGTCCACTGTCCCCCCACCCCCTCCTGTCCACTGTCCCCCCACCCCCCCGTCCACTGTTCCCCCACCCCCTCCTGTCTACTGTCCCCCCTCCTGTCCACTGTCCCCCCACCCTCTCCTGTCCACTGTCCCCCACCCCCTCCTGTCTACTGTCCCCCCCCCTGTCCACTGTCCCCACACCCCCTCCTGTCCACTGTCCCCACACCCCCTCCTGTCCACTGTCCCCCCTCCTGTCCACTGCCCCCCCCCCTCCTGTCCACTGCCCCCCCCCTCCTGTCCACTGTCCCCCCCTCCTGTCCACTGTCCCCCCCTCCTGTCCACTGTCCCCCCCTCCTGTCCACTGTCCCCCCCTCCTGTCCACTGTCCCCCCCTCCTGTCCACTGTCGTCCCCCTCCTGTCCACTGTCCCCCCCCCCTCCTGTCCACTGTCCCCCCCCCCTCCTGTCCACTGTCCCCCCCCCTCCTGTCCACTGTCCCCCCCTTCCTGTCCACTGTGTGAGTCCCCGCTCTCCTGTCCACTGTCCCCCCCCCTCCTGTCCACTATCCCCCCCCCCCCTCCTGTCCACTGTCCCCCCCCCCCCTCCTGTCCACTGTCCCCCCGCCTCCTGTCCACTGTCCCCCCCCTCCTGTCCACTGTCCCCCCCCCTCCTGTCCACTGTCCCCCCCCCTCCTGTCCACTGTCCCCCCCCTCCTGTCCACTGTCCCCCCACCCCCTCCTGTCCACTGTCCCCCCACCCCCCCGTCCACGGTCCCCCCACCCCCTCCTGTCCCCCCTCCTGTCCACTGTCCCCCACCCTCTCCTGTCCACTGTCCCCCCACCCCCTCCTGTCCACTGTCCCCCCACCCCCCCGTCCACTGTCCCCCCACCCCCCCGTCCACTGTTCCCCCACCCCCTCCTGTCTACTGTCCCCCCTCCTGTCCACTGTCCCCCCACCCTCTCCTGTCCACTGTCCCCCACCCTCTCCTGTCCACTGTCCCCCACCCTCTCCTGTCCACTGTCCCCACACCCCCCCTGTCCACTGTCCCCACACCCCCTCCTGTCCACTGTCCCCATTCCCCCCTCCTGTCCACTGTCGTCCCCCTCCTGTCCACTGTCGTCCCCCTCCTGTCCACTGTCGTCCCCCCCTCCTGTCCACTGTCGTCCCCCCCTCCTGTCCACTGTCGTCCCCCCCTCCTGTCCACTGTCGTCCCCCCCTCCTGTCCACTGTCGTCCCCCCCTCCTGTCCACTGTCCCCCCCCCTCCTGTCCACTGTCGTCCCCACCTCCTGTCCACTGCCGTCCCCACCTCCTGTCCACTGCCGTCCTCCCCTCCTGTCCACTGCCGTCCCCCCCTCCTGTCCCCTGCCGTCCCCCCCTCCTGTCCCCTGCCACCCCCCCTCCTGTCCACTGCCACCCCCCCTCCTGTCCACTGCCACCCTCCTGTCCACTGTCCCCATTCCCCCCTCCTGTCCACTGCCCCCCCCTCCTGTCCACTGCCCACCCCCTCCTGTCCACTGTCACCCCCCCCTCCTGTCCACTGCCATCCCCCCCCCCTCCAGTCCGCCATCCCCCCCTCCAGTCCACTGTCCCCCCCCCTCCAGTCCACTGTCCCCCCCCACCCCCTCCTGTCCACTGTCACCCCACCCCCTCCTGTCCACTGTCCCCCCACCCCCTCCTGTCCACTGTCCCCCCACCCCCTCCTGTCCACTGTCCCCCCCACCCCCCCGTCCACGGTCCCCCCACCCCCTCCTGTCCCCCCTCCTATCCACTGTCCCCCACCCTCTCCTGTCCACTGTCCCCCCACCCCCTCCTGTCCACTGTCCCCCCACCCCCCCGTCCACGGTCCCCCCACCCCCTCCTGTCCCCCCTCCTATCCACTGTCCCCCACCCTCTCCTGTCCACTGTCCCCCCACCCCCTCCTGTCCACTGTCCCCCCACCCCCCCGTCCACTGTCCCCCCACCCCCTCCTGTCTACTGTCCCCCCTCCTGTCCACTGTCCCCCCACCCTCTCCTGTCCACTGTCCCCCACCCTCTCCTGTCCACTGTCCCCCACCCTCTCCTGTCCACTGTCCCCACACCCCCCCTGTCCACTGTCCCCACACCCCCTCCTGTCCACTGTCCCCACACCCCCTCCTGTCCACTGTCCCCACTTCCCCCTCCTGCCCACTGTCCCCCCCTCCTGTCCACTGTCCCCCCCTCCTGTCCACTGTCCTCCCCCTCCTGTCCACTGTCCCCCCCTCCTGTCCACTGTCCCCCCCCTCCTGTCCACTGTCCCCCCCCTCCTGTCCACTGTCCCCCCCCTCCTGTCCACTGTCCCCCCCCTCCTGTCCACTGTCCCCCCCCCTCCTGTCCACTGTCCCCCCCTCCTGTCCACTGTCCCCCCCCTCCTGTCCACTGTCCCCCCCTCCTGTCCACTGTCCCCCCCCCTCCTGTCCACTGCCCCCCCCTCCTGTCCACTGTCCCCCCCTCCTGTCCACTGTGTGCGTCCCCGCTCTCCTGTCCACTGTCCCCCCCCTCCTGTCCACTGTCCCCCCCTCCTGTCCACTGTCCCCCCCCTCCTGTCCACTGTCCCCCCCCTCCTGTCCACTGTCCCCCCCTCCTGTCCACTGTCCCCCCCCTCCTGTCCACTGTCCCCCCCCCTCCTGTCCACTGTCCCCCCCCCTCCTGTCCACTGTCCCCCCCTCCTGTCCACTGTCCCCCCCCCTCCTGTCCACTGTCCCCCCCCTCCTGTCCACTGTCCCCCCCCCTCCTGTCCACTGTACCCCCCCTCCTGTCCACTGTCCCCCCCCCTCCTGTCCACTGTCCCCCCACCCCCTCCTGTCCACTGTCCCCCCACCCCCCCGTCCACGGTCCCCCCACCCCCTCCTGTCCCCCCTCCTGTCCACTGTCCCCCACCCTCTCCTGTCCACTGTCCCCCCACCCCCTCCTGTCCACTGTCCCCCCCTCCTGTCCACTGTCCTCCCCCTCCTGTCCACTGCCCCCCCCCCTCCTGTCCACTGTCCCCCCCCTCCTGTCCACTGTGTGCGTCCCCCCCCTCCTGTCCACTGTCCCCCCCCTCCTGTCCACTGTCCCCCCCCCTCCTGTCCACTGTCCCCCCCCCTCCTGTCCACTGTCCCCCCCCTCCTGTCCACTGTCCCCCCCTCCTGTCCACTGTCCCCCCCCTCCTGTCCACTGTCCCCCCCCCCTCCTGTCCACTGTCCCCCCCCCCTCCTGTCCACTGTCCCCCCCCTCCTGTCCACTGTCCCCCCCCTCCTGTCCACTGTCCCCCCCCCTCCTGTCCACTGTCCCCCCCCCTCCTGTCCACTGTCCCCCCCCCTCCTGTCCACTGTGTGCGTCCCCGCTCTCCTGTCCACTGTCCCCCCACCCCCTCCTGTCCACTGTCCCCCCACCCCCCCGTCCACGGTCCCCCCACCCCCTCCTGTCCCCCCTCCTGTCCACTGTCCCCCACCCTCTCCTGTCCACTGTCCCCCCACCCCCTCCTGTCCACTGTCCCCCCACCCCCCCGTCCACTGTTCCCCCACCCCCTCCTGTCTACTGTCCCCCCTCCTGTCCACTGTCCCCCCACCCTCTCCTGTCCACTGTCCCCCACCCTCTCCTGTCCACTGTCCCCCACCCTCTCCTGTCCACGGTCCCCACACCCCCCCTGTCCACTGTCCCCACACCCCCTCCTGTCCACTGTCCCCATTCCCCCCCCCTCCTGTCCACTGTCCCCCCCTCCTGTCCACTGTCCTCCCCCTCCTGTCCACTGTCCCCCCCCTCCTGTCCACTGCCCCCCCCCTCCTGTCCACTGTCCCCCCCCCTCCTGTCCACTGTGTGCGTCCCCGCTCTCCTGTCCACTGTCCCCCCACCCCCTCCTGTCCACTGTCCCCCCACCCCCCCGTCCACGGTCCCCCCACCCCCTCCTGTCCCCCCTCCTGTCCACTGTCCCCCACCCTCTCCTGTCCACTGTCCCCCCACCCCCTCCTGTCCACTGTCCCCCCACCCCCCCGTCCACTGTTCCCCCACCCCCTCCTGTCTACTGTCCCCCCTCCTGTCCACTGTCCCCCCACCCTCTCCTGTCCACTGTCCCCCACCCTCTCCTGTCCACTGTCCCCCACCCTCTCCTGTCCACTGTCCCCACACCCCCCCTGTCCACTGTCCCCACACCCCCCCTGTCCACTGTCCCCACACCCCCTCCTGTCCACTGTCCCCCCCCTCCTGTCCACTGCCCCCCCCCTCCTGTCCACTGTCCCCCCCTCCTGTCCACTGTCCTCCCCCTCCTGTCCACTGTCCCCCCCCTCCTGTCCACTGCCCCCCCCCTCCTGTCCACTGTCCTCCCCCTCCTGTCCACTGTCCCCCCCTCCTGTCCACTGCCCCCCCCCCTCCTGTCCACTGTCCCCCCCCCTCCTGTCCACTGTGTGCGTCCCCGCTCTCCTGTCCACTGTCCCCCCACCCCCTCCTGTCCACTGTCCCCCCACCCCCCCGTCCACGGTCCCCCCACCCCCTCCTGTCCCCCCTCCTGTCCACTGTCCCCCACCCTCTCCTGTCCACTGTCCCCCCACCCCCTCCTGTCCACTGTCCCCCCACCCCCCCGTCCACTGTTCCCCCACCCCCTCCTGTCTACTGTCCCCCCTCCTGTCCACTGTCCCCCCACCCTCTCCTGTCCACTGTCCCCCACCCTCTCCTGTCCACTGTCCCCCACCCTCTCCTGTCCACTGTCCCCACCCCCCCCCTGTCCACTGTCCCCACACCCCCCCTGTCCACTGTCCCCACACCCCCTCCTGTCCACTGTCCCCCCCCTCCTGTCCACTGTCCCCCCCTCCTGTCCACTGTCCTCCCCCTCCTGTCCACTGTCCCCCCCCTCCTGTCCACTGCCCCCCCCCTCCTGTCCACTGCCCCCCCCCCTCCTGTCCACTGCCCCCCCCCCTCCTGTCCACTGCCCCCCCCCTCCTGTCCACTGCCCCCCCCCTCCTGTCCACTGCCCCCCCCCCTCCTGTCCACTGCCCCCCCCCTCCTGTCCACTGCCCCCCCCCTCCTGTCCACTGTCCCCCCCCCTCCTGTCCACTGTCCCCCCCCCTCCTGTCCACTGTCCCCCCCTCCTGTCCACTGTCCCCCCCCTCCTGTCCACTGTCCCCCCCTCCTGTCCACTGTCCCCCCTCCTGTCCACTGCCCCCCCCCTCCTGTCCACTGTCGTCCCCCTCCTGTCCACTGTCCCCCCCCCTCCTGTCCACTGTCGCCCCCCCTCCTGTCCACTGTCCCCCCCTTCCTGTCCACTGTGTGCGTCCCCGCTCTCCTGTCCACTGTCCCCCCCCTCCTGTCCACTGTCCCCCCCCCTCCTGTCCACTGTCCCCCCCCCTCCTGTCCACTGTCCCCCCCCCTCCTGTCCACTGTCCCCCCCCCCTCCTGTCCACTGTCCCCCCCCCTCCTGTCCACTGTCCCCCCCCCTCCTGTCCACTGTCCCCCCCCCTCCTGTCCACTGTCCCCCCCCTCCTGTCCACTGTCCCCCCCCTCCTGTCCACTGTCCCCCCCCTCCTGTCCACTGTCCCCCCCCTCCTGTCCACTGTCCCCCCCCCTCCTGTCCACTGTCCCCCCCCCTCCTGTCCACTGTCCCCCCCCCTCCTGTCCACTGCCCCCCCCCTCCTGTCCACTGTCCCCCCCCCTCCTGTCCACTGTGTGCGTCCCCGCTCTCCTGTCCACTGTGCGTCCCGCCCCCCTCCTGTCCACTGTGCGTCCCGCCCCCCTCCTGTCCACTGTGCGTCCCGCCCCCCTCCTGTCCACTGTGCGTCCCACCCCCCTCCTGTCCACTGTCGTCCCACCCCCCTCCTGTCCACTGTCGTCCCACCCCCCTCCTGTCCACTGTCGTCCCACCCCCCTCCTGTCCACTTCCCCCCCCCCTCCTGTCCATTGTCCCTCCTCCTGTACACTGTCCCCCCCTCCTGTCCACTGTCCCCCCACCCCCTCCTGTCCACTGTCCCCCCACCCCACCCACTCCTGATGAATGCTCAAAGAACTAGATTGGTCATCACTTGAGTCTAGGCGCAAAGTTCACCTTTCCTGTCTTGCCCAAATACTTTCTGGGCAAGCGACCCATCTATCTGAACATGCTCCTCACCCCTGCCACATGCAGCACTTATCCTCTGAATGTGGAAAAAAATCTACCTCCTCTGGCGCTGAGGCAAGGGTGTGGAGCGGATAGGAAACAGGATTCTTCTTTTAAACGATTACCTCAGAAGAAAAGAAAAGACAAAACATGCAGATAGCCTGCAATAGTGCATTACCCAGGGAAAAATAGGATTAAAAATAAAAGAGCAGTTTATTACACAATAATAAAACTAAACAATAAAAATACAATGCATTACATTAAAATATGCATGTGCCTCTGCACTAGACCAATTGATCTTTGAACTTGCTCCGCCTTGATAAAAATTGGAATCCTACTCACCAAAAGTGAATAGGACATGTGCAATGGTTTAAAGGTCTTTTCCGCCGGATCAACCGATCGCCATGGGGTGCAATACGTCTGCTGCTGAGGGAGGATCACCTTCTATGCTCCGTGAAGAATTGCTACCGGAGAACGCTCGATCAACTCCTCCGCTGACGTCACCACTGAATCATCTGAGATCTGATTCCAAAAGACTGTTCATGGCCCCAAGACTCAACGAAGTATCCGGCCGTTCCTCCTTCTCTTACTGTGCACCCCAAAACTGGAACAACCTACCGGAGACTCTCACAGTCACCACCAGTCTAAGGCCGAGCTTATAGTGACGGCGATGCGACGTCGCTGAAAACAAACGCATTGCCACCGCCGCGTGTGCTTATAGTAAACAATGCAATGTCTTGTATATAATGTATACCCTGCTCACTTATGTAACTGTATTTGTAACCATGTATTATTTGTCATCATAACTCTATGCTCAGCACATACGTGAGAACGAGAGGTAACTAACTGTATTACTTCCTGTAACACGTTATAACTCTGTGCCCAGGACACGCGTGAGAACGAGAGGTAACTCTCACTGTATTACTGCCTGTAACACATTATAACTCTGTGCCCAGGACATGCGTGAGAACAAGAGGCAACTCTCAATGTATTACTGCCTGTAACACATGTTATAACTCTGTGCCCAGGACATGCGTGAGAACGAGAGGTAACTCTCACTGTATTACTGCCTGTAACACATGTTATAACTCTGTGCCCAGGACATGCGTGAGAACGAGAGGTAACTCTCACTGTATTACTGCCTGTAACACATGTTATAACTCTGTGCTCAGGACATGCGTGAGAACGAGAGGTAACTCTCACTGTATTACTGCCTGTAACACGTTATAACTCTGTGCCCAGGACATGCGTGAGAACGAGAGGTAACTCTCACTGTATTACTGCCTGTACCACATGTTATAACTCTGTGCCCAGGACATGCGTGAGAACGAGCGGTAACTCTCACTGTATTACTGCCTGTACACATCTTATAACTCTATGCTCAGGACATGCGTGAGAACGAGAGGTAACTCTCACTGTATTACTGCCTGTAACACATGTTATAACTCTGTGCCCAGGACATGCGTGAGAACGAGAGGTAACTCTCACTGTATTACTGCCTGTAACACGTTATAACTCTGTGCCCAGGATATCCGTGAGAACGAGAGGTAACTCTCACTGTATTACTGCCTGTAACACGTTATAACTCTGTGCCCAGGACATACGTGAGAACGAGAGGTAACTCTCAATGTATTACTGCCTGGTAACACATGTTATAACTCTGTGCCCAAGACATGCGTGAGAACTAGAGGCAACTCTCAATGTATTACTTCCTGTAACACATGTTATAACTCTGTGCCCAGGACATGCGTGAGAACGAGAGGTAACTCTCACTGTATTACTGCCTGTAACACATGTTATAACTCTGTGCGCAGGACATGCGTGAGAACGAGAGGTAACTCTCACTGTATTACTGCCTGTAACACATCTTATAACTCTATGCTCAGGACATGCGTGAGAACGAGAGGTAACTCTCACTGTATTACTGCCTGGTAACACATGTTATAACTCTGTGCCCAGGACATGCGTGAGAACGAGAGGTAACTCTCACTGTATTACTGCCTGTAACACGTTATAACTCTGTGCCCAGGACATGCGTGAGAACGAGAGGTAACTCTCACTGTATTACTGCCTGTAACACATGTTATAACTCTGTGCCCAGGACATGCGTGAGAACGAGAGGTAACTCTCACTGTATTACTGCCTGTAACACGTTATAACTCTGTGCCCAGGATATCCGTGAGAACGAGAGGTAACTCTCACTGTATTACTGCCTGTAACACGTTATAACTCTGTGCCCAGGACATACGTGAGAACGAGAGGTAACTCTCAATGTATTACTGCCTGGTAACACATGTTATAACTCTGTGCCCAAGACATGCGTGAGAACTAGAGGCAACTCTCAATGTATTACTTCCTGTAACACATGTTATAACTCTGTGCCCAGGACATGCGTGAGAACGAGAGGTAACTCTCACTGTATTACTGCCTGTAACACATGTTATAACTCTGTGCGCAGGACATGCGTGAGAACGAGAGGTAACTCTCACTGTATTACTGCCTGTAACACATCTTATAACTCTATGCTCAGGACATGCGTGAGAACGAGAGGTAACTCTCACTGTATTACTGCCTGGTAACACATGTTATAATTCTGTGCCCAGGACATGCGTGAGAACGAGAGGTAACTCTCACTGTATTACTGCCTGTAACACGTTATAACTCTGTGCCCAGGACATGCGTGAGAACGAGAGGTAACTCTCACTGTATTACTGCCTGTAACACATGTTATAACTCTGTGCCCAGGACATGCGTGAGAACGAGAGGTAACTCTCACTGTATTACTGCCTGTAACACATGTTATAACTCTGTGCCCAGGACATGCGTGAGAACGAGAGGTAACTCTCACTGTATTACTGCCTGTAACACATGTTATAACTCTGTGCTCAGGACATGCGTGAGAACGAGAGGTAACTCTCACTGTATTACTGCCTGTAACACGTTATAACTCTGTGCCCAGGACATGCGTGAGAACGAGAGGTAACTCTCACTGTATTACTGCCTGTACCACATGTTATAACTCTGTGCCCAGGACATGCGTGAGAACGAGCGGTAACTCTCACTGTATTACTGCCTGTAACACATCTTATAACTCTATGCTCAGGACATGCGTGAGAACGAGAGGTAACTCTCACTGTATTACTGCCTGTAACACATGTTATAACTCTGTGCCCAGGACATGCGTGAGAACGAGAGGTAACTCTCACTGTATTACTGCCTGTAACACGTTATAACTCTGTGCCCAGGATATCCGTGAGAACGAGAGGTAACTCTCACTGTATTACTGCCTGTAACACGTTATAACTCTGTGCCCAGGACATACGTGAGAACGAGAGGTAACTCTCAATGTATTACTGCCTGGTAACACATGTTATAACTCTGTGCCCAAGACATGCGTGAGAACTAGAGGCAACTCTCAATGTATTACTTCCTGTAACACATGTTATAACTCTGTGCCCAGGACATGCGTGAGAACGAGGTAACTCTCACTGTATTACTGCCTGTAACACATGTTATAACTCTGTGCGCAGGACATGCGTGAGAACGAGAGGTAACTCTCACTGTATTACTGCCTGTAACACATCTTATAACTCTATGCTCAGGACATGCGTGAGAACGAGAGGTAACTCTCACTGTATTACTGCCTGGTAACACATGTTATAACTCTGTGCCCAGGACATGCGTGAGAACGAGAGGTAACTCTCACTGTATTACTGCCTGTAACACGTTATAACTCTGTGCCCAGGACATGCGTGAGAACGAGAGGTAACTCTCACTGTATTACTGCCTGTAACACATGTTATAACTCTGTGCCCAGGACATGCGTGAGAACGAGAGGTAACTCTCACTGTATTACTGCCTGTAACACGTTATAACTCTGTGCCCAGGATATCCGTGAGAACGAGAGGTAACTCTCACTGTATTACTGCCTGTAACACGTTATAACTCTGTGCCCAGGACATACGTGAGAACGAGAGGTAACTCTCAATGTATTACTTCCTGTAACACATGTTATAACTCTGTGCCCAGGACATGCGTGAGAACGAGAGGTAACTCTCACTGTATTACTGCCTGTAACACGTTATAACTCTGTGCCCAGGATATCCGTGAGAACGAGAGGTAACTCTCACTGTATTACTGCCTGTAACACGTTATAACTCTGTGCCCAGGACATACGTGAGAACGAGAGGTAACTCTCAATGTATTACAGCCTGGTAACACATGTTATAACTCTGTGCCCAAGACATGCGTGAGAACTAGAGGCAACTCTCAATGTATTACTTCCTGTAACACATGTTATAACTCTGTGCCCAGGACATGCGTGAGAACGAGAGGTAACTCTCACTGTATTACTGCCTGTAACACATGTTATAACTCTGTGCCCAGGACATGCGTGAGAACGAGAGGTAACTCTCACTGTATTACTGCCTGTAACACATGTTATAACTCTGTGCCCAGGACATGCGTGAGAACGAGAGGTAACTCTCACTGTATTACTGCCTGTAACACGTTATAACTCTGTGCCCAGGATATCCGTGAGAACGAGAGGTAACTCTCACTGTATTACTGCCTGTAACACGTTATAACTCTGTGCCCAGGACATACGTGAGAACGTGAGGTAACTCTCACTGTATTACTGCCTGTAACACATGTTATAACTCTGTGCCCAAGACATGCGTGAGAACTAGAGGCAACTCTCAATGTATTACTTCCTGTAACACATGTTATAACTCTGTGCCCAGGACATGCGTGAGAACGAGAGGTAACTCTCACTGTATTACTGCCTGTAACACATGTTATAACTCTGTGCCCAGGACATGCGTGAGAACGAGAGGTAACTCTCACTGTATTACTGCCTGTAACACATGTTATAACTCTGTGCCCAGGACATGCGTGAGAACGAGAGGTAACTCTCACTGTATCACTGCCTGTAACACATGTTATAACTCTGTGCTCAGGACATGCGTGAGAACGGCCGGTAACTCTCACTGTATTACTGCCTGTAACACATGTTATAACTCTGTGCCCAGGACATGCGTGAGAGCGAGAGGTAACTCTCACTGTATTACTGCCTGTAACACATGTTATAACTCTGTGCCCAGGACATGCGTGAGAACGAGAGGTAACTCTCACTGTGTTACTGCCTGTAACACATGTTATAACTCTGTGCCCAGGACATGCGTGAGAACGAGAGGTAACTCTCACTGTATTACTGCCTGTAACACACGTTATAACTCTGTGCCCAGGACATGCGTGAGAACGAGAGGTAACTCTCACTGTATTACTGCCTGTAACATGTTATAACTCTGTGCCCAGGACATGCGTGAGAACGAGAGGTAACTCTCACTGTATTACTGCCTGTAACACGTTATAACCCTGTGCCCAGGACATGCGTGAGAGCGAGAGGTAACTCTCACTGTATTACTGCCTGTAACACATGTTATAACTCTGTGCCCAGGACATGCGTGAGAACGAGAGGTAACGCTCACTGTATTACTTCCTGTAACACGTTATAACTCTGTGCCCAGGACATGCGTGAGAACGAGAGGCAACTCTCAATGTATTACTGCCTGTAACACATGTTATAACTGTGTGCCCAGGACATGCATGAGAACGAGAGGTAACTCTCACTGTATTACTGCCTGTAACACATCTTATAACTCTATGCTCAGGACATGCGTGAGAACGAGAGGTAACTCTCACTGTATTACTGCCTGTAACACATGTTATAACTCTGTGCCCAGGACATGCGTGAGAACGAGAGGTAACTCTCACTGTATTACTGCCTGTAACACGTTATAACTCTGTGCCCAGGATATCCGTGAGAACGAGAGGTAACTCTCACTGTATTACTGCCTGTAACACGTTATAACTCTGTGCCCAGGACATACGTGAGAACGAGAGGTAACTCTCAATGTATTACTGCCTGGTAACACATGTTATAACTCTGTGCCCAAGACATGCGTGAGAACTAGAGGCAACTCTCAATGTATTACTTCCTGTAACACATGTTATAACTCTGTGCCCAGGACATGCGTGAGAACGAGAGGTAACTCTCACTGTATTACTGCCTGTAACACATGTTATAACTCTGTGCGCAGGACATGCGTGAGAACGAGAGGTAACTCTCACTGTATTACTGCCTGTAACACATCTTATAACTCTATGCTCAGGACATGCGTGAGAACGAGAGGTAACTCTCACTGTATTACTGCCTGGTAACACATGTTATAACTCTGTGCCCAGGACATGCGTGAGAACGAGAGGTAACTCTCACTGTATTACTGCCTGTAACACATTATAACTCTGTGCCCAGGATATCCGTGAGAACGAGAGGTAACTCTCACTGTATTACTGCCTGTAACACTTTATAACTCTGTGCCCAGGACATACGTGAGAACGAGAGGTAACTCTCAATGTATTACTGCCTGGTAACACATGTTATAACTCTGTGCCCAAGACATGCGTGAGAACTAGAGGCAACTCTCAATGTATTACTTCCTGTAACACATGTTATAACTCTGTGCCCAGGACATGCGTGAGAACGAGAGGTAACTCTCACTGTATTACTGCCTGTAACACATGTTATAACTCTGCGCAGGACATGCGTGAGAACGATAGGTAACTCTCACTGTATTACTGCCTGTAACACATCTTATAACTCTATGCTCAGGACATGCGTGAGAACGAGAGGTAACTCTCACTGTATTACTGCCTGGTAACACATGTTATAACTCTTTGCCCAGGACATGCGTGAGAACGAGAGGTAACTCTCACTGTATTACTGCCTGTAACACGTTATAACTCTGTGCCCAGGACATGCGTGAGAACGAGAGGTAACTCTCACTGTATTACTGCCTGTAACACATGTTATAACTCTGTGCCCAGGACATGCGTGAGAACGAGAGGTAACTCTCACTGTATTACTGCCTGTAACACGTTATAACTCTGTGCCCAGGACATGCGTGAGAACGAGAGGTAACTCTCACTGTATTACTGCCTGTAACACATGTTATAACTCTGTGCCCAGGACATGCGTGAGAACGAGAGGTAACTCTCACTGTATTACTGCCTGTAACACGTTATAACTCTGTGCCCAGGATATCCGTGAGAACGAGAGGTAACTCTCACTGTATTACTGCCTGTAACACGTTATAACTCTGTGCCCAGGACATACGTGAGAACGAGAGGTAACTCTCAATGTATTACTGCCTGGTAACACATGTTATAACTCTGTGCCCAAGACATGCGTGAGAACTAGAGGCAACTCTCAATGTATTACTTCCTGTAACACATGTTATAACTCTGTGCCCAGGACATGCGTGAGAACGAGAGGTAACTCTCACTGTATTACTGCCTGTAACACATGTTATAACTCTGTGCGCAGGACATGCGTGAGAACGAGAGGTAACTCTCACTGTATTACTGCCTGTAACACATCTTATAACTCTATGCTCAGGACATGCGTGAGAACGAGAGGTAACTCTCACTGTATTACTGCCTGGTAACACATGTTATAACTCTGTGCCCAGGACATGCGTGAGAACGAGAGGTAACTCTCACTGTATTACTGCCTGTAACACGTTATAACTCTGTGCCCAGGACATGCGTGAGAACGAGAGGTAACTCTCACTGTATTACTGCCTGTAACACATGTTATAACTCTGTGCCCAGGACATGCGTGAGAACGAGAGGTAACTCTCACTGTATTACTGCCTGTAACACGTTATAACTCTGTGCCCAGGATATCCGTGAGAACGAGAGGTAACTCTCACTGTATTACTGCCTGTAACACGTTATAACTCTGTGCCCAGGACATACGTGAGAACGAGAGGTAACTCTCAATGTATTACTGCCTGGTAACACATGTTATAACTCTGTGCCCAAGACATGCGTGAGAACTAGAGGTAACTCTCACTGTATTACTGCCTGTAACACATCTTATAACTCTATGCTCAGGACATGCGTGAGAACGAGAGGTAACTCTCACTGTATTACTGCCTGGTAACACATGTTATAACTCTGTGCCCAGGACATGCGTGAGAACGAGAGGTAACTCTCACTGTATTACTGCCTGTAACACATGTTATAACTCTGCGCAGGACATGCGTGAGAACGATAGGTAACTCTCACTGTATTACTGCCTGTAACACATCTTATAACTCTATGCTCAGGACATGCGTGAGAACGAGAGGTAACTCTCACTGTATTACTGCCTGGTAACACATGTTATAACTCTTTGCCCAGGACATGCGTGAGAACGAGAGGTAACTCTCACTGTATTACTGCCTGTAACACGTTATAACTCTGTGCCCAGGACATGCGTGAGAACGAGAGGTAACTCTCACTGTATTACTGCCTGTAACACATGTTATAACTCTGTGCCCAGGACATGCGTGAGAACGAGAGGTAACTCTCACTGTATTACTGCCTGTAACACGTTATAACTCTGTGCCCAGGACATGCGTGAGAACGAGAGGTAACTCTCACTGTATTACTGCCTGTAACACATGTTATAACTCTGTGCCCAGGACATGCGTGAGAACGAGAGGTAACTCTCACTGTATTACTGCCTGTAACACGTTATAACTCTGTGCCCAGGATATCCGTGAGAACGAGAGGTAACTCTCACTGTATTACTGCCTGTAACACGTTATAACTCTGTGCCCAGGACATACGTGAGAACGAGAGGTAACTCTCAATGTATTACTGCCTGGTAACACATGTTATAACTCTGTGCCCAAGACATGCGTGAGAACTAGAGGCAACTCTCAATGTATTACTTCCTGTAACACATGTTATAACTCTGTGCCCAGGACATGCGTGAGAACGAGAGGTAACTCTCACTGTATTACTGCCTGTAACACATGTTATAACTCTGTGCGCAGGACATGCGTGAGAACGAGAGGTAACTCTCACTGTATTACTGCCTGTAACACATCTTATAACTCTATGCTCAGGACATGCGTGAGAACGAGAGGTAACTCTCACTGTATTACTGCCTGGTAACACATGTTATAACTCTGTGCCCAGGACATGCGTGAGAACGAGAGGTAACTCTCACTGTATTACTGCCTGTAACACGTTATAACTCTGTGCCCAGGACATGCGTGAGAACGAGAGGTAACTCTCACTGTATTACTGCCTGTAACACATGTTATAACTCTGTGCCCAGGACATGCGTGAGAACGAGAGGTAACTCTCACTGTATTACTGCCTGTAACACGTTATAACTCTGTGCCCAGGATATCCGTGAGAACGAGAGGTAACTCTCACTGTATTACTGCCTGTAACACGTTATAACTCTGTGCCCAGGACATACGTGAGAACGAGAGGTAACTCTCAATGTATTACTGCCTGGTAACACATGTTATAACTCTGTGCCCAAGACATGCGTGAGAACTAGAGGTAACTCTCACTGTATTACTGCCTGTAACACATCTTATAACTCTATGCTCAGGACATGCGTGAGAACGAGAGGTAACTCTCACTGTATTACTGCCTGGTAACACATGTTATAACTCTGTGCCCAGGACATGCGTGAGAACGAGAGGTAACTCTCACTGTATTACTGCCTGTAACACATGTTATAACTCTGCGCAGGACATGCGTGAGAACGATAGGTAACTCTCACTGTATTACTGCCTGTAACACATCTTATAACTCTATGCTCAGGACATGCGTGAGAACGAGAGGTAACTCTCACTGTATTACTGCCTGGTAACACATGTTATAACTCTTTGCCCAGGACATGCGTGAGAACGAGAGGTAACTCTCACTGTATTACTGCCTGTAACACGTTATAACTCTGTGCCCAGGACATGCGTGAGAACGAGAGGTAACTCTCACTGTATTACTGCCTGTAACACATGTTATAACTCTGTGCCCAGGACATGCGTGAGAACGAGAGGTAACTCTCACTGTATTACTGCCTGTAACACGTTATAACTCTGTGCCCAGGACATGCGTGAGAACGAGAGGTAACTCTCACTGTATTACTGCCTGTAACACATGTTATAACTCTGTGCCCAGGACATGCGTGAGAACGAGAGGTAACTCTCACTGTATTACTGCCTGTAACACGTTATAACTCTGTGCCCAGGATATCCGTGAGAACGAGAGGTAACTCTCACTGTATTACTGCCTGTAACACGTTATAACTCTGTGCCCAGGACATACGTGAGAACGAGAGGTAACTCTCAATGTATTACTGCCTGGTAACACATGTTATAACTCTGTGCCCAAGACATGCGTGAGAACTAGAGGCAACTCTCAATGTATTACTTCCTGTAACACATGTTATAACTCTGTGCCCAGGACATGCGTGAGAACGAGAGGTAACTCTCACTGTATTACTGCCTATAACACGTTATAACTCTGTGCGCAGGACATGCGTGAGAACGAGAGGTAACTCTCACTGTATTACTGCCTGTAACACATCTTATAACTCTATGCTCAGGACATGCGTGAGAACGAGAGGTAACTCTCACTGTATTACTGCCTGGTAACACATGTTATAACTCTGTGCCCAGGACATGCGTGAGAACGAGAGGTAACTCTCACTGTATTACTGCCTGTAACACGTTATAACTCTGTGCCCAGGACATGCGTGAGAACGAGAGGTAACTCTCACTGTATTACTGCCTGTAACACATGTTATAACTCTGTGCCCAGGACATGCGTGAGAACGAGAGGTAACTCTCACTGTATTACTGCCTGTAACACGTTATAACTCTGTGCCCAGGATATCCGTGAGAACGAGAGGTAACTCTCACTGTATTACTGCCTGTAACACGTTATAACTCTGTGCCCAGGACATACGTGAGAACGAGAGGTAACTCTCAATGTATTACTGCCTGGTAACACATGTTATAACTCTGTGCCCAAGACATGCGTGAGAACTAGAGGTAACTCTCACTGTATTACTGCCTGTAACACATCTTATAACTCTATGCTCAGGACATGCGTGAGAACGAGAGGTAACTCTCACTGTATTACTGCCTGGTAACACATGTTATAACTCTGTGCCCAGGACATGCGTGAGAACGAGAGGTAACTCTCACTGTATTACTGCCTGTAACACATGTTATAACTCTGTGCCCAGGACATGCGTGAGAACGAGAGGTAACTCTCACTGTATCACTGCCTGTAACACATGTTATAACTCTGTGCTCAGGACATGCGTGAGAACGGCCGGTAACTCTCACTGTATTACTGCCTGTAACACATGTTATAACTCTGTGCCCAGGACATGCGTGAGAGCGAGAGGTAACTCTCACTGTATTACTGCCTGTAACACATGTTATAACTCTGTGCCCAGGACATGCGTGAGAACGAGAGGTAACTCTCACTGTGTTACTGCCTGTAACACATGTTATAACTCTGTGCCCAGGACATGCGTGAGAACGAGAGGTAACTCTCACTGTATTACTGCCTGTAACACACGTTATAACTCTGTGCCCAGGACATGCGTGAGAACGAGAGGTAACTCTCACTGTATTACTGCCTGTAACACGTTATAACTCTGTTCCCAGGACATACGTGAGAACGAGAGGTAATTCTCACTGTATTACTGCCTGGTAACACATGTTATAACTCTGTGCCCAGGACATGCGTGAGAACAAGCGATAACTCTCACTGTATTACTTCCTGTAACACATGTTATAACTCTGTGCCCAGGACATACGTGAGAACGAGAGGTAACTCTCACTGTATTACTGCCTGTAACACACGTTATAACTCTGTGCCCAGGACATGCGTGAGAACGAGAGGTAACTCTCACTGTATTACTGCCTGTAACACGTTATAACTCTGTGCCCAGGACATCCGTGAGAACGAGAGGTAACTCTCACTGTATTACTGCCTGTAACACGTTATAACTCTGTGCCCAGGACATGCGTGAGAGCGAGAGGTAACTCTCACTGTATTACTGCCTGTAACATCTTATAAAAATAAATAAAAATGTGTGTCTGTATGAGTGTGTGTGTCTGTATGAGTGTGTGTGTCTGTATGAGTGTGTGTGTCTGTATGAGTGTGTGTCTGTATGAGTGTGTGTGTCTGTATGAGTGTGTGTATGTATGAGTGTGTGTGTCTGTATGAGTGTGTGTGTGTCTGTATGAGTGTGTGTGTCTGTATGAGTGTGTGTGTCTGTATGAGTGTGTGTGTCTGTATGAGTGTGTGTGTGTCTGTATGAGTGTGTGTGTCTGTATGAGTGTGTGTGTGTCTGTATGAGTGTGTGTGTCTGTATGAGTGTGTGTGTCGGTATGAGTGTGTGTGTCTGTATGAGTGTGTGTGTCTGTATGAGTGTGTGTATGAGAGTTTGTGTCAAAGACACACACAGACAGGGTGAGGGGCAAATGCTGGCTCCTAAAACTTGTGCCTGGCTCCGAAGTACTGTCTGTATATATATATATATGTGTCCCCCTCCCCCCCTTATTATTATTACCCGGGTAACAGAGCCCCTCCCCCTTATTGTTATTACCCCCCGGGTAACAGAGCCCCACCCCCCTTATTATTATTACCCGGGTAACAGAGCCCCTCCCCCTTATTGTTATTACCCCCCGGGTTACAGAGCCCCACCCCCCTTATTATTATTACCCGGGTAGCAGAGCCCCTCCCCCCTCATTGTTTTACCCGTGTAGCAGAGCCCCTACCTGCCCCCTTTATTATTATTACCCGGGTAACAGAGCCCCTACCTGCCTCCGCTGCAGGGAGCTGCTCCGCTGCTTTGCTCTGTGTGCAGAGCTGATCGGGGAGAGTGGGGCATTCGGGACTACAATTCCCAGAAGCCTCGGTTGGGTCACATGGGCCGTCTCAGCCAATCAGGCGCGAGCAGCCATAATGCCCAGATTATATTGGCCGCGTGCTTGCTGCAGACTGTGCAGCACTAGAGGTAATAACTAGACGTTATGACTGGTCTCGTCTGATTGGCTGAGACGGGCCATGTGACTCAACCGAGGCTTCTGGGAATTGTAGTCCCGAATGCCCCACTCTCCCTGATCAGCTCTGCACACAGAGCGAAGCAGCGGAGCAGCTCCCTGCAGCGGAGGCAGGTAGGGGCTCTGTTACCCGGGGGGGGGGGGGGGGGTAATAACAATAAGGGGGGAGGGGGCTCTGCTACCCGGGGGGTAATAACAATAAGGGGGGAGGGGCTCTGTTACCCGGGGGGGGGGGGGGGGTAATAACAATAAGGGGGGAGGGGGCTCTGCTACCCGGGGGGTAATAACAATAAGGGGGGAGGGGCTCTGTTACCCGGGGGTAATAACAATAAGGGGGGAGGGGCTCTGTTACCCGGGGGTAATAACAATAAGGGGGGGGGCTCTGTTACCCGGGGGGTAATAATAAGGGGGTAGGGGCTCTGTTACCCGGGGGTAATAACAATAAGGGGGGGGCAATAACAATAAGGGGGGGCCTCTGTTACCCGGGGGGGGGGGTAATAATAAGGGGGAGGGGCTCTGTTACCCGGGGGGTAATAATAATAAGGGGGGAGGGTAATAACAATAAGGGGGAGGGGCTCTGCTACACGGGTAATAACAATGCGACACACACACACACTCTTGAGCGCCCCAACCCCCCAATACATATAAAAATACACCCCCAACCCCCCCAATACATATAAAAATACACCCCCAACCCCCCAAATACATATAAAAATACACCCCCAACCCCCCAATACATATAAAAATACACCCCCAACCCCCCAATACATATAAAAATACACCCCCAACCCCCAATACATATAAAAATACACCCCCCAACCCCCCAATACATATAAAAATACACCCCCAACCCCCAATACATATAAAAATACACCCCAACCCCCAATACATATAAAAATACACAGCCCACCCCCAATACATATAAAAATACACCCCCAACCCCCCAATACATATAAAAATACACCCCAACCCCCCAATACATATAAAAATACACCCCCAACCCCCAATACATATAAAAATACACCCCAACCCCAATACATATAAAAATACACCCCCAGCCCCCCTATATATATATAAAAATACACCTCCAACCCCCAATACATATAAAAATACACCCCCAACCCCAAATTCATATAAAAATACACCCCCCAACCCCCCAATACATATAAAAATACACCCCCAACCCCCAATACATATAAAAATACACCCCAACCCCCAATACATATAAAAATACACAGCCCACCCCCAATACATATAAAAATACACCCCCAACCCCCCAATACATATAAAAATACACCCCAACCCCCCAATACATATAAAAATACACCCCCAACCCCCATACATATAAAAATACACCCCAACCCCAATACATATAAAAATACACCCCCAGCCCCCCTATATATATATAAAAATACACCTCCAACCCCCAATACATATAAAAATACACCCCCAACCCCAAATTCATATAAAAATACACCCCCAACCCCCCAATACATATAAAAATACACCCCCAACCCCCCAATACATATAAAAATACACCCAACCCCCAATACATATAAAAATACACCCCCCAACCCCCAAATACATATAAAAATACACCCCAACCCCCAATACATATAAAAATACACCCCCACCCCCAATACATATAAAAATACACCCCCAACCCCCCAATACATTTACAAATACACCCCAACCCCCCAATACATATAAAAATACACACCAACCCCCAATACATATAAAAATACACCCCCAACCCCAAATTCATATAAAAATACACCCCCAACCCCCCCAATACATATAAAAATACACATCCAACCCCCAATACATATAAAAATACACCCCCAACCCCAATACATATAAAAATATACCCCAACCCCCCAATAGATATAAAAATACACCCCCACCCCCAATACATATAAAAATACACCCCCAACCCCCAATACATATAAAAATACACCCAACCCCCAATACATATAAAAATACACCACCAATACATATAAAAATACACCCCCAACCCCCCTATAGATATAAAAATACACCTCCAACCCCCAATACATATAAAAATACACCCCAACCCCAAATTCATATAAAAATACACCCCCAACCCCCCAATACGTATAAAAATACACCCCAACCCCCCAATACATATAAAAATATA
Organism: Ascaphus truei; assembly: GCF_040206685.1. Lineage (NCBI taxonomy): Eukaryota > Metazoa > Chordata > Amphibia > Anura > Ascaphidae > Ascaphus > Ascaphus truei. The sequence continues at coordinate 138,212,383 of NC_134488.1, forward strand.
CCCCAACCCCCAATACATATAAAAATACACCCCCAACCCCCAATACATATAAAAATACACCCCCAACACATATAAAAATACACCCCAATACATATAAAAATACACCACCAATATATATAAAAATACACCCCCAACCCCCCAATACATAAAATAATACACCCCAACCCCCAATACATATAAAAATACACCCCCAACCCCCAATACATATACAAATACACCCCCAACCCCCAATACATATAAAAATACACATCCAACCCCTAATACATATAAAAATACACCCCAACCCCCCAATACATATAAAAATACACCCCCAACCCCCGATACATATAAAAATACACCCCCACCCCCAATACATATAAAAATACACCCCGAACCCCCAATACATATAAAAATATACCCCAACCCCCAATACATATAAAAATATACCCCCAACCCCCCCAATACATATAAAAATACACATCCAACCCCCAATACATATATAAATACACACCAACCTCCCAATATATATAAAAATACACACCAACCCCCAATTCATATAGAAATATACCCTCACCCCCCAATACATCTAAAAAATACCCCAACCCCCCAATATCCCCAATACATATATAAAATATACCCTCAATACATATATAAAATACACCCCCAGTACATATATAAAATACACCCCCAGTACATATATAAAATACACCCCCAGTACATATGTAAAATACACCCCCAGTACATAAATAAAATACACCCCCAGTACATAAATAAAATACACCCCCAGTACATATATATAAAATACACCTCCAATACATATATATAAAATACACCTCCAATACACATATATAAAATACACCTCCAATACATATATATAAAATACACCTCCAATACACATATATAAAATACACCTCCAATACACATATATAAAATACACCTCCAATACATATATATAAAATACACCTCCAATACATATATATATATAAAATACACCCCCAGTACATATATAAAATACACCCCCAGTACATATATAAAATACACCCCCAGTACATATATGTTACGCTGTGCTCACCACGGACAAGGAGGGACCCTGAAACTGAGGTGAGATGGATAACAACTGCACCCACAGCTACGGAGACACGCCTGGAAAGTGGAAAATAGGCGTCTGGAACGTCTGGGAGTATAAGATAAAGTGAGATACTCGCCAGACGAGAAGGGAGGTTCCAGAAGATAGATGGTACCGAGAGCCTGGGGTTCAGAGCCGGGAGGTAGGTAGGAATCCGCAAACCGAGGTAAAGGGGTTCAGGAGGTCAGGATACACGCCAAGGGTCGAAGTCCAGAGCGGGTCCACAGCCAAGCCGGTTCGGTACACAAGGGATCACTAGGGAGACAAAGAGACAGGAACTGAGGCAGGCACGACCGTGGGTAACACAGGTCACACAAAGCTATGCTCAGCCAAAGAATGAATGGCTGAGCAAGGTATAAGTAGGAGGAGGGACCAATAGGGAGAGGGGGAGTAACGAGGGAGCGGCCCCAGGGAAGATAGGGATTGGTAGGGAGAAACTTACCACAGCTGCGCTAGATGTGCAGCTTGTGAGCGGTGCCCGCGCATCAGGCGTGTGCGCCGCGCGGGGCCTCAGCTGGGGGCGGGAACTCCTCCTGAGGGAGGACATAAAGGTCCTCAGCCGTGCGCGCGCATGCGTGCGTTCAGTAGCCGCCGCGGGATGCGGAGGAGAAGGAAGATCCCGCCCGCGAAGAGGCAGAGCTGGAGCGGAGGCAGGTAAAGTCACGGGAGGAACCCCCTTAGAGAGAGGTGTTCCCCCGGACCTTACAGTACCCCCCCCCCTCCCTTGAGGAGCGGCCTCAGGACGACTCCAATATGGCTTTTGGGGAAATTTAGAGTGAAAGAGTCTCAGCAGTCTAGGGGCCTGTATTTGATGGTAGGGTACCCAAGATCTTTCCTCTGGACCAAAGCCCTTCCAGTGAACCAGGTATTGTACCGAACCCCTCGTCCTCCTGGAATCCAGAATAGACTGAATTTCAAACTCTTCCTGCCCCTGAACTATGACTGGTTTAGGGTCAATCGGTGTCCTATGGAACCGTGGACTCTGGGACACAGGTTTCAGCAGTGACACGTGGAACACGGAGGGTATCCCCATGGATGGAGGAAGTTCCAGACGATATGCCACCGGATTGATCCGTTCTATTACTGAGAATGGACCCAAGAACCTGGGAGCCAGCTTGTGGCTTGGTGTCTTCAGTCTAATGTTCTTGGAGGAGAGCCAGACCTTATCCCCTGGTTTGAAGACTGGTGCCTGACGACGGTGACGATCTGCCTGTGCCTTTTGTCTATGGGTTGCGTTTCTCAAAGCCTCTTGGATCCTTTTCCAGGATTCCTGAAGATCCTTGATTCGGTCATCGGTCGCTGGAACCCCGGAAGGAACTGAGGTGATGGGCAGCTGACCCGGGTGAAAACCATAATTAATGAAAAAAGGGGATTTCAACGTGGAGCTGTTCTTTAAAGAGTTATGGGAGAACTCTGCCCACAGAAGTAAATCTACCCAATTGTCTTGGCTGTCTGCTATGAAGCATCGGAGGTATTGCTCCAGAGTCTGGTTCGTTCTCTCGGTTTGCCCATTAGTCTGGGGATGATACCCGGACGAAAAATGGAGGGTGATATCCATCCTGCGAGCGACGGCCCGCCAAAATTTTGAGACAAATTGTGTACCTCGATCGGATACGATGGAAAGAGGAACTCCGTGAATGCGGAATATTTCCTTAACAAAAATGTCTGCCAGGGTAGGGGAATTGGGTAGGCCTTTGAGAGGAATGAAATGGGCCTGCTTGGAAAAACGATCCACGACAACCAAAATGGTGTTCATCCCTTTAGAGATTGGAAGTTCCACCACAAAGTCCATGGACAGATGACTCAATGGGCGTTCTGGTATAGGGAGGGGTTGTAGAAGGCCGTACGGCTTTTTACGAGCGGTCTTAACCTGGGCGCAGATTGGACAAGTTTTTACGTACTCCGAAATGTGCTGCAACATGGTTGGCCACCAAAAGGTACGACCAATGAGGTCAGAAGTCCTGCTAATGCCTTGATGACCGGCTGACCTAGAAGAATGACCCCACTCAAGAATCTTCGTAAGGAAGCGTGGAGCTGCATACAGATGGCCGACCGGCACCATAAGGCCCCTCGGGAGATTAGATTGTGCTGCCATGACCTGATCCAGGATATCAAAAGAGTTGGCCGAAATAATATATTTGGAGGGTAAGATTGTTTCGGAGATAACTTCGGAATTGTCCTGAAACAGGAATTGACGTGAAAGTGCGTCTGCCTTTTGATTCTTTGAACCAGGAATGTAAGATATGAGATAATTAAATCTCGAGAGAAAAAAAAGAGACCATCGAGCCTGACGCGCCCCAAGGCGACGTGCACTCTCAATGTAAAGTAAGTTTTTATGATCAGTAAAGATCGAAATGGGGGTCTCCGTTCCCTCCAGAAGATGTCTCCATTCCTGAAGGGCGAGTTTAATAGCCAGGAGCTCTCTGTTTCCAACGTCATAGTTCCGTTCTGCCAAAGAATTTTTTTTTGAAAAGAACCCACAGGCATGAAGTTTGGCCTGTGGGGACTGTCTCTGAGAGAGAATGGCGCCAGCACCGACGTCGGATGCGTCTACCTCTAGGGTAAAGGGAAGGCCGGGGTCAGGGTGACGCAAAATAGGAGCAGAAGTGAAAGATTTTTTGAGGGAGTCGAAAGCTTGGAGAGCTGCAGGAGACCAGACTGCTGTGTTAGCTCCCTTTTTGGTGAGGGCAGTAATGGGGGCCACGGTAGAAGAAAAATTCTTTATGAATTTACGATAGTAATTCGCAAATCCCAAGAATCGCTGTATGGCTTTCAGGGAAGTGGGTTGTGGCCATTCTAAGACAGCCTTGAGTTTGACTGGGTCCATAGAGAAGCCAGTGCTAGAAATGATATATCCAAGAAAGGGAATGGAAGAAAGATGAAAAGAACATTTCTCTAGCTTAGCATAGAGATTGTTCTCCTGAAGGCGGGACAGGACTAATTTGGTGTGTTGAATGTGGTCAGAGAGGGATTTGGAAAAAATAAGGATATCGTCAAGGTATACGATAACGAAGCTGTCGAGGAGATCACGGAAGATCTCGTTGACAAACTCCTGGAAGACCGCCGGAGCATTACCCAGGCCGAAAGGCATGACTAGATATTCATAATGCCCATCCCGGGTGTTAAAGGCGGTCTTCCATTCGTCGCCCTGACGGATGCAGACAAGGTTATAGGCTCCGCGGAGATCAAGTTTGGAAAAAATTGTTGCCCCCTGTAAACGATCGAAGAGTTCGGAAATAAGTGGCAGGGGGTAACGGTTCTTGATCGTAATTTTGATAAGACCTGTAGTCAATACAGGGGCGCAAGGAACTATCCTTTTTCTTAACAAAAAAAAATCCAGCCCCAGCTGGAGATGAAGAATTACGGATGAAACCCTTCCTCAAATTATCCTGGATATACTCGGTCATGGCCTTGGTCTCGGGTATGGATAGGGGGTAAGAACGGCTCTTGGGTAAGGTAGCACCGGGAAGGAGCTCAAGAGGACAGTCAAAGTCTCTATGGGGAGGTAACACTTCAGAACGTACCTTATCAAAAACGTCCGCCAGGTCCCAGTAGACCGTTGGAAGGGAAGTTTTATACTCTGCGGGTAATTCCACTCCGGCTAACATCCGTTTGGGGGGAAGACAGGTCTTAAGGCACTGGGGCTCCATCGTATGGGTTCTTTATTAACCCAATCTAATTGTGGGTTATGAAGTTGCAACCAGGGGAGTCCCAGAATCACATCTACCGATGGAGTATGGATCACGTCCAAGATAATCTTCTCTTGGTGACCGTCTTCCGTGGAGAGGGATAGAGAACAAGTCTCCAGGGAAATAAAGGCTGGTTGGAGGGGACGCCCGTCTATATGGCCTCCAGACCAACTGGAACAGCCTCAGATCGGAAGGGAAGCCCATTCCTATAGGCAAAACTCTGATCAGTAAATTTCCCTGAGACCCAGAATCTATAAATGCAGAGGCGGGAATCAGGGAGTTATTCCAGGCCAGAGAAATAGGCAGCATTATACGAGTGGGAAGTACTTCAGAAGAAGAAAGAGGAGAAGAGATTACACCCAACGAGACCCTCTCATACCTTATTGGGTCCTGGCGTTTCCCGGTCGCAGAGGACAGCTTACCAGCAGATGACCGGGATGACCACAGTAATGGCACAGTCCACCATCTCGTCGGCGCTGTCTCTCAGGCGCGGATAGCCGATGACTTCCGAGCTGCATAGGTTCGGGCTCATCCATGGGTTGGGGAACGTAATGGACGAGACTGCGGCTGGTAGACCGAGAGGAGGTGGTACGAGGAAGAGCGCGTTCAAGTCTTCTCTCTCGTAGCCGCTGGTCCACCTGGATGCAGACCGCAATGAGATCCTCCAATCTGATGGGTCTCTCCATAGTGGCCAGCTGGTCCTTGATGGCATCCGACAGACCCTGCCAAAAAGCTGCTGATAGTGAGCCATCGTTCCAGGAGGTCTCCGCCGCGATGGTCCGGAAGTCCAAAGCATACTCGGCGACAGGACGAGTACCCCGGGAAATATGGAAGAGAGAAGAATCTGCCGTAATTTGGCGACCAGGCGTATCAATCAGGGGGGGTCAGTGGTGGGGGCCTGGCGGGACTGCGGGGGGCCCGGCGGCATGTCACAGCAGTTGTCTCAGGCCCTGCCCCGCTGCAGGCACCTATCAGTCCCACACTGGCTGCTCACGCGCACACCGGGCCTTCCTCTCACGCCGGCGCACCGGAAGCTTAGCTCAGCTGACTTCCGGCGCTGCCGTCATAGAAACCAGGCACTGGGTGCAGCGTTTTTTTTTTTTTTAATTAACTGGCCCGGGCAGCTGGGCCCCCTGACCCACGGGCCCAGGACGCCAACAGCGGCAGGCCTCTCCTGCACACAAATCACACACACACAATCACGCACACACACAACCCCCCACACAGGGCTGTCAACAGGGGGGTCTGCTGGTGTTGGTGTCCCTGGCTCCATGGGTTAGGGGGACCGGCTGCGGCCGGGCCAGTTACAAAAAAAATAAAAACGCTGCACCCGGCGCCGGGTCTCTCGGCAGCGCCGGAAGTCAGCTGGGCTAAGCTGCTGGCGTGAGAGGGAGGCCCGTCGCGCGCCTGCCTGCACCAGGGCAGGGCCAGCAGCAACTGCGGTGACCTGCCACCGGGCCCCCGCCAGCCACCAGCCCCCCACAGTCCGTGTTAGGTGCGCTGTGGGTTGGGTGGGGGTCACACAATCACACACCAACACACACACATCCCCCCTCTCCCTGCATCAGAAGCTTTCTGATTGGTTTATAGCCTGTCACATGGTGAGACCGTCGCTGTAAAAATAAAATTCTACTGACTACAGAGATTCACGTCGCTCCGTCGCGCCTTCTATAAGCGCATGCTGCAGATTCAATGCATTTGTTTTGAAGCGGCGTCGCCGGCACTATAAGCGCAGCCTTATTACACGGGTAATAATAATCATAATAAGGGGGGACACTTATTCAGTACTTGGGAGCCAGGCAGAAGTTTTAGGAGCCAGCGTTTGTTAGGGGGGGGGTCTACCCCCCGCCCCTCACCCTTAACAGACCAGATTAAAATGTGAGAGTTTTAGTTTTGAAAGAATTTACGACTGGTGGCAGTTGTGAGAGTTTCCGGTAGGTTGTCCAGTTTTGGGGGGGCACGGTAAGAGAAGGAGGAGCCTTGGGACCATGAACAGTCTTTTGGAGTCAGATCTCAGATGAAAAGTGCTGCATGTGGTAGGGGTGAGGAACATGTTCAGATAGGCGGGTAGCTTGCCCAGAAAGTATTTGGGCAAGACAGGAAAGGTGAACTTTGCGCCTAGACTCGAGTGATGACCAATCTAGTTCTTTGAGCATTTCGCAGTGATGTGTGTTGTAGTTGCATTGGAGAACAAAACGACAAATTGAGTTGTAGAGGGTGTCAAGTTTGCTAAGGTGGGTTTGGGGTGCCGAGCCGTATACTATGTCTCCATAGTTGATAATTGGCATTAGCATCTGCTGTGCGATACGCTTTCTGACCAGCAGACTTAGGCTGTGCTTATAGTGCCCGCAACGGTGACAATTGACTCCGTCGCCAGCGCTTATAGTAAGTGCGAGGGAGCGTCTGAAAACTTGCTAGCCGGATCTATTTGATTTTTTAGAGAGTCGCCACACGCGACTCTGTAAACCAATCAAATTGCACGGCCTGCCCCCTTTAGTGACGTCACTGCCGACAGTCGCAGAAAAACAAATTACAACTTTCGCGGGTGGCGACGGGTGACATCGGTCGTGTTGCCGTCGCCAGCACTATAAGCGCAGCCTTAGGGAGGATTTGTTCCTGTAAAGTACACCTAGTTTGGCATAGGTTTTGGATGTCAGGGTATCAATGTGCATCCCGAATGTTAAGTGGGAGTCAAACCATATGCCCAGGTATTTAAAACTAGTAACAGGAGTTGGGTGGTGTTAGCGTTGGGTCTGATCTGGAGCTCAGTCACTGGAAGCTTTAAAAACTCTCTCACACAGACGTGCGCGCTCTACTTACACAGACACCTGCACCTCCAGAATAAAGATATACCATGAAACAATATACGTTTGTAGGATAAAGGGTGGGACATTCAGAGAAGCCCCTAACCCCGTAACAGGACGAGGAAGGAATATTTTGATGTCAGATTCTTTGCCCAACTCCTGAAATCTGAAGGGCCCCGAATTTCAGTGTCTTTCATTAGACATTAAAACAAAGTGACACAAACCCCGCACCATACAGTGCGCAGCAGGAAAGAGTACCACGTGTGGGAACATTCGCACGTCCCAGTCAGGTCTGCCACCCTGCCATTCCCCATTATCTCTTAGCACACAGTGCTTCCACTGCAGCCAGGGATTCTGGGTAATGACATGCGAATGAGCACTCGCAGTGCTACACTCTTTACTTCTTATCCATATGAACATGGCACCCCGATAAGTGTGTGTGTGTGTGTGTGTGTGTGTGTGTGTGTGTGTGCCGTATTACACAGCTTTCTCAGCACAAGGTGTGTGTGTGTGTGTGTGTGTGTGTGTGTGTGTGTGTGTGTGTGTGTGTGTGTGTGCCGTATTACACAGCTTTCTCAGCACAAGGTGTGTGTGTGTGTGTGTGTGTGTGTGTGTGTGTGTGTGTGCCGTATTACACAGCTTTCTCAGCACAAGGTGTGTGTGTGTGTGTGTGTGTGCATGTGTGCCGTATTACACAGCTTTCTCAGCACAAGGTGTGTGTGTGTGTGTGTGTGTGTGTGTGTGTGTGCCGTATTACACAGCTTTCTCAGCACAAGGTGTGTGTGTGTGTGTGTGTGTGCCGTATTACACAGTTTTCTCAGCACAAGGTGTGTGTGTGTGTGTGTGTGCCATATTACACAGCTTTCTCAGCACAAGGTGTGTGTGTGTGTGTGTGTGTGTGTGTGTGTGTGTGCCGTATTACACAGCTTTCTCAGCACAAGGTGTGTGTGTGTGTGTGTGTGTGTGCCGTATTACACAGCTTTCTCAGCACAAGGTGTGTGTGTGTATGTGTGTGTGTGCCGTATTACACAGCTTTCTCGGCACAAGGTGTGTGTGTGTGTGTGTGTGTGTGTGCCGTATTACACCGCTTTCTCAACACAAGGTGTGTGTGCGCGCGCCGTATTACACAGCTTTCTCAGCACAAGGTGTGTGTGTGTGTGCCGTATTACACAGCTTTCTCAGCACAAGGGGTGTGAGTGTTTGTGTGTGTGCATGTGTGCCGTATTACACAGCTTTCTCAGCACAAGGTGTGTGTGTGTGCATGTGTGCCGTATTACACAGCTTTCTCAGCGCAAGGTGTGTGTGTGTGTGTGTGTGTGTGTGCATGTGTGCCGTATTACACAGCTTTCTCAGCACAAGGTGTGTGAGTGTGAGTGTGTGTGTGTGTGTGTGTGTGTGTGTGTGTGTGTGTGTGCGCGCGCGCGCGCTGTATTACACAGCTTTCTCAGCACAAATCCCCGGCTGCGTTATGCGGCAGGCATAAGCTTATAGGGGTCTGTGGACGGACGTTCACAGAGGTACACAATTAGGAGGCTTCATAATGTGAAATTATAATAGGCTTTATTGTGCCTGTTCCTTTTCATCAGGAAATTCAAACACAGGGGGGGGGGGGAGACAAAGCTTCCATTCACTTGGGAGTATTTCTAGTGAAATCCTATGCAATTAGTTCACATCTCCCTTAGTCAAGCAGTTCTCGCAGCCCCAAAACATATAGCATGAAAATAAGCAGATATAAGCAGTCTCTTAAGAATAAAAGTCGTATCTGTTTCTTGGAGGGAAAATCTCACTTCCTGGTTCAGCTTCAGGTGCAGTAGTTTTCCCTGTGTCTTGAATTCAGCTCTGCTGTACAGAGCTCAAGACCGCTCAGCTCCAGAGATCTGGGTTTCTCTTGGTCAGTCTCTCCTGGGACTCAAGAACCTCTGCTCTGTCTCTCCAAAGGTCAGCTCTCAGTCAGAGCTAGGGAGGAGTTACTTCCTGTCTTAAAGGCAGGCTTTTTCTACTACCTGTAATCAGGCAGGTGGTGCTAGTTAATTTGCTACCAGCAGTTAACCACCACACTGCTGGATTAGAGGCACCTTTGTGAACAGGGATAAGTCCCCTGTTACATACCTCCCCTGTTCGTGGGAAGCTCGGGCTTACCACGGCCAAAGCCCATCCTTCCACTCTCATTTGAGATCTTTCTGTGACTTGAATGAGAGTGGATGGAGGAAGAGAACCCTCTGTCCCGCTGGGATTGGCGCCCTTTCTCCAGTTTATTTTTGTCTCCTCCCGAAGGTGTTTGAGATCAGCACTCCTCAGTCGCTCGAGGAGGACTTTTTCCACGTAAAGTCTTTTTATCGCGTGCGTGGTCATGAGATTTCTGTTGCGTCGGGCACTCCTCTTTTTATAGACAAAGTGTATGGCAACAGTTGTAGAGCAGTTAGGACTAGCCCTTAGAGTTTTCTGCTCTTCTCCACACCACAGAGTCGCCAATTCACCTTCTTTGAGACTGAGTTGCACCTCCACCTCCTTTTCCAGAGAACGTCCTATTTTTTCAGCTTCCTCAGCTAAGGATTCTTCTGGCTTTGATTCTGCACTCCTACCTCTGTTTGTTGCCTGTTGGGCAGCTGTAGGTTTGGCTAGTGCTTTTTTAGGTGGCTGTATTAGAGTCTCCTTCATATTCTGGAGCTCCATAATTTTTGTTGTCAAGGTTGCCGCTGCGTCTGTTTCCTCCTTGGTGTACTGACTCAAGGGAATGGAACAGTCTCTCTGTCTCTCCAGCTCTTGCTCCAGTTTCTGAGCCTTCTCACGCTCCCTCTCATACAGAGTCACCTGGTATCGAAGCTCCGCCTCCAATGATGCTCTGAAGACATGCAGCGTGGCCTTTAGCTCCTCATACTGCTCTGTGGGGACGTACTGGGTATTCAGACGTTCCTGCAGCGCTTGTACCTCTTTAGCAGCCTGCAGCTTTTCTTCCTGCAGCGCTTGCTGCTTCTCCTCAACATACTGGAGGTGTGTACGCAGACCTTGCAGTTGGTTCTGCAGTCGGTGCTCTGCTTCAAACATTTCCTCTTTCAAAAGTTTATTTATTTTTTTAAGAGCCTGCAGCTCTTCATTCTTTCCCTTGACGTATTCTGTCAACTCAGAATTTTCTTTTTTTAATCTTAAATTTTCTCTTTTTTCAGTCTTTGTACTATTCAGGGCTTCCTTGCAGTCTACCTTCCATTTTTGCACATCTGCTTGGAGGCGGGCTGTCTCCTGGAGTGAGACTTCCATCTCCAGGTTTAAGTTCTGAAGCTCCTTCTGAGAGACTTTGAGATCTAAGTTAAGATGTAGGATAGTTTTCCTTGAAATGTCCAGCTCCTCAGTGAGACTGTGTAGTTCCTTTCTGGAAACTTCCAGGTCTGTGCGGCAGCTGTTGGTCTCATGATGTGAGGCATCCAGTGCTGTGTGGAGTGTCTGAACCTCTTTCTGAGCTATGTCCACCTCTATCTGGACACTGTTGACCTCCTGTTGTGAGGCATTCAGCTCTATGCGAAGAGTGTGAACCTTTTGCTGGAAGACTGTCATCTGCTTCAGTGCCTCCTCATACTTCCGCTTTAGCGTAGCCACCATTTTATCAGATTGGCTCTGCTTTTCATCCATGGCGGAAATAGCAGCATTTGCAGTATCTAGCTCAGTCTTGAGATCGTCCAATTCTGTCCTGGCTGTAGAGTACATTGCGAGCACATATTTCTGTAGCTTCACGTTATTTTTCAGTAGCTCCGCGTAACCATCTTTCTTTTGATTCAATTGTTCACGGAGTAAATCACAGTCACGCCTGGCAATTTTCAGGGCGTCTTCAGAGCTGGTCAAGGGATCGTCACTCACTGGTTCCGGCTCCGCTTCCCTGGGATGACTGGTTGAGGGTTCCTCACTGTTGGCACCGGACATACACTTCTTTGGGGTACACGACTTCTGCCTTGGGCCCTCTGGATATTCGGTTATACGCGGGACGAATTCTCCATTTTCTCTAGCCCGCAGGGCATCTCGGTCCCCCTTTTTCTCCACAGGATCTGTGGGCGTGTCTGTAACTTCCACGGTAAGTGAAGAACCGCTTTTCTTTTTCTTCCTTTTTGATTTGGATGACACCGTCCCTTCAGGGATACTGGGGTCTCCATCTTCATTTGAAGTTCTAGCAGCGTCACTGGATCCACCCGGCTTTTCTTGCAACTGTAATAGCTGACGGAAATATTCGGTGATCCACTGCTCCCGCTCTGTCTCCTGCTGATCATATTCTTCATCAAAGGGAGCGGTCTTTTCTGTTCGTGCCGAGTTCAGGCACCCCCACCATTCTTGGGGTGTTTTGTGGGTGTGACTCGGTTCGGGTTCCCCGTAAGAGATGTCTTTCTCTTTATTGGACTGGAAGGGCCACTCTTCAGTGGGGTAGGGTTCATTACAGGAACGCTGCATCTTGTCTTCCATTTTTAGGCTATCAGGTGTAATTTTCTTCCTGACCTCAGGAGGCGCTATTGCAGCTGTTGCCACTGTATTTGCTAGAACCCCAATTGTGATAGTCCTACAGATGGGCATATTTTGCTTGTAGAGGTCGTGGCTCTCACAGGCATCTCTGTAGATTTTTCTTTCTTGGGTAAAAAAAATTTTCTTCAATATCCGCAGTGCTGTGCATGCATTTTCTTTTATCAGGTATACAAGATTGTGCAGTTGCTAGGTAAAAAAAAAGTCTATTTGCTATACACCATTTATTTGCTAGGTGCAATCCCTCCGCTTCAGCAACAGAATTTGGTTTTCTGCCTGAGTTCAGTAATTTTCAGTCTCATCTTTGGGTATTATGGCATTCACACTTCACACTTTGGGTGTCTGTTTTGCTCCCAAGATAATAGGCATACTTTTTTACTTGCAGAAAAAAAAACATTCTTTGCAGTGGACTCAACACTCAGCAATTGGCTTTGAAAAACCTTTTTCTTTATAGGGCAATTTTACACTCAGCATTTGTTTGCTAAAAATTCCCTTGCTTCAGCACAGTCTTGTATCAATTTTCACACTTTTCTGCATATACTCCATTCACAGCTGGTAGCCCTATGCGGTGTGGCAACCTTTATTTGCAAAATCAGTACCACTCGTGGGTCACCATCTGTATTCACTGCTTCAGCGAAACTTTTGAAAACAACAAACACCTATCCCTTTCCAAGGGCTGACTCACTTCTTGAACCCTGAATATGGCTGAAAGGCAAAGACCCCTATTTCAATGACCATATTACGCTTTGTGATAGGCAAATAAAGTTTTTGCTGCTTCAGCAGTCTCTCTCCTCTTGGGATTGGGGTAAAGAGTCCATCTGTGATTTTGTAAGTTTCAATGCAGTGTAAGTTTCAGTGCAGTGGTGTGTCCCTTTAATTCTGATCTCTGCTGCATGAGGTTTTTTTTTTTTTTTTTTTCCTCTAAGTTTCTCAGACTGTTTGTAGGCAAAAAAGCATAACAAAAAATTTCACATAAAACTCTCCGGTCCTTTTTAACTACAAAGACACCTCTTATCCCACTTCTCTGACACCATATGTGGACGGACGTTCAAAGAGATACACAATTAGGAGGCTTTATAATGTGAAATTATAATAGTCTTTATTGTGCCTGTTACTTTTCATCAGGAAATTCAAACACAGAGGGGGGAGAACAAAGCTTCCGTTCACTTGGGAGTATTTCTAGTGAAATCCTATGCAATTAGTTCACATCTCCCTTAGTCAAGCAGTTCTCGCAGCCCCAAAACATATAGCATGAAAATAAGCAGATATAAGCAGTCTCTTAAGAATAAAAGTCTTATCTGTTTCTTGGAGGGAAAATCTCACTTCCTGGTTCAGCTTCAGGTGCAGTAGTTGTCCCTGTGTCTTGAATTCAGCTCTGCTGTACAGAGCTCAAGACCGCTCAGCTCCAGAGATCTGGGTTTCTCTTGGTCAGTCTCTCCTGGGACTCAAGAACCTCTGCTCTGTCTCTCCAAAGGTCAGCTCTCAGTCAGAGCTAGGGAGGAGTTACTTCCTGTCTTAAAGGCAGGCTTTTTCTACTACCTGTAATCAGGCAGGTGGTGCTAGTTAATTTGCTACCAGCAGTTAACCACCACACTGCTGGATTAGAGGCACCTTTGTGAACAGGGATAAGTCCCCTGTTACAGGGTCCCACTTTAAATCACTGAGTGCTCATTTGCATGTCATTACCCAGAATCCCTGGCTGCAGTGGAAGACCTGTCTGAGACATGCAAACGGAGCCACAAGTGTTATTTTTAGCTAATGAAACATTGAAATGAGCAGAATAAGCAGGTAAAGAAGGAACGGTATAGTAAGGGAGGACATGAGAGCCGCAGGAACATAGAACAACAGAATGAGCAATAAAGGGGAAAGCAGCTTCCAGGCACAGAATGAATGTGGGTTAAATGGGACTTTAAAACACCAAATACAAATAATGACATTTTATAAAGGGTAAATAAACAAACATTCGCAGTAATCTCAGGGTGCTCCCCGATACAGTATCTAAGTAACAGTTTGTGTCACTGCGCAGATATTAGCGAGGGATTGCGGTCATGTTCAGGGCAAAACCTTGCAGGGCAAAACAATGACCATGATGTGGGAATTATTGGTGACAAAAGGAGAAACTCAGGCAGATAATACCAGTTTCTTTATCCCGCCAGTTCTACATACTGTAAGAAAAACAGCAATATGGAGGCACACCCGCTCTCTAACGTGCGTTATTCTGTCTGTATTCTAAGGCTTCGCTTATAGTGCCGGCGACGCGACGGTTAGGCTACGGTCGCTGGAAAATCAAATAGAGATGACTTCCAGTGATCGCGACCATTCCGTCGCTTCGCGCTTACTATAAGCGCACGCGATGGCGGCAATGCATTCGTTTTGCCGCAAAGTTGCGTCGCTGTTGTCGGCACTACAAGCGCAGCCTTGCACTGATCTTTCTCTCTCTGACTCTGGTCTCCGTACTCATCAGCCTCTTAATGTTCTGTATAACAACATCTTATCGCATTAATGTAAGAAAAATAGAAAGAAAGTTCTGTGGTTCAATGCTTCAAAATCATGAACACAAAATAACAATCTGTAATTGATTGAAGTATATGAGCTTGCTTGAAAAAAGGAATTATCAATGCATCCTAGAGTAAAATGTATACTTAAAAGAAATCTGCTCGGAGACTTCCGGTGACGTCACCGCTTATGGACACTTGAGGAGAGAGCTCCAGAGCCCTCCATCGAATAGTATACTAAAACAGCGCAGATCGGAAGAATTTCCACCACAAAACAAAAGAACAGGGGAAGGTATACAGGATGAGTAACAAGTTCAAAAAAGCAGCCGAGCAGAGTGTATTGAACTATTTCCCACCGAGTCAGAAGCCCGCGGGTAGTTGCGAATCTACCCAAGATGGCGGCCTGGTGAGCACGCTGGAAGGCCCGAGCGGTGCCCAGGATCAAGAAATGGAAGGAGTAAGCACAGAAATAAACAAGGACTATCTAGAAGCCCTATTTATAAGAATGCGTATAGGGTTCCAAGAAGACCTGTCCAAAGCGGTGAACACCCTACGATCGGACATGAACTTACTAGCTGCCAAAACGGACACCCTAATCACAAAGTGGAGGCGCTTGAGCAGGCCCACTCATCGGCGGAGGACGAAATCAACCGTCTGCATTTTGAAATAAGAGCGTTCAGAGAAAATGCTGAAGAACAAGAAAACCGTGATCGCCGCAAAACCTCCGGGTAAGATACATTCCGGAATCGGTTGACACTGAGCAGCTGCGCCCCTACCTAACAGATCTATTTGTATACCTGGTACCTGACCTAACACCAGAAAAAATGGAGATGGATCGAGCCCCCAGAACCCCGGGCCCCAAATCAACAGACCCCAAGAGGGCTAGGGACGTCCTCATCAGACTCCGTTATTACTCAACGAAAGAAAAAATTCTAACAGCCGGTAGGGAGAAGGGAAACCTGCAATTTTGCAACTCGCACATAGAAATGTACAGTGACTTATCTAGGGCAACTATAGCTCGACGAAGAGAATTGAATTTAATTGAATTCATACCTTGTCATATGCCGAAGATGGCCCACGATTTTTGAGAGGACTGGGTCTCTCCCACACGAATGACGGATCAGCCCCTGAGGATGCAGATGAAGATCAAAATCAGCGACCGCCGGTGAGAATACCAAGAACATCCCAGACAATTGCCACGCAGAGGATCCCGGCTGGTGAGGAATGAGAGGTTCTATATACAAAACATCCAGTCCCCACGAGATTCTACCGACCATCCCCCCTAACTTTAATACAACAATCCCCCCAAACACTTTCAAGAGAGTTTACCCCCAAGCATATTATGCTTCTTACTCTGCCAAAAAGTGAGGAGTAGCTATATTATTTAAACACACTACACCATTTATTCTAAACAAAGAGATAGCAGATCCAGAAGGCAGATTTCTAATTTTATATGGATCTTTATCCGGAGTGGAAACAATATTGGTCAATATTTACGCCCTAATGAAAGCCAGACAAAATTTCTAAGGGAAGTGTGTGACTCCCTATCAGCTCAACCTAATTTGGCGATAATCATGGCAGGAGACCTGAATATGGTAGCCATTCCAGACCAAGACAGGTCAAGCGCAGTGGGAGCTCCCCACCCTAGGCAAACAGAAAAGGCCAAAGAATTTAGAGATATATTAAATGAATACTCACTCATCGATATTTGGAGAGCACAACACCACCGGCAGCGGGACTTCACGTTCTACTCCTCCCCGCACCAGACCTATTCGAGGATTGACTATTTCCTAGGTACCAAAGAGGTCTTCCAGGCATCCACCCAGTCAGAAATAGGCTCTATCTCATGGTCAGATCACGCCCCGGTCGAGTTGGTGCTCTCTCTACCCTTTTGTACAAACAATCAATATAATTGGAAACTGAATGACTCCCTACTCAACCATTTAGAAGTAGAGGATAGTTCAAACAAAAACGTATAGAATACTTTATGCTGAACGAGGGAACGGTGGAATCCCCAGCGATGCTATGGGAAGCCATAAGGCAACAATAAGAGGAGCGTTCATTTCCATAGCATCACATAAAAAAAAAGGAGAAACAAAAACTTTATAAAGAACTATCGGAAAAAGTAAAATTACTAGAACAAAAACATAAAATCAATCCATCAAAAAAAATATTTAAATTATTAGATAAAACCAGGACTGAACTCAAGCAGATCCAACTAGACTAGGTGGAGAGGGCACTAAGATGGACCAAACAAAAGTTTTATGATAAGGGTAACAAGGCGGATCGGCTATTGGCCTCCAAGCTGAGAACTAAGTCACAAATATCTGTTATTCAAACCAAACCAGGAGTAAAAACGTTCAACGAAAAAGCGAATAGCTAAGGAGTTCTCAGACTTCTTCTCCAAATTATATAACCTAAATTACCCCCAGAACAGATCCTCAGGATCAGAGGCCATTTCTAGATATTTGGAGAAATGTAATCTCCAAGAACTATCCGAGGCAAATTCCCAGGAACTAAACAAAGCTATATCACAGGAGGAACTGTCAGATGCAATAAAAAATTTTAAAGTAAATAAGACGCCAGGATCAGATGTTTTTTCAAACCGATACTACAATAAATTTAAGAAGGTATTAGCCCCATATATGCTTGAAGTTTTCAATTCATTTCTGGAAGGAGCAGCCATCCCGCCATCAATGTCCAAGGCGAATTTGGCAATTATCCATAAAGAAGGAAGGGACCCATTACTATGTGGTAACTACAACCTATTTCCCTCCTAAATTCAGACTTAATTTTTTTTTAGTAAAATTCTAGCAAATAGGCTTACCCCTATTCTGACAGGTTTAATACATATAGACCAAGTTGGATTTGTCACGGGAAGACAAGCTTCCGACAACACAAGGAAAATTATTGATATTATCGACCATATACATCTCTCCAACACAAAGGCAATCTTATTGAGTCTGGATGCTGAAAAAGCATTTGACAGAATAAGATGGGACTTTTTAGATCAAACAATGATAAAATTCGGATTTAAGGGCCAGTTTCTAGAGGGCGTTGGAGCTCTCTACAAAACTCCCACAGCATTCGTAAAACTCCCAGGAGGTGACTCAAGCCCTATAAAAATTAATAATGGTACTAGATAAGGATGCCCCTTATCTCCGCTCCTATTCGCCCTCACTATTGAACCCTTGGCAGCGACAATCAGAGACGAAAAAAATATGAAAGGAATTGAAATTGGAGGGACAAATTACAAAATTTCCCTATTCGCGGATGATATTATTTTGACACTAGCTAACCCCTTGGCTTCCCTCCCGAATTTACAAGCCCAATTAGTACAATTCGGGAAAATTTCAGGATACAAAATTAACACAGATAAATCAGAGGCATTAAATATTACTATGACAGCACCTGAAATTAAGCTACTACAAACAAACTTTTCCTACAAATGGAGTGCCTCAAAAATTAAATATCTGGGAATACAGATAACAAACATGTATAAATCACTGTACCTACACAACTACCCACTCTTTTTGCACAGATCAAAAAAGATCTTCTGAGCTGGAATGAATACCAGATATCTTGGCTAGGAAGAATAGCTACAGTTAAAATGAATATCCTTCCAAGACTTCTATATTATTTTCAGACTCTACCAATCGATATCCCACTTTCTGAACTCAAAAATATCCAAAATAGAATTTTCCAATTCATCTGGAAAAACAAAAGACCAAGGGTGGCTAGATCAATTTTACTAGCCCCTAAGGATTGCGGAGGTATTGGAGTCCCGGATATCATGAAATACTATCAGGCGGCCCAACTAAAACAAGTTATAATGTGGAATAATAACCTGGCATTGTGCTGTTGGTTAGGAATTGAGTCTACCTATGCGAACCCTCTTTCTCTGCCAGCCGCTCTCTGGTCTGGTAGAGGAGGAGAGATCTTCGCTGAAAACCTTAAACTGGGTGCAATGAGATGTACGTGGAAGATATGGTCTAGAAGTAAAGGAAATATGTTTTGGCTTCCTCCCCGTCCCTACTCACCCCGATTAATTAATAACCCTGAATTCCCGCCTGGCTGCCTCCCGAAAGAACTTGAGCATTACAGGGACTTAAATATTGTAGTAGCTGATGATTTTGTAGCAAAAGGAAAAAATTTACCATGCCAAGACCTCCAAGAAAAATACAATATAACCAATCTTCCGATATTCGGATATCTTCAGATTAGACATTTCTTACAAACAGTTGCGAAAAAGTCGGGATTTCAACCCCAAACACAATTTGAAAAATTATACAAAAGAGGCTACTACTGTAGAGGTTTGATCTCGGAGATATATCTAGGAATGGCGAGAAAGGCGGCAAACTCCAACCACAACTATATGTTGAAATGAGCCGAAAAATTGAATGTTGAAATTGATAGGGATGACTGGGAGGATATCTGGGAAGCAGCATCTAAAACATCGATTTGTACAACCATTAAGGAAAACATATATAAAATTCTATTCCAATGGTACCTCATCCCGAATAGGTTGAGCCAGATTTTCCCCGGATCCCCGGATTTGTGCTAGAGGGGATGTGGACAAAGAGGAGACATGGCTCACATCTGGTGGACCTGCCCGAAGATCCAGGGGTTCTGGATCATGATCCAAACCATGATTCGAGACCACCTGGAGGTGGAGGTGGACCCGCTGACCATGCTCTTCTCGAGACCTACGGATGGCCTCCAACCTCAAATAAAGAGAATGATTTTGCATGTACTCACAGCAGCCCGCTGCACAATTGCAGCGGCCTGGAAAAAAAATTAATGCCCCTTCAAGACAAACTGTATTATGTAGAATCAAAGAAATTAGACTAATGGAACTCCTTACAGCACAACTTAATCAAAGAGTAGACCAATTCTACAAGGTCTGGGAGATTTGGCCAGAAGACTAAGAAAACCAAGAACTATAACCCACAGAAATACCCGAATAGGTTCTCTTGTAATAGTAGGAGGGACGGAGAGGGGAGAGGAGAAAAACACTCTCCCCTCTCCCTAATCATACCTTGCCCAGACTTCCACAACCCTTCTCACCCTCTGTCCCCCCCCTCTCTATTTCTCCCCCCTCTGTCTCTCTTCTATTCTTACGCTAACTTAAAAGAGATATCCTAGGAAGCGGCTGCGACAAATATAAAAGTTAGGCTATGTGT
This sequence comes from Ascaphus truei, assembly GCF_040206685.1. Classification (NCBI taxonomy): domain Eukaryota; kingdom Metazoa; phylum Chordata; class Amphibia; order Anura; family Ascaphidae; genus Ascaphus; species Ascaphus truei. Next base: position 138,232,156 of record NC_134488.1, read on the forward strand.
AAAACTATCTATTAATATGTATGTTTATGTAATTGTCATTAGCCTACCGGGTCTCATTGATGACCCAATGCTTACCCTTCTGTTTTCTTTTTCTTCCCAAAAGCTTGACTCACTGTATGTTGTATATCTCTTGAAAAAACAATAAAAAATTTGAAACAAAAAAAGAAATCTGCTCAAATTGAAGTGGGGTGTAAATATGAAGTCCTTGTGGTTGATAATGCAGTTAGTAACTGTAATTAAACAGTGCCAGCTGATTCTCTTCCTATGGACCACCACCCTAGAGCTTGGTATGTATGGTATCTCTAATCCAACTCCCACTAGCTCACCTCTATAATGTGGGAAGGAAATAAATCAAGTAACATAGTAGATGAGATCGAAAAAAGACGTACGTCCATCAAGTTCAACCTATGCTAAATTTAGACAAAAGATACTTTATCCTATATCTATACTTACTTATTGATCCAGAGGAAGGCAAACAAAAAAACCCAGTGTGATATCATCCAATGATATCTCATAAGGGGAAAAATAAATTCCTTCCTGACTCCAAGAATTGGCAATCAGCTTAATCCCTGGTTCAACATCCTTCCCACGTTTACTTATTTGGTATATCCCTGTATACCTTTCCTTTCTAAAAAGATGTCCAACCTTTTTGTTGAACAAATCTATTGTATCTGCCATCACAGTCTCCATGGGTAATGAATTCCACATTTTAACTGCCCTTACTGTAAAGAACCATTTCCTTTGTTGCTGGTGAAATCTCCTTTCCTCCAGCCTTAAGGGATGGCCCAGAGTCCTTTGAAATGGCCGTGGGATGAATAGTTATTTTGAAAGTTCCTTGTATTGTCCCCGAATATATTTGTATATAGTTATCATATCCCCTCTTAGACGCCTCTTTTTCTAATGTAAATACGTCTAATTTAGCTAGCCTCTCCTCATAAGTTAGATTGTCCATCCCCTTTATTAATTTGGTGGCTCTTCTCTGCACTCTCTAGTTCCATAATTTCTTTTCTTAGGATTGGTGCCCAAAATTGTACTTATATTCAAGGTGTGGTCTTACTAATGCTTTGTAAAGGGGCATAATTATGTTTACTTCCCTTCCATCCATTACCCATTTGATGCAAGATAAGATCTTGTTTGCCTTTGCAGCTACTGCATGACTTTGGGCACTATTGCTAAGCCTGCTGTCTACAAGCACTCCTAAATCCTTCTCCATCAAGGATTCCCCCAATGTATCTCCATTTAATTTGCAAGTCGCCTTTTTATTCTTGCATCCCAAATGCATAACCTTACATTTATCTATATTAAACCTCCTCTGCCATTTACCTGCCCACGTTTCCAGTCTCTCCAAGTCCTTCTGAAGAGAAATTACATCCTGCTCTGATTCTACTACCTTACACAATTTAGTATCATCAGCAAAGATGGAGACTTTGCTTTCGATGCCAACCTCAGGGTCATTAATAAACAAGTTAAAAAGCAGGGCTCCCAGTACCGATCCCTGAGGTACTCCACTCACGACTTTTGCCCAACCTGAAAAAGTTCCATTTTTACAACCCTCTGTTGTCTGTCCTTTATTAACCAGTTTTCAATCCAGGTGCATGTCCAATGTGCAGGTGTTCAATGTGCATGTCCAATGTTCAATCCAGGGGCATCCAGGTGCTGAGTCCAATATTCTTTATTTTGTACACCAACCTCTTGTGTGAAACCGTATCAAAAGCCTTTGCAAAATCTAAGTAGACCACATCAACTGCATTACCCTGGTCTAAATTCCTACTTACCTCCTCAAAGAAACAAATAAGGTTAGTTTGGCATGATCTATCCTTCATAAATCCATGCTGACTATTACTAGAGAGGGCTGCCAGCCACTGGTGGCCCATGGCGTCCATGCTTCCCGAGATACAAGCCCCATTATGGGGTGCCGGTATCTCCTATGCATTGAAATGTCCCGATCACGTGACGCGGGACATTTACATGCATAGGAGATACTGACACCCCATAACCTGGCCTATATTTCGGGAAGCAGGGGGTCCCTGGACCTGAAAACAACGCGGTTCTGCTCTGGAGACCCCCTGCTACAATACACTAGTAATAAAATTTCAATTAAAATATGTACACTGGCGACACACTTTATTCGAGCTCGACTAGTCCCACGAATTCGGGTATACCCGGGTGTATTGAGGTTTGTGACTGTTTTCTGCCCGAGTGCATTGAGGTATTTTCCAGGCAGGGATTGAAGCATTTTATTCCCGCTGGCTGCAATACTGCACAGTATATATATATATACTGCATTACAATTCATGAATTTATGCCATCTGGTAGACACGCGAAGCATTGCAGCCTATTAAATCCTAATCATTATCATTTAACAGATCAGCCGCCCGTCAGCCAGGCATGAACCCAGGCTGGGAAGGCAAACGCAACGGGGCTTGTCAGAGGTGAGGAGCGGCGCATTCCAGGTATCTGCCAGGTACATACTGGGTATTTGCTCGAATAAAGTGTGTCGGTGCAGTAATAACCACCAAAACACAACCCACCCCCTGTACACACAGGATTAATACCACAGGCCGGTGGGGGTCCCTGGGTGTCCGCAGGCCCCACAGTGCACCCCGGGGGGTACCCACTGGTGTCTGGGGGCCCTCTGTTTGCCCCTGCTAGGCTCCGTGGGCCTCCAGATGGTCCCCGCAGGCCCCAATGAGGTCCATGGATGGTCTGGGGGTCCCCTTGTCATCCTCACAGGTGCCTGGGGGCCCTCGAGTTGTCCCCTTGTTTGTCTGGGGGCCCTCAGTCGCCCCCACGGTTGTCTGGCCCACAGGGGTCTCGGGGCCCTCGGGTGGTTCCCACAGGGGTCTCGGGCCCCTCAGGTGTTCCCACAGGTGTCTGGGGGCTCCATAGGGGTCCCCGGTTCCTCCCTACAGGTGTCCGTGGATCCTCAGGTGGTTCCCGTGGGCGTCTGGGGGTCTTCGTGGTCCCCGTGGGCGGCCTCACGTAGTCTTTGTGGGTCCCCTCTGGCCTGCAGTACCATTCCTGTATTTAAAAAAACTAAAACATGGCCTACATTTCAATAAATACACCTCTCTTCCCCCCGCCCCCCGCCCCCCCCCCCCCCCACCAAACACATACAGTACATTAATGGGCAAAAAAACTATTGTCCAGATACTGAAAATAGATTATTTGCCCATTATTAAACACAACATTAGCAAGCCAGCATAAAGTAAATAAAAACCGTTCTACTTACCCCTGCCAATTGAAGGGCATCCTCGTCAGCTTACTGCAGGTCCATCTCCTCCGTTGCCAGAAAGAATACATAGCAAAATACAATCTAATGGCCCCTAAACCCTTAATTACCTTAGCGGTTAATAACCACTATAGTAATTAAGGAGTTAAGCCACCCTGCCCCGCTACCCACCCGGGAGGCCTAACCAACCACCCCGGACCACCTATACCCACACTGTACCTATTGAGTGCCATAGTGGTACATCAAACCCATATAATATGGGCATGATACGCCACTATAGCACTCAATGGGCACCCTAATAAAAATACGTGAATGCCCAAAAGATACAATAATAAAACTTACAGTAACATCTAAACACCTGAATTCAATAACTAAAAACACTAGCCAACAAATGCAATTAATAAAAGCACTAACCAACAAAACAATGAATTAATTGAACCAGTAACCAGCAAAGCAATTAATTAATAAAACAATTAGGCAACACAACAATGAATTAATTGAACCAGTAACCAACCAAGTAATTAATTATGAAAACAACTCACAGCTAAACACTACTTAGTATGTGGATATGCTTTACATGTTTTTTTACGCAGTTTTTTAGATCAACTTTTTGTCTGAACCCCTTTTGATTTATCTCCTTTAAGTGATTTAGTGCTCTGGGTTTGCTTTTAACATCCTGCAGTTTCAGAATTAACTATAATAATGGGAGTCCGTAGACCTATATAGGTATATACTACCAGGTCTATATATTCTACTGAAAAGGAGATTACCTCCAAGAGACTCCGTTGAACATCAATATATGTTTTCCATCAGGGTCAGCAATTGATTCACTGCTATATTATTTTGGAGTATATGTTTATAAGTAATGTGTTGTTCATTGGGATTGGCCATGGATCTATTAACACCACTCCTGTTTTCATATCTTCAATAGGGCATCTCTGGACCCTCATCCTATTAACAGTGACTTTACACTGTACCAGTTTTTACTTTACCCTTGAGGCACATATAGAGTATTAAGCACATCTCTCCCTGTGCTTATTCTGACACATAAATAAATAAACACATTTAATTATTGTAAATCAGATAATCTCCTTTATTGTGCTAGCTTTGCATTCATACAATAGGATATACTCACTGTGTGCTTTAGTACAGCCTCCAGCATGCCTCAACACATCAGGGGTTAATTATGACGTCACCCACCCGAAGGACCTATATATACTTGCTCACCTGCAGGGTACTCTTATGATCACTGAATAATTAGCCTTGAGAAAGCTCTCGCGAAACGCGCGCGTCGGCGGCTTGGTCTTACACGTGCACGCGCAGGGGTCTGATTCCCTCCGCATCCATAGTCTCTAACCGCGAGTTGATGCGGCTCCCTGCCTGCACGATCAATACAGGCTTTCAGAGTGCCCCGACGGACACTGTGAGCCTCGTTACAATTCGATACAGGCAACTGTTGCTCTTATGTGGCTTAAGCATCTAGTTTAGTTCCCCGTTCACTGCTGTTACCCAGGGATCTCCTGACAGCAGCTATAAGGGGATACTTCACTTCCTATATACAGTCTGTTCCACTCAGCCCACCTACATGTGAATATTACTGTGTCACGATCCCCCCGAGCAGTACTATCATAAGGGGTATGACTATATGACCCAGTATATACAGACCTCTACATCTGGGTATCTGTCAGCATTAACCCTCAGGTTTACATGGGCATAGTGACACAATGTAATACACACTACACTATCCTAATCACAGTAGGAGTGAGCTGAGAGCATTATTTAGGCTGCAAACTATTAGGTGTTTTTATACTATATGAACCAGTACTACTATTTTATAATTGTGTGAACTTACCACGCGGTCTAGTGAGTTTCTGATATATGAGTATATTCTGTGTCACTATGCACACTGTGCAAATAGCTCTTTCATTAGTGTCAAAGGTTATTAGAGGTCATATCCTCCCTACCACCGCACACAGAAGGAGGTTACCTTAGGTCAACCTGACTCGATATCCTACTTACCTCAGAAACAATTTACTAAGACTCAGTGTATATTGGAACTGTTTAGATTTCATATAATCACAGTCTATCCACTACGATTATACATCACTTTCGGTTCATTATACTCTGCCACTAGTGAATTGCACCCCAACACCTACCCTAGAGCTACCCTGTAAGAATTGCCTCACATCAGATCCTTACAAGGAATGTTGTTTAGTGTGTAACCTGATTATCAAGGTACACACAGCTATCATAGACCCTGAACCTATACGGTTCAAGTATTGAAGGTCAGAATACCTTCAGGTCGTCTGTTCTTAATACCCATTATTTTAATTCATTGGTACTTTAATAAAGTTATGTTTTAAATCATTCACTCATCATACAGAGCGTGAACCTGAGTGCTACATCTGGGTTCTATCTCTACCCTACTTCTCTCCATATATATACCCAAAGCACCGTTCACTCATTACTTGTTGAGGCAGCAGCAGGGGCTTCCCTATCAGTTTACTAAAAACACTAGCCAACAAATGCAATTAATAAAAGCACTAACAAACAAAACAATTAATTAATTGAACCAGTAACCAGCAAAGCAATTAATTAATAAAACAATTAGGCAACTCAACAATGAATTAATTGAACCAGTAACCAACAAAGTAATTAATTATGAAAACAACTCACAGCTAAACACTACTTTGTATGTGGATATGCTTTACATGTTTTTTCACGCAGTTTTTTAGATCAACTTTTTGTCTGAACCCCTTTTGATTAATCTCCTTTAAGTGATTTAGTGCTCTGGGTTTGCTTTTAACATCCTGCAGTTTCAGAATTAACTATAATAATGGGAGTCCGTAGACCTATATAGGTATATACTACCAGGTCTATATATTCTACTGAATAGGAGATTACCTCCAAGAGACTCCGTTGAACATCAATATATGTTTTCCATCAGGGTCAGCAATTGATTCACTGCTATATTATTTTAGAGTATATGTTTATTAGTAATGTGTTGTTCATTGGGATTGGCCATGGATCTATTAACACCACTCCTGTTTTCATTATTTTTTATTAATTACCAATAAAAGGTTTTGTTGTATCTAACTCATTACACAACACTGAGTGCATTAGAAAGGGATTTTTCCCCCCTTTTTTTGATGTAACAAAGGATATGACAAGATTTCTGACACTTTAATTGAGTTTTCCAGCAAGTGAGATTTCTTTTTAAATCTTTAGATTTACCTTAAATGTATGATCCACTACATGTGCTCTCCCGGCCCTAATGCTACACATGTTGTGCTAAACCCTTCCTTTGTACAATGTACATCTACAGTTTACTTTCATCCTGAACTGTTTGTGATATTCCAATTTACCTCTCCTGCATGGCCTTCTGTAAGACAGTTTGTGTAACTGTGACTTTTTTTTCTCGCCTAGTACAAAGCCAAGCACCAATAATCCACCCATACCAAGACTGCAAGGTTGCTTTTAGCAGTCAGGATTACCTCCTCATACATCTGAAGTTCAAACACCCAAATGACTATATGGAAAAGATGAGGACAGAACAATCTTGCAACATTCCAATAAATATGACAGAAAATGCAACTTTCAACCAGTCAAGGCAAATAATAAAAAATGTAACTTCTTCTTATTCAAAAGAATATGTATTGGAAGGTGCCACCGGAAAAGATCTTGGAGAAAGTGGGAAGTGTCTGACTTGGTTATCAGACCAAAACCTACACAAGAGGACACACACAGGGGGAAGACGCCCTGTATGTGGAGAATGTGGGAAGGGATTTAGTCGGTTGTCCCACCTGAACAGACACAAGAGGACACACACAGGGGAGAGACTGCATGTATGTGGGAAATGTGGGAAGGGATTTAGTGACTTATCCATCCTAATGAGACACAAGAGAACACACACAGGGGTGAGACCACATGTATGTGGGGAATGTGGGAAGGGATTTAGTGTGTTATCCAGCCTGGACACACACATGAGGACACACACAGGGGAGAGACCGCATGTATGTGGGGTATGTGGGAAGGGATTTAGTGACTTATCCAGCCTAATCAGACACAAAAGAACACACACAGGGGAGAGACCACATTTATGTGGGGAATGTGGGAAGGGATTTGGTCAGCTTCCAGACCTGAACATACACAAGAGGACACACACAGGAGAGAGACCACATGTATGTGTGGAATGTGGGATGGGATTTAGTCGGTTATCCAGCCTGAACACACACAAGAGGACACACACAGGGGAGAGACCGCATGTATGTGGGGAATGTGGGAAGGGATTTAGTGTGTTATCCAGCCTGAACACACACAAGAGGACACACACAGGGGAGAGACCGCATGTATGTGGGGAATGTGGGAAAGGATTTAGTCGGTTATACAGCCTGAACATACACAAGAGGACACACACAGGGGAGAGACCGCATGTATGTGGGGAATGTGGGAAGGGATTTAGTGTGTTATCCAACCTGGACACCCACAAGAGGTCACACACAGGGGAGAGACCGCATGAATGTGGGGAATGTGGGAAGGGATTTAGTGTGTTATCCCGCCTGGACACACACAAGAGGTCACACACAGGGGAGAGACCGCATCTATGCGGGGAATGTGGGAAGGGATTTAGTGTGTTATCCAACCTGGACACACACAAGAGGTCACACACAGGGGAGAGACCGCATGTATGTGGGGAATGTGGGAAGGGATTTAGTCAGTTATCCAGCCTGAACATACACAAGAGGACACACACAGGGGAGAGACCGCATGAATGTGGGGAATGTGGGAAGGGATTTAATGTGTTATCCAGCCTGAACACACACAAGAGGACACACACAGGGGAGAGACCGCATGTATGTGGGGAATGTGGGAAGGGATTTAGTCGGTTATACAGCCTGAACAGACATAAGAGGACACACACAGGGGAGAGACCGCATGTATGTGGAGAATGTGGGAAGGGATTTAGTGTATTATCCAGCCTGAACACACATAAGAGGACACACACAGGGGAGAAACCAAATGTATGTGGGGAATGTGGGAAGGGATTTAGTCAGTTATCCAGCCTGAACACACACAAGAGGACACACACAGGGGAGAGACCTATCTCTAAAGCCAGGCCTGTTTAGGGATAACCAGCAACTAAGACGCTCACATATAAGTGCACAGGTGTATCTGTGTTACGCTGAATCACAATGCAAAGTGACTTTAGTTTATGGTGTATAAAACGAGCGTTTAAAAAGTTATAACTTTGTTATCCTTTTTAAATGCAGGTTATTTATATCATTCTTATATTTAAAGGAAAATTTTATTGTTTTATATTTCTCATCTGTTGGTTCTAATAAAATGTTCGTTCCCCGTTATGCTCAAGCGGTCTGTAGTCTCACTTAGCTGTAAATTGAAAAGTTTGGCCACAGATAGACCCTTCGTCACCAGTCATTTTTTTTGTACGTAACAGAGAAATCTACTATGTAGCTCCAGGAAGGGCTCTGAACATGGAACCAATGCCGTATAATGAAAAAAATAAAGCGGAGCATATGGAGTTAATACATAACCTAATAATGAAAGATATACAAGAGGTTAGCAGGAGTGTGTCCACAGTATAAAGCGGTAACTACACAACCTAGCCATTGTCCAGTGTGGAGCAACAATGTACTCATGATAAGCACTGTATCGCTGCGTCCTCCTGGCTTCAGGTGCACCAGCGTGGTGACACCCTCCCTCCGTGGCATCTCTCTGATCCAGAAGTCACAGCAGCAAGGTAGAGGATCTGAAAGTCTGCCGCTCCTTAAAGGTACAGTGACACCAATGGGTAAAGATAATTATTTTTTTTATTCAGGCTACATAAAACGGATACAATCCATGGACACGACAAAAAGAACCTCCTCCCACGCGTATCGAACAGCTAATGTTCTTTCTCAAGGAGTATGGTGAAGGGAGGGGGGAATGTACTAACCGGTGTGAAACACCTGAAGGTAATAATAATAACACGCAGATTAACTGGAACATGGAAAGACTAATGTTACTGCCAGACAATGTTAAATAGTTGCAGAAAAAAGATACAAGATAACAATATCATTCATATAATGAAACATGAAACACGGTCAGAACACTAATGATGACACAATAAAACAGCCCATATCGACAATGTTGCTGTGTGTATGGAACTTGGTAAACGAGACATAAAGTGTCTCTATAAATAAAATGCTCAAACAGAGCGTCCCAGGGGAATGTAGAGAATCACTATGGGACCATTTGATGGATACAGTATATATATAATCAAAATTATGCTCTGTTTGAGCATTTTATTTATAGAGACACTTTATGTCTCATATACTAAGTCCCATACACACAGCAACATTGTCAATATGGGCTGTTTTATTGTATTGTATGTCTTTATTTATATAGCGCCATTAATGTATATAGTGCTTCACAGTAGTAATAGACGTGGTAATCATATAAATAACATAATATAAATAACAGATCATGGGAATAAGTGCTTCAGACATAAAAGTAACATTAAGGAAGAGGAGTCCCTGCCCCGAGGAGCTTACAGTCTAATTGGTAGGTAGGGAGAACGTACAGAGACAGTTGGGGGAATTCTAGTAAGTGCGTCTGTAGGGGGTCAAGCTTTATGTATCATGTTTCCAGGATTATCCAGTGCTATTCAAATGCTTCTTTAAGCAAGTGGGTCTTAAAGTTCGATAGAGAGGGTGCTAGTCGGGTATTGAGGGGAAGGGCATTCCAGAGGTGCGGGGCAGTCAGTGAGAAAGGTTTAAGGCGGGAGAGGGCTTTAGATACAAAGGGGGTAAATTATTATGTTATTGTGTCAACGTTAGTGTTCTGACCATGTTTCACATTCAATGAATGATATTGTTATGTTGCATCTTTTTTCTGCAACTATTTAACATTGTCTGGTAGTAACATTAGTCTTTCCATGTTCCAGTTAATCTGCTTGTTATCATTATTACCTTCAGGAGTTTCACACCTGTCACGATAGATTATGACAGGGTGTAATTTACACCAAATAACTGGGTTTGAACTGAACGAGGCTTAGATATAATAAAGTATATTTATTCCTTTGGATAGGTGAACACACGAAATAATACAGTAACAGACAAGAAGTACACTTACTTTGGGGATGGGGGATGAGAAGTATGTTGCATAGCAATTCTCTCGCAATCAGGTACAATCAAGATGATTTCAGAAAGATAAAGGGTGGACACCAGTTTATAAACCTTTTGTAACCCTATCCTTAACATTAAGTACAGGTGATTGGATCACAATTACTGTAGCCAGTCATTAACGTGGGAACACATTTTGATACATGCCCCCCAGCTAGTTGGCACATGCGCAGTTGGCCTCTAGGGACTCATTTCTGTAATCCCACATTTGCATCAGGGATGCCAGCCAGTCTACTAAATGGAATTTCTGGCAGGATACTCTTTGTTGTAAGGTGTGAAATGGGACACTTACAGCCTGCTCTGGTTTGAGTAATCTCCGCCCTCCTGTAAACAGTGGAGGTGATAAACTCCTTTGAACAGCACTTAAATTCTAGACATTGGGACGCTTCCCTGACCATCTGCTGCCTTATGGCCAAAGTAATTTCCTCTGGTTTCTGTCCATACCTTGGGACACAGTACTAAAGATAAAACACAAACATCTTAAAATATCCGGTTCCGTTGGGTCCAGCGGGTCCAAACTTCTCAGTTCTCAATGCCGGAACTGGGACACCCTAGGGTCCAATTTGAGACTTGCTACGACCCTCGGAACCGGAGTTACACAAATACACCTTAAACCGTTTCCTATTTTAATACAATACACTCCGCTGTAAATTAAATCACGTTTTTTCACTAAATCCCCATTGAAAACAACGGGCTTTGCCACCATACACTTTCAATGGCAAACCACCGCCGCTGGTGGCTATGGGAATCCGCCGCCATAGACTTTCAACGGGGCTACGCCGCCGTTGAAGTCACTGGGGGTTTTCCGCCATAGCCGGTCAAGGGAGATTGGCCGCCATTGGAGTCTATGGGAAAAGTCCCGAACTTTCAAGGGGGTCCATACTCCGTCGGGTTGGTCCAAGAGGGTCAAGGATGGTTCTGCAGCGATGCCGGAGCAGTGACTACAGGTACCCCAAACCCTGATCCTCTGGACCCTCCGGAACCGAAGATATGGATTCCAAAATTTCAGCTTTTCACACTTAGCCGTTTTCTTGAGCTTTTTCTGCCGCCGCCATTGGAACCTATGGCGCGACCCGCTCTTCTCGGTTCGACTCTTATCGGGGGTCCAGGATTCGGGGACCCGGTTGTGGTCGAGTGGGGGGAGGCCTAGGAACTAGGGGCAAAAAGAATTTTATTTCTATGTGCTCTAGAACTGTTTATTCCCACGCCACTTGTCGTTGAACTTGACTGCTAAGTGATCAAAGCTCTCTTATTGAAAAAGTATCCGCTTTGCGGTTTTGCGGTTTGGACGGCAGCCAACTCGTTCCTGGAAAGCTCCTTCGAGGAATCTCCATTGAAGTCAATGGGCCCATTGACTTACAATGGGAAACCGCCGCTCCTCCTCTCGGACGCCATCTGCTGGTCTTCACAGGAAACAGGACCAAAACAGCAAGATTCGCCATTGAAATGCATGGAGCTCCAATGGCGGCCTATGGGACCCTGCAAAATGGGGCCTGAAAAGGCGGGAAAATTACACAAAGGGCTATAATCACTAAAGAACTATTAACCCTTGTACTCCCGTATGGATCCTAGTTTGTGTGTGATGCAGACACTGATTAAACCAGATATTACAATAAAGCATGGGAACAGGGGAATACACATTTTCATGTCATAACAAGGGTTAAATCACATTTCTGGACCTCAGCCCAGTTAACCCCTTGTCTCCCTGGTGAGGTCAGGGGATGGCCAAATGGGGTGCAACCCCTTTAATACTGGGCCACCCCCTTTCTCCCTCTACAACAAAGGGGATAAATTATTATGTTATTGTGTCATCATTAGTGTTCTGACCATGTTTCACATTCAATGAATGATATTGTTATCTTGTATCTTTTTTCTGCAACTATTTAACATTGTCTGGCAGTAACATTAGTCTTTCCATGTTCCAGTTAATCTGCTTGTTATAAAGATTGCACCCTACAGGTGAAGCCACAGTGTCAAAAAGACTGTCCTCTCACACGTCTTAAAAGAGACAGCCACAGAGACATTTCACAAAGGGATTTACTAGGGCAAAAGAGACTGTTCTTCGTTACGTCCAGGGAGAAAATAACCTCCCGATGGCAGTTAACAAAGAGACACAGAAGCGTTTAACCAAACTACGGGGAGATGTTCTCGTGCAAGAGGAATGCACCAATGACCTACGGTGCACAGCGTTCCAGACAACAAGGAACGATGACAAGCAAACACCATCAAGGGAAGATAGGGGATTCCCGAAGTTAACAGTCAAGGAGCTCTCTAAAGACGGACTAAGCAGTTGGGTGACTCCGATACCAATCCGTTCACCAGAAGGTGCTTCCCAAACAATGGAAAACATGCCATCTCTAGGTTCACTTCGCGCCTCTGCGACCTACAAAGGGAACCAGAGACCAAAAAACAACCTTGTGGCCTTCATCCAGAAGATATGTCTTACCGGCCACGCAAAGCCAGCACCTCTAATGGAGAAAGGTGAAGAATACCGGTACCTCCAATCACCTGGGGCCTACCACCCTCAGGAACCCGATCAAATCCGGGTAATGTTCAACCTCAGCACTCAGCTTCAGGGAGTCTCTCCGAGAGACGCCCTCTTTACTGGACTAGATTCGACAACCAGTCTTCCAGAAGTGTTGTTCCGCTTCCGCAAGGAACCAAAAGCCATCTCCTTCTGCCGAACGCCAGGTGATAGGGTGACTAGCTGCCACGACTGGCACACCTACAAGGGGATGTACTCTGTGGATAAAACTACAGAGACAAAAGGACTGTTTTCTCACAAGGCTAAAAGGAAACAGTGCCAGAGACTCTTACAAAAAGACATTGTGGTGCATCAAGCTAACCAAGAGCTGTGCATCCACCTGGCTTCCCTTACTGGAAGGTTTAGCCAAAGGACTTTGATGCCAGTAGTACCGGCCGGTATCACCTTGCTATGGGAATATGGACCTTTGCATTGTTATGTTATGTTTGCATTGCACATATGTTCCACATAGCCTGCTATATAGTGGTATCTACAGATACCAGACGGGGAGTGTCATGGAACACGAATACCCCTGTCTGCACTTCTGTTTCAGCCCCCCCCCCTTTACCTCGCAGCCCTGCTTGTCAGCTTCTTAGTGCCAGCTGTATGTGTTTGGCTCTGTACACAAACACAGTGCTTGTGTGATAATACAGTGCCATTTCCCCTGTCCCAGCAGCAACGCTGCATGTAGAATGCAACATTATTGCTACATGTTGTAGCTTCCCCAGACACTCCTGTGAGTTGCCATAGCAGCCCCAGCCTTTCTCTCAAATGGGCTAGTCTGCTTTCTCCCCCTCTGCTCTGCCCACAGATGGTCTGCCCCCAGACTATCTTACTACCCCGCATACATTGCCATTTCCTTTCCACCACACCACTGGGCGAGTGAGTAACTCGCTGTAACCCCTGTAATGGTGCTGCAGGATTATCTTTTCACCTCCCTTTACTACTAAGCACACACAGAGATATTTAGACCTACACCTCTACACAAGAAACTGTTTTTCCCTGCTTTCTCCAAAATAAAGTAAGAAAAGAAACAGAACTTGTCGTGCTTGGAAAAGAGGGCCGAGTTGACACTATCTGAGCTAAGTCATCCTACATGTGACCCTCTGGCTTCCAGAATAGGCTCCTTCCCCAGTGTGTTATATACCCAGCATCCAGGAGCGGCTCCATCCCCCAGTGTGTTATATACCCAGCATTCAGGAGTGGCTCCTTCCCCCAGTGTGTTATATACCCAGGATCCAGGAGCAGCTCCTTCCCCAGTGTGTTATATACCGAGCATCCAGGAGCGGCGCCTTCCCCCAGTGTGTTATATACCCAGCATCCAGGAGCGGCTCTTTCCCCCAGTGTGTTATATACCCAGCATCCAGGAGCGGCTCCTTCCCCCAGTGTTATATACCCAGCATCCAGGAGCGTCTCCTTCCCCCAGTGTTATATACCCAGCATCCTGGAGCAGCTCCTTCCCCCAGTGTGTTATATACCCAGCATCCAGAAGCGGCTCCTTCCCCCAGCGTGTTATATACCCAGCATACAGGAGCGGCTCCTTCCCCCAGTGTGTTATATACCCAGCATCCAAGTGCGGCTCCTTCCCCCAGTGTGTTATATACCCAGCATCCAGGAGCGGCTCCATCCCCTAGTGTGTTATATACCCAGCATCCAGGGGCGGCTCCTTCCCCCTGTGTGTTATATACCCAGCATCCAGGAGCGGCTCCTTCCCCCAGTGTGTTATATACCCAGCATCCAGGAGCGGCTCCTTCCCCCAGTGTGTTATATACCCAGCATCCTGGAGCAGCTCCTTCCCCCAGTGTGTTATAAACCCAGCATCCAGGAGCGGCTCCTTCCCCCAGCGTGTTATATACCCAGCATCCAGGGGCGGCTCCTTCCCCCAGTGTGTTATATACCCAGCATCCAGAAGCGGCTCCTTCCCCCTGTGTGTTATATACCCAGCATCCAGGAGCGGCTCCTTCCCCAGTGTGTTATATACCCAGCATCCAGGAGCAGCTCCTTCCCCCAGTGTGTTATATACCCAGCATCCAGGAGCTTCTCCTTCCCCCAGCGTGTTATATACCCAGCATCCAGGAGCGACTCCTTCCGCCAGTGTGTTATATACCAAGCATCCAGGAGCGACTCCTTCCCCCAGTGTGTTATATACACAGGATCCAGGAGCAGCTCCTTCCCCAGTGTGTTATATACCGAGCATCCAGGAGCGGCGCCTTCCCCCAGTGTGTTATATACCCAGCATCCAGGAGCGGCTCTTTCCCCCAGTGTGTTATATACCCAGCATCCAGGAGCGGCTCCTTCCCCCAGTGTTATATACCCAGCATCCAGGAGCGTCTCCTTCCCCCAGTGTTATATACCCAGCATCCTGGAGCAGCTCCTTCCCCCAGTGTGTTATATACCCAGCATCCAGAAGCGGCTCCTTCCCCCAGCGTGTTATATACCCAGCATACAGGAGCGGCTCCTTCCCCCAGTGTGTTATATACCCAGCATCCAAGTGCGGCTCCTTCCCCCAGTGTGTTATATACCCAGCATCCAGGAGCGGCTCCATCCCCTAGTGTGTTATATACCCAGCATCCAGGGGCGGCTCCTTCCCCCTGTGTGTTATATACCCAGCATCCAGGAGCGGCTCCTTCCCCCAGTGTGTTATATACCCAGCATCCAGGAGCGGCTCCTTCCCCCAGTGTGTTATATACCCAGCATCCTGGAGCAGCTCCTTCCCCCAGTGTGTTATAAACCCAGCATCCAGGAGCGGCTCCTTCCCCCAGCGTGTTATATACCCAGCATCCAGGGGCGGCTCCTTCCCCCAGTGTGTTATATACCCAGCATCCAGAAGCGGCTCCTTCCCCCTGTGTGTTATATACCCAGCATCCAGGAGCGGCTCCTTCCCCAGTGTGTTATATACCCAGCATCCAGGAGCAGCTCCTTCCCCCAGTGTGTTATATACCCAGCATCCAGGAGCTTCTCCTTCCCCCAGCGTGTTATATACCCAGCATCCAGGAGCGACTCCTTCCGCCAGTGTGTTATATACCAAGCATCCAGGAGCGACTCCTTCCCCCAGTGTGTTATATACACAGGATCCAGGAGCGGCTCCTTCCCCTAGTGTGTTATATACCCAGCATCCAGGAGTGGCTCCTTCCCCCAGTGTGTTATATACGCAGCATCCAGGAGTGGCTCCTTCCCCCAGTGTGTTATATACCCAGCATCCAGGAGCGGCTCCTTCCCCCAGTTTGTTATATACCCAGCATCCAGGAGCGGCTCCTTCCCCCAGTGTGTTATATACCCAGCATCCAGGAGCGGCTCCTTCCCCCAGTGTGTTATAAACCCAGCATCCAGGAGCGGCTCCTTCCCCCTGTGTGTTATATACCCAGCATCCAGGGGCGGATCCTTCCCCCAGTGTGTTATATACCCAGCATCCAGGAGTGGCTCCATCCCCCAGTGTGTTATATACCCAGCATCCAGGAGTGGCTCCTTCCCCCAGTGTGTTATATACCCAGCATCCAGGAGCAGCTCCTTCCCCCAGTGTGTTATATACCCAGCATCCAGGGGCGGCTCCTTCCCCCAGTGTGTTACATACCCAGCATCCAGGAGCGGCTCCTTCCCCCGGTGTGTTATATACCCAGCATCCAGGGGCGGCTCCTTCCCCCAGTGTGTTATATACCCAGCATCCAGGAGCGTCTCCTTCCCCCAGTGTGTTATATACCCAGCATCCAGGAGCGGCTCCTTCCCCCAGTGTGTTATATACCCAGCATCCAGGAGCGTCTCCTTCCCCCAGTGTGTTATATACCCAGCATCCAGGGGCGGCTCCTTCCCCCAGTGTGTTATATACCCAGCATCCAGGAGCGGCTCCTTCCCCCATTGTGTGTTATATACCCAGCATCCAGGGGCGGCTCCTTCCCCCAGTGTGTTATATACCCAGCATCCAGGAGCGGCTCCTTCCCCCAGTGTGTTATATACCCAGCATCCAGGAGCGGCTCCTTCCCCCAGTGTGTTATATACCCAGCATCCAGGGGCGGCTCCTTCCCCCAGTGTGTTATATACCCAGCATCCAGGAGCGGCTCCTTCCCCCAGTGTGTTATATACCCAGCATCCAGGAGCGGCTCCTTCCCCCTGTGTGTTATATACCCAGCATCCAGGAGTGGCTCCTTCCCCCTGTGTGTTATATACCCAGCATCCAGGAGCGGCTCCTTCCCCCTGTGTTTTATACCCAGCATCCAGGAGCGGCTCCTTCCCCCAGTGTGTTATATACCCAGCATTCAGGAGTGGCTCCTTCCCCCAGTGTGTTATATACCCAGGATCCAGGAACAGCTCTTTCCCCCAGTGTGTTATATACCCAGCATCCAGGAGCGGCTCCTTCCCCCTGTGTGTTATATACCCAGCATCCAGGAGCGGCTCCTTCCCGCAGTGTGTTATATACCCAGCATCCAGGAGCGGCGCCTTTCCCCTGTGTGTTATATACCCAGCATCCAGGAGCGGCTCTTTCCCCCAGTGTGTTATATACCCAGCATCCAGGAGCGGCTCCTTCCCCCAGTGTGTTATATACCCAGCATCCAGGAGCGGCTCCTTCCCCCAGTGTGTTATATACCCAGCATCCAGGGGCGGCTCCTTCCCCCAGTGTGTTATATACCCAGCATCCAGGAGTGGCTCCTTCCCCCTGTGTGTTATATACCCAGCATCCAGGAGCGGCTCCTTCCCCCAGTGTGTTATATACCCAGCATCCAGGAGTGGCTCCTTCCCCCTGTGTGTTATATACCCAGCATCCAGGAGCGGCTCCTTCCCCCTGTGTTTTATACCCAGCATCCAGGAGCGGCTCCTTCCCCCAGTGTGTTATATACCCAGCATTCAGGAGTGGCTCCTTCCCCCAGTGTGTTATATACCCAGGATCCAGGAACAGCTCTTTCCCCCTGTGTGTTATATACCCAGCATCCAGGAGCGGCTCCTTCCCGCAGTGTGTTATATACCCAGCATCCAGGAGCGGCGCCTTTCCCCTGTGTGTTATATACCCAGCATCCAGGAGCGGCTCTTTCCCCCAGTGTGTTATATACCCAGCATCCAGGAGCGGCTCCTTCCCCCAGTGTGTTATATACCCAGCAACCAGGAGCGGCTCCTTCCCCCAGCGTGTTATATACCCAGCATCCAGGAGCAGCTCCTTCCCCCAGTGTATTATATACCCAGCATCCAGGAGCGGCTCCTTCCCCCAGTGTGTTATATACCCAGCATCCTGGAGCGGCTCCTTCCCCCAGTGTGTTATATACCCAGCATCCAGGAGCGGCTCCTTCCCCCAGTGTGTTATATACCCAGCATCCAGGAGCGGCTCCTTCCCCCAGTGTGTTATATACCCAGCATCCAGGAGCGGCTCCTTCCCCCAGTGTGTTATATACCCAGCATCCAGGAGCGGCTCCTTCCCCCTGTGTGTTATATACCCAGCATCCAGGAGCGGCTCCTTCCCCCAGTGTGTTATATACCCAGCATCCAGGAGCGGCTCCTTCCCCCAGTGTGTTATATACACAGGATCCAGGAGCGGCTCCTTCCCCTAGTGTGTTATATACCCAGCATCCAGGAGCGGCTCCTTCCCCCAGTGTGTGTTATATACCCAGCATCCAGGAGCGGCTCCTTCCCCCAGTGTGTTATATACCCAGCATCAAGAAGCGGCTCCTTCCCCCAGTGTGTTATATACCCAGCATCCAGGAGCAGCTCCTTCCCCCAGTGTGTTATATACCCAGCATCCAGGAGCGGCTCCTTCCCCCAGTGTGTGTTATATACCCAGCATCCAGGAGCGGCTCCCTCCCCCAGTGTGTGTTATATACCCAGCATCCAGGAGCGGCTCCTTCCCCCAGTGTGTTATATACCCAGCATCCAGGGGCGGCTCCTTCCCCCAGTGTGTTATATACCCAGCATCCAGGAGCGGCTCCATTCCCCAGTGTGTTATATACCCAGCATCCAGGAGCGGCTCCTTCCCCCAGTGTGTTATATACCCAGCATCCAGGAGCGGCTCCATCCCCCAGTGTGTTATATACCCAGCATCCAGGAGCGGCTGCTTCCCCCAGTGTGTTATATACCCAGCATCCAGGAGCGGCGCCTTCCCCCAGTGTGTTATATACCCAGCATCCAGGAGCGGCTCCTTCCCCCTGTGTGTTATATACCCAGCATCCAGGAGCGGCTCCTTCCCCCAGTGTGTTATATACCCAGCATCCAGGAGCGGCTCCTTCCCCCAGTGTGTTATATAACCAGCATCCAGGAGCGGCTCCTTCCCCCAGTGTGTTATATACCCAGCATCCAGGAGCGGCTCCTTTCCCCAGTGTGTTATATACCCAGCATCCAGGAGCGGCTCCTTCCCCCAGTGTGTTATATACCCAGGATCCAGGAGCGGCTCCTTCCCCTAGTGTGTTATATACCCAGCATCCAGGAGCGGCTCCTTCCCCCAGTGTGTTATATACCCAGCATCCAGGAGCGGCTCCTTCCCCCAGTGTGTTATATACCCAGCATCCAGGGGCGGCTCCTTCCCCCAGTGTGTTATATACCCAGCATCCAGGAGCGGCTCCTTCCCCCAGTGTGTTATATACCCAGCATCCAGGGGCGGCTCCTTCCCCCAGTGTGTTATATACCCAGCATCCAGAAGCGGCTCCTTCCCCCTGTGTGTTATATACCCAGCATCCAGGAGCGGCTCCTTCCCCCTGTGTGTTATATACCCAGCATCCAGGAGCGGCTCCTTCCCCCAGTGTGTTATATACCCAGCATCCAGAAGCGGCTCCTTCCCCCTGTGTGTTATATACCCAGCATCCAGGAGCGGCTCCTTCCCCCTGTGTGTTATATACCCAGCATCCAGGAGCGGCTCCTTCCCCCAGTGTGTTATATACCCAGCATCCAGGAGCAGCTCCTTCCCCCAGTGTGTTATTTACCCAGCATCCAGGAGCTTCTCCTTCCCCCAGCGTGTTATATACCCAGCATCCAGGAGCGACTCCTTCCGCCAGTGTGTTATATACCCAGCATCCAGGAGTGGCTCCTTCCCCCAGTGTGTTATATACCCAGCATCCCGGAGTGGCTCCTTCCCCCAGTGTGTTATATACCCAGCATCCAGGAGCGGCTCCTTCCCCCAGTGTGTTATATACCCAGCATCCAGGGGCGGCTCTTTCCCCCAGTGTGTTATATACCCAGCATCCAGGAGCGGCTCCTTCCCCAGTGTGTTATATACCCAGCATCCAGGAGCGGCTCCTTCCCCCAGTGTTATATACCCAGCATCCAGGGGCGGCTCCTTCCCCCTGTGTGTTATATACCCAGAATCCAGGGGCGGATCCTTCCCCCAGTGTGTTATATACCCAGCATCCAGGAGCGGCTCCTTCCCCCAGTGTGTTATATACCCAGCATCCAGGAGCGGCTCCTTCCCCCAGCGTGTTATATACCCAGCATCCAGGAGCGGCTCCTTCCCCAGTGTGTTATATACCCAGCATCCAGGGGCGGCTCCTTCCCCCAGTGTGTTATATACCCAGCATCCAGGAGCGTCTCCTTCCCCCAGTGTGTTATATACCCAGCATCCAGGAGCGCCTCCTTCCCATTGTGTGTTATATACCCAGCATCCAGGAGCGTCTCCTTCCCCCGGTGTGTTATATACCCAGCATCCAGAAGCGGCTCCTTCCCCCAGTGTGTTATATACCCAGCATCCAGGGGCGGCTCCTTCCCCCTGTGTGTTATATAACCAGCATCCAGGAGCGGCTCCTTCCCCCAGTGTGTTATATACCCAGCATCCAGGGGCGGCTCCTTCCCCCAGTGTGTTATATACCCAGCATCCAGAAGCGGCTCCTTCCCCCAGTGTGTTATATACCCAGCATCCAGGGGCGGCTCCTTCCCCCTGTGTGTTATATAACCAGCATCCAGGAGCGGCTCCTTCCCCCAGTGTGTTATATACCCAGCATCCAGGGGCGGCTCCTTCCCCCAGTGTGTTATATACCCAGCATCCAGAAGCGGCTCCTTCCCCCAGTGTGTTATATACCCAGCATCCAGGGGCGGCTCCTTCCCCCAGTGTGTTATATCCCCAGCATCCAGGAGCGGCTCCTTCCCCCAGTGTGTTATATACCCAGCATCCAGGGGCGGCTCCTTCCCCCAGTGTGTTATATACCCAGCATCCAGGAGCGTCTCCTTCCCCCAGTGTGTTATATACCCAGCATCCAGGAGCGTCTCCTTCCCCCAGTGTGTTATATACCCAGCATCCAGGGGCGGCTCCTTCCCCCAGTGTGTTATATACCCAGCATACAGGAGCAGCTCCTTCCCCCAGTGTGTTATATACCCAGCATCCAGGAGCGGCTCCTTCCCCCAGTGTGTGTTATATACCCAGCATCCAGGAGTGGCTCCTTCCCCCAGTGTGTTATATACCTAGCATCCAGGGGCGGCTCTTTCCCCCGGTGTGTTATACCCAGCATCCAGGAGTGGCTCCTTCCCCCAGTGTGTTATATACCCAGAATCTAGGAGCGGCTCCTTCCCTCTGTGTGTTATATACCCAGCATTCAGGAGTGGCTCCTTCCCCCTGTGTGTTATATACCCAGCATCCAGGAGCGGCTCCTTCCCCCAGTGTGTGTTATATACCCAGCATCCAGGAGCAGCTCCTTCCCCCAGTGTGTTATATACCCAGCATCCAGGAGCGGCTCCTTCCCCCAGTGTGTGTTATATACCCAGCATCCAGGAGTGGCTCCTTCCCCCAGTGTGTTATATACCTAGCATCCAGGGGCAGCTCCTTCCCCCGGTGTGTTATATACCCAGCATCCAGGAGTGGCTCCTTCCCCCAGTGTGTTATATACCCAGAATCTAGGAGCGGCTCCTTCCCTCTGTGTGTTATATACCCAGCATCCAGGAGCGGCTCCTTCCCCCAGTGTGTTATATACCCAGCATCCAGGAGCGGCTCCTTCCCCCAGTGTGTGTTATATACCCAGCATCTAGGAGCGGCACCTTCCCCCAGTGTGTTATATACCCAGCATTCAGGAGTGGCTCCATCCCCCAGTGTGTTATATACCCAGCATCCAGGAGTGGCTCCTTCCCCCAGTGTGTTATATACCCAGAATCTAGGAGCGTCTCCTTCCCTCTGTGTGTTATATACCCAGCATCCAGGAGCGGCTCCTTCCCCCAGTGTGTTATATACCCAGAATCTAGGAGCGTCTCCTTCCCTCTGTGTGTTATATACCCAGCATCCAGGAGCGTCTCCTTCCCCCAGTGTGTTATATACCCAGAATCTAGGAGCGTCTCCTTCCCTCTGTGTGTTATATACCCAGCATTCAGGAGTGGCTCCTTCCCCCAGTGTGTTATATACCCAGCATCCAGGAGTGGCTCCTTCCCCCAGTGTGTTATATATCCAGAATCTAGGAGCGTCTCCTTCCCTCTGTGTGTTATATACCCAGCATCCAGGAGCGTCTCCTTCCCCCAGTGTGTTATATACCCAGCATTCAGGAGCGGCTCCTTCCCCCTGTGTGTTATATACCCAGCATCCAGGAGCGGCTCCTTCCCCCTGTGTGTTTTATACCCAGCATCCAGGAGCGGCTCCTTCCCCCAGTGTGTTATATATCCAGCATCCAGAAGCGGCTCCTTCCCCCAGTGTTATATACCGAGCATCCAGGAGCGGCTCTTTCCCCCAGTGTGTTATATACCCAGCATCCAGGAGCAGCTCCTTCCCCCAGGTTTATATACCCAGCATCCATGAGCGGCTCCTTCCCCCAGTGTTATATACCCAGCATCCTGGAGCAGCTCCTTCCCCCAGTGTGTTATATACCCAGCATCCAGGAGCAGCTCCTTCCCCCAGTGTGTTATATACCCAGCATCCAGAAGCGGCTCCTTCCCCCAGCGTGTTATATACCCAGCATCCAGAAGCGGCTCCTTCCCCCAGCGTGTTATATACCCAGCATCCAGGAGGAGCTCCTTCCCCCAGCGTGTTATATACCCAGCATCCTGGAGCAGCTCCTTCCCCCAGTGTGTTATATACCCAGCATCCAGAAGCGGCTCCTTCCCCCAGCGTGTTATATACCCAGCATCCAGGAGCGGCTCCTTCCCCCAGTGTGTTATATACCCAGCATCCAGGAGCGGCTCCATCCCCCAGTGTGTTATATACCCAGCATCCAGGAGCGGCTCCTTCCCCCAGTGTGTTATATACCCAGCATCCAGGGGCGGCTCCTTCCCCCAGTGTGTTATATACTCAGCATCCAGGAGCGGCTCCTTCCCCCAGTGTGTTATATACCCAGCATCCAGGAGCGGCTCCTTCCCCCAGTGTGTTATATACCCAGCATCCAGGAGCGGCTCCTTCCCCCAGTGTGTTATATACCCAGCATCCTGGAGCAGCTCCTTCCCCCAGTGTGTTATATACCCAGCATCCAGGAGCGGCTCCTTCCCCCAGTGTTATAAACCCAGCATCCAGAAGCGGCTCCTTCCCCCAGCGTGTTATATACCCAGCATCCAGGAGCGGCTCCTTCCCCCAGTGTGTTATATACCCAGCATCCAGGAGCGGCTCCTTCCCCCTGTGTGTTATATACCCAGCATCCAGGAGCGGCTCCTTCCCCAGTGTGTTATATACCCAGCATCCAGGAGCGGCTCCTTCCCCGAGTGTGTTATATACCCAGCATCCAGGAGCGGCTCCTTCCCCCTGTGTGTTATATACCCAGCATCCAGGAGCGGCGCCTTCCCCTGTGTGTTATATACCCAGCTTCCAGGAGCGGCTCCTTCCCCCAGTGTGTTATATACCCAGCATCCAGGAGCGTCTCCTTCCCCCAGTGTGTTATATACCCAGCATCCAGGAGCGTCTCCTTCCCCCAGTGTGTTATATACCCAGCATCCAGGGGCGGCTCCTTCCCCCAGTGTGTTATATACCCAGCATCCAGGAGCAGCTCCTTCCCCCAGTGTGTTATATACCCAGCATCCAGGAGCGGCTCCTTCCCCCAGTGTGTGTTATATACCCAGCATCCAGGAGTGGCTCCTTCCCCCAGTGTGTTATATACCTAGCATCCAGGGGCGGCTCTTTCCCCCGGTGTGTTATATACCCAGCATCCAGGAGTGGCTCCTTCCCCCAGTGTGTTATATACCCAGAATCTAGGAGCGGCTCCTTCCCTCTGTGTGTTATATACCCAGCATTCAGGAGTGGCTCCTTCCCCCTGTGTGTTATATACCCAGCATCCAGGAGCGGCTCCTTCCCCCAGTGTGTGTTATATACCCAGCATCCAGGAGCAGCTCCTTCCCCCAGTGTGTTATATACCCAGCATCCAGGAGCGGCTCCTTCCCCCAGTGTGTGTTATATACCCAGCATCCAGGAGTGGCTCCTTCCCCCAGTGTGTTATATACCTAGCATCCAGGGGCGGCTCCTTCCCCCGGTGTGTTATATACCCAGCATCCAGGAGTGGCTCCTTCCCCCAGTGTGTTATATACCCAGAATCTAGGAGCGGCTCCTTCCCTCTGTGTGTTATATACCCAGCATCCAGGAGCGGCTCCTTCCCCCAGTGTGTTATATACCCAGCATCCAGGAGCGGCTCCTTCCCCCAGTGTGTTATATACCCAGCATCCAGGAGTGGCTCCTTCCCCCAGTGTGTTATATACCCAGAATCTAGGAGCGTCTCCTTCCCTCTGTGTGTTATATACCCAGCATCCAGGAGCGGCTCCTTCCCCCAGTGTGTTATATACCCAGAATCTAGGAGCGTCTCCTTCCCTCTGTGTGTTATATACCCAGCATCCAGGAGCGTCTCCTTCCCCCAGTGTGTTATATACCCAGAATCTAGGAGCGTCTCCTTCCCTCTGTGTGTTATATACCCAGCATTCAGGAGTGGCTCCTTCCCCCAGTGTGTTATATACCCAGCATCCAGGAGTGGCTCCTTCCCCCAGTGTGTTATATACCCAGAATCTAGGAGCGTCTCCTTCCCTCTGTGTGTTATATACCCAGCATCCAGGAGCGTCTCCTTCCCCCAGTGTGTTATATACCCAGCATTCAGGAGCGGCTCCTTCCCCCTGTGTGTTATATACCCAGCATCCAGGAGCGGCTCCTTCCCCCTGTGTGTTTTATACCCAGAATCCAGGAGCGGCTCCTTCCCCCAGTGTGTTATATATCCAGCATCCAGAAGCGGCTCCTTCCCCCAGTGTTATATACCGAGCATCCAGGAGCGGCTCTTTCCCCCAGTGTGTTATATACCCAGCATCCAGGAGCAGCTCCTTCCCCCAGTGTTATATACCCAGCATCCAGGGGCGGCTCCTTCCCCCAGGTTTATATACCCAGCATCCATGAGCGGCTCCTTCCCCCAGTGTTATATACCCAGCATCCTGGAGCAGCTCCTTCCCCCAGTGTGTTATATACCCAGCATCCAGGAGCAGCTCCTTCCCCCAGTGTGTTATATACCCAGCATCCAGAAGCGGCTCCTTCCCCCAGCGTGTTATATACCCAGCATCCAGAAGCGGCTCCTTCCCCCAGCGTGTTATATACCCAGCATCCAGGAGCAGCTCCTTCCCCCAGCGTGTTATATACCCAGCATCCTGGAGCAGCTCCTTCCCCCAGTGTGTTATATACCCAGCATCCAGAAGCGGCTCCTTCCCCCAGCGTGTTATATACCCAGCATCCAGGAGCGGCTCCTTCCCCCAGTGTGTTATATACCCAGCATCCAGGAGCGGCTCCATCCCCCAGTGTGTTATATACCCAGCATCCAGGAGCGGCTCCTTCCCCCAGTGTGTTATATACCCAGCATCCAGGGGCGGCTCCTTCCCCCAGTGTGTTATATACTCAGCATCCAGGAGCGGCTCCTTCCCCCAGTGTGTTATATACCCAGCATCCAGGAGCGGCTCCTTCCCCCAGTGTGTTATATACCCAGCATCCAGGAGCGGCTCCTTCCCCCAGTGTGTTATATACCCAGCATCCTGGAGCAGCTCCTTCCCCCAGTGTGTTATATACCCAGCATCCAGGAGCGGCTCCTTCCCCCAGTGTTATAAACCCAGCATCCAGAAGCGGCTCCTTCCCCCAGCGTGTTATATACCCAGCATCCAGGAGCGGCTCCTTCCCCCAGTGTGTTATATACCCAGCATCCAGGAGCGGCTCCTTCCCCCTGTGTGTTATATACCCAGCATCCAGGAGCGGCTCCTTCCCCCTGTGTGTTATATACCCAGCATCCAGGAGCGGCGCCTTCCCCTGTGTGTTACATACCCAGCTTCCAGGAGCGGCTCCTTCCCCCAGTGTGTTATATACCCAGCATCCAGGGGCGGCTCCTTCCCCCAGTGTGTTATATACCCAGCATCCAGGAGCGGCTCCTTCCCCCAGTGTGTTATATACCCAGCATCCAGGAGCGGCTCCTTCCCCCAGTGTGTTATATACCCAGCATCCAGGGGCGGCTCCTTCCCCCAGTGTGTTATATACCCAGCATCCAGGAGCTGCTCCTTCCTCCAGTGTGTTATATACCCAGCATCCAGGAGCGGCTCCTTCCCCCAGTGTGTTATATACCCAGCATCCAGGAGCGTCTCCTTCCCCCAGTGTGTTATATACCCAGCATCCAGGAGCGGCTCCTTCCCCCAGTGTGTTTTATACCCAGCATCCAGGAGCGGCTCCTTCCCCCTGTGTTATATACCCAGCATCCAGGGGCGGCTCCTTCCCCCAGTGTGTTATATACCCAGCATCCAGGAGCGGCTCCTTCCCCCAGTGTGTTATATACCCGGCATCCAGGAGCGGCTCCTTCCCCCAGTGTGTTATATACCCAGCATCCAGGAGCGGATCCATCCCCCAGTGTGTTATATACCCAGCATCCAGGAGCGGCTCCTTCCCCCAGTGTGTTATATACCCAGCATCCAGGAGCGGCTCCTTCCCCCAGTGTGTTATATACCCAGCATCCAGGAGTGGCTCCTTCCCCCAGTGTGTTATATACCCAGCATCCAGGAGCGGCTCCTTCCCCCAGTGTGTTATATACCCAGCATCCAGGGGTGGCTCCTTCCCCCTGTGTGTTATATTCCCAGCATCCAGGAGCGGCTCCTTTCCCCTGTGTGTTATATACCCAGCATCCAGGGGCGGCTCCTTCCCCCAGTGTGTTATATACCCAGCATCCAGGAGCGGCTCCTTCCCCCTGTGTGTTATATACCCAGCATCCAGGAGCGGCTCCTTCCCCCAGTGTGTTATATACCCAGCATCCAGGAGCGGCTCCTTCCCCCAGTGTGTTATATACCCAGCATCCAGGAGCGGCTCCTTCCCCCAGTGTGTTATATACCCAGCATCCAGGAGCATCTCCTTCCCCCAGTGTGTTATATACCCAGCATCCAGGAGCGTCTCCTTCCCCAGTGTGTTATATACCCAGCATCCAGGAGCGGCTCCTTCCCCCTGTGTGTTATATACCCAGCATCCAGGAGCGGCTCCTTCCCCCAGTATGTTATATACCCAGCATCCAGGGGCGGCTCCTTCCCCCAGTGTGTTATATACCCAGCATCCAGGGGCGGCTCCTTCCCCCAGTGTGTTATATACCCAGCATCCAGGAGCGGCTCCTTCCCCCAGTGTGTTATATACCCAGCATCCAGGGGCGGCTCCTTCCCCCTGTGTGTTATATTCCCAGCATCCAGGAGCGGCTCCTTCCCCCTGTGTGTTATATACCCAGCATCCAGGAGCGGCTCCTTCCCCCAGTGTGTGTTACATACCCAGCATCCAGGAGCGGCTGCTTCCCCCAGTGTGTTATATACCCAGGATCCAGGAGCGGCTCCTTCCCCCTGTGTGTTATATACCCAGCATCCAGGAGCGGCGCCTTTCCCCTGTGTGTTATATACCCAGCATCCAGGAGCGGCTCCTTCCCCCTGTGTGTTATATACCCAGCATCCAGAAGCGGCTCCATCCCCCAGAGTGTTATATACCCAGCATCCAGGAGTGGCTCCTTACCCCAGTGTGTTATATACCCAGCATCCAGGAGCGCCTCCTTCCCACTGTGTGTTATATACCCAGCATCCAGGAGCGGCTCCTTCCCCCGGTGTGTTATATACCTAGCATCCAGGAGCGGCTCCTTCCCCCTGTGTGTTATATACCTAGCATCCAGGAGCGGCTCCTTCCCCCGGTGTGTTATATACCTAGCATCCAGGAGCGGCTCCTTGCCCCTGTGTGTTATATACCCAGCATCCAGGAGCGTCTCCTTCCCCCGGTGTGTTATATACCCATCATCCAGGAGCGGCTCCTTCCCCCAGTGTGTTATATACCCAGCATCCAGGAGCGGCTCCTTCCCCCAACATGTTATATTCCCAGCATCCAGGAGCGGCTCCTTCCCCCGGTGTGTTATATACCCAGCATCCAGGGGCGGCTCCTTCCCCCAGTGTGTTATATACCCAGCATCCAGGAGCGGCTCCTTCCCCCAGTGTGTTATATACCCAGCATCCAGGAGCGGCTCCTTCCCCCAGTGTGTTATATACCCAGCATCCAGGAGCGGCTCCTTCCCCCAGTGTGTTATATACCCAGCATCCAGGAGCATCTCCTTCCCCCAGTGTGTTATATACCCAGCATCCAGGTGCGTCTCCTTCCCCAGTGTGTTATATACCCAGCATCCAGGAGCGGCTCCTTCCCCCTGTGTGTTATATACCCAGCATCCAGAAGCGGCTCCATCCCCCAGAGTGTTATATACCCAGCTTCCAGGAGTGGCTCCTTACCCCAGTGTGTTATATACCCAGCATCCAGGAGCGCCTCCATCCCACTGTGTGTTATATACCCAGCATCCAGGAGTGGCTCCTTCCCCCAGTGTGTTATATACCCAGAATCTAGGAGCGTCTCCTTCCCTCTGTGTGTTATATACCCAGCATCCAGGAGCGTCTCCTTCCCCCAGTGTGTTATATACCCAGCATTCAGGAGCGGCTCCTTCCCCCTGTGTGTTATATACCCAGCATCCAGGAGCGGCTCCTTCCCCCTGTGTGTTTTATACCCAGCATCCAGGAGCGGCTCCTTCCCCCAGTGTGTTATATATCCAGCATCCAGAAGCGGCTCTTTCCCCCAGTGTTATATACCGAGCATCCAGGAGCGGCTCTTTCCCCCAGTGTGTTATATACCCAGCATCCAGGAGCAGCTCCTTCCCCCAGTGTTATATACCCAGCATCCAGGGGCGGCTCCTTCCCCCAGGTTTATATACCCAGCATCCATGAGCGGCTCCTTCCCCCAGTGTTATATACCCAGCATCCTGGAGCAGCTCCTTCCCCCAGTGTGTTATATACCCAGCATCCAGGAGCAGCTCCTTCCCCCAGTGTGTTATATACCCAGCATCCAGAAGCGGCTCCTTCCCCCAGCGTGTTATATACCCAGCATCCAGAAGCGGCTCCTTCCCCCAGCGTGTTATATACCCAGCATCCAGGAGCAGCTCCTTCCCCCAGCGTGTTATATACCCAGCATCCTGGAGCAGCTCCTTCCCCCAGTGTGTTATATACCCAGCATCCAGAAGCGGCTCCTTCCCCCAGCGTGTTATATACCCAGCATCCAGGAGCGGCTCCTTCCCCCAGTGTGTTATATACCCAGCATCCAGGAGCGGCTCCATCCCCCAGTGTGTTATATACCCAGCATCCAGGAGCGGCTCCTTCCCCCAGTGTGTTATATACCCAGCATCCAGGGGCGGCTCCTTCCCCCAGTGTGTTATATACTCAGCATCCAGGAGCGGCTCCTTCCCCCAGTGTGTTATATACCCAGCATCCAGGAGCGGCTCCTTCCCCCAGTGTGTTATATACCCAGCATCCAGGAGCGGCTCCTTCCCCCAGTGTGTTATATACCCAGCATCCTGGAGCAGCTCCTTCCCCCAGTGTGTTATATACCCAGCATCCAGGAGCGGCTCCTTCCCCCAGTGTTATAAACCCAGCATCCAGAAGCGGCTCCTTCCCCCTGCGTGTTATATACCCAGCATCCAGGAGCGGCTCCTTCCCCCAGTGTGTTATATACCCAGCATCCAGGAGCGGCTCCTTCCCCCTGTGTGTTATATACCCAGCATCCAGGAGCGGCTCCTTCCCCCTGTGTGTTATATACCCAGCATCCAGGAGCGGCGCCTTCCCCTGTGTGTTATATACCCAGCTTCCAGGAGCGGCTCCTTCCCCCAGTGTGTTATATACCCAGCATCCAGGGGCGGCTCCTTCCCCCAGTGTGTTATATACCCAGCATCCAGGAGCGGCTCCTTCCCCCAGTGTGTTATATACCCAGCATCCAGGGGCGGCTCCTTCCCCCAGTGTGTTATATACCCAGCATCCAGGAGCGTCTCCTTCCCCCAGTGTGTTATATACCCAGCATCCACGAGCGTCTCCTTCCCCCAGTGTGTTATATACCCAGCATCCAGGGGCGGCTCCTTCCCCCAGTGTGTTATATACCCAGCATCCAGGAGCAGCTCCTTCCCCCAGTGTGTTATATACCCAGCATCCAGGAGCGGCTCCTTCCCCCAGTGTGTGTTATATACCCAGCATCCAGGAGCGGCTCCTTCCCCCAGTGTGTTATATACCTAGCATCCAGGGGCGGCTCTTTCCCCCGGTGTGTTATATACCCAGCATCCAGGAGTGGCTCCTTCCCCCAGTGTGTTATATACCCAGAATCTAGGAGCGGCTCCTTCCCTCTGTGTGTTATATACCCAGCATTCAGGAGTGGCTCCTTCCCCCTGTGTGTTATATACCCAGCATCCAGGAGCGGCTCCTTCCCCCAGTGTGTGTTATATACCCAGCATCCAGGAGCAGCTCCTTCCCCCAGTGTGTTATATACCCAGCATCCAGGAGCGGCTCCTTCCCCCAGTGTGTGTTATATACCCAGCATCCAGGAGTGGCTCCTTCCCCCAGTGTGTTATATACCTAGCATCCAGGGGCGGCTCCTTCCCCCGGTGTGTTATATACCCAGCATCCAGGAGTGGCTCCTTCCCCCAGTGTGTTATATACCCAGAATCTAGGAGCGGCTCCTTCCCTCTGTGTGTTATATACCCAGCATCCAGGAGCGG
Organism: Ascaphus truei; assembly: GCF_040206685.1. Classification (NCBI taxonomy): domain Eukaryota; kingdom Metazoa; phylum Chordata; class Amphibia; order Anura; family Ascaphidae; genus Ascaphus; species Ascaphus truei. Next base: position 138,262,987 of record NC_134488.1, read on the forward strand.
CTCCTTCCCCCAGTGTGTTATATACCCAGCATCCAGGAGCGGCTCCTTCCCCCAGTGTGTGTTATATACCCAGCATCTAGGAGCGGCTCCTTCCCCCAGTGTGTTATATACCCAGCATTCAGGAGTGGCTCCTTCCCCCAGTGTGTTATATACCCAGCATCCAGGAGTGGCTCCTTCCCCCAGTGTGTTATATACCCAGAATCTAGGAGCGTCTCCTTCCCTCTGTGTGTTATATACCCAGCATCCAGGAGCGGCTCCTTCCCCCAGTGTGTTATATACCCAGAATCTAGGAGCGTCTCCTTCCCTCTGTGTGTTATATACCCAGCATCCAGGAGCGTCTCCTTCCCCCAGTGTGTTATATACCCAGAATCTAGGAGCGTCTCCTTCCCTCTGTGTGTTATATACCCAGCATTCAGGAGTGGCTCCTTCCCCCAGTGTGTTATATACCCAGCATCCAGGAGTGGCTCCTTCCCCCAGTGTGTTATATACCCAGAATCTAGGAGCGTCTCCTTCCCTCTGTGTGTTATATACCCAGCATCCAGGAGCGTCTCCTTCCCCCAGTGTGTTATATACCCAGCATTCAGGAGCGGCTCCTTCCCCCTGTGTGTTATATACCCAGCATCCAGGAGCGGCTCCTTCCCCCTGTGTGTTTTATACCCAGAATCCAGGAGCGGCTCCTTCCCCCAGTGTGTTATATATCCAGCATCCAGAAGCGGCTCCTTCCCCCAGTGTTATATACCGAGCATCCAGGAGCGGCTCTTTCCCCCAGTGTGTTATATACCCAGCATCCAGGAGCAGCTCCTTCCCCCAGTGTTATATACCCAGCATCCAGGGGCGGCTCCTTCCCCCAGGTTTATATACCCAGCATCCATGAGCGGCTCCTTCCCCCAGTGTTATATACCCAGCATCCTGGAGCAGCTCCTTCCCCCAGTGTGTTATATACCCAGCATCCAGGAGCAGCTCCTTCCCCCAGTGTGTTATATACCCAGCATCCAGAAGCGGCTCCTTCCCCCAGCGTGTTATATACCCAGCATCCAGAAGCGGCTCCTTCCCCCAGCGTGTTATATACCCAGCATCCAGGAGCAGCTCCTTCCCCCAGCGTGTTATATACCCAGCATCCTGGAGCAGCTCCTTCCCCCAGTGTGTTATATACCCAGCATCCAGAAGCGGCTCCTTCCCCCAGCGTGTTATATACCCAGCATCCAGGAGCGGCTCCTTCCCCCAGTGTTTTATATACCCAGCATCCAGGAGCGGCTCCATCCCCCAGTGTGTTATATACCCAGCATCCAGGAGCGGCTCCTTCCCCCAGTGTGTTATATACCCAGCATCCAGGGGCGGCTCCTTCCCCCAGTGTGTTATATACTCAGCATCCAGGAGCGCTCCTTCCCCCAGTGTGTTATATACCCAGCATCCAGGAGCGGCTCCTTCCCCCAGTGTGTTATATACCCAGCATCCAGGAGCGGCTCCTTCCCCCAGTGTGTTATATACCCAGCATCCTGGAGCAGCTCCTTCCCCCAGTGTGTTATATACCCAGCATCCAGGAGCGGCTCCTTCCCCCAGTGTTATAAACCCAGCATCCAGAAGCGGCTCCTTCCCCCAGCGTGTTATATACCCAGCATCCAGGAGCGGCTCCTTCCCCCAGTGTGTTATATACCCAGCATCCAGGAGCGGCTCCTTCCCCCTGTGTGTTATATACCCAGCATCCAGGAGCGGCTCCTTCCCCCTGTGTGTTATATACCCAGCATCCAGGAGCGGCGCCTTCCCCTGTGTGTTATATACCCAGCTTCCAGGAGCGGCTCCTTCCCCCAGTGTGTTATATACCCAGCATCCAGGGGCGGCTCCTTCCCCCAGTGTGTTATATACCCAGCATCCAGGAGCGGCTCCTTCCCCCAGTGTGTTATATACCCAGCATCCAGGAGCGGCTCCTTCCCCCAGTGTGTTATATACCCAGCATCCAGGGGCGGCTCCTTCCCCCAGTGTGTTATATACCCAGCATCCAGGAGCTGCTCCTTCCTCCAGTGTGTTATATACCCAGCATCCAGGAGCGGCTCCTTCCCCCAGTGTGTTATATACACAGCATCCAGGAGCGTCTCCTTCCCCCAGTGTGTTATATACCCAGCATCCAGGAGCGGCTCCTTCCCCCAGTGTGTTTTATACCCAGCATCCAGGAGCGGCTCCTTCCCCCTGTGTTATATACCCAGCATCCAGGGGCGGCTCCTTCCCCCAGTGTGTTATATACCCAGCATCCAGGAGCGGCTCCTTCCCCCAGTGTGTTATATACCCGGCATCCAGGAGCGGCTCCTTCCCCCAGTGTGTTATATACCCAGCATCCAGGAGCGGATCCATCCCCCAGTGTGTTATATACCCAGCATCCAGGAGCGGCTCCTTCCCCCAGTGTGTTATATACCCAGCATCCAGGAGCGGCTCCTTCCCCCAGTGTGTTATATACCCAGCATCCAGGAGTGGCTCCTTCCCCCAGTGTGTTATATACCCAGCATCCAGGAGCGGCTCCTTCCCCCAGTGTGTTATATACCCAGCATCCAGGGGTGGCTCCTTCCCCCTGTGTGTTATATTCCCAGCATCCAGGAGCGGCTCCTTCCCCCAGTGTGTTATATACCCAGCATCCAGGGGCGGCTCCTTCCCCCAGTGTGTTATATACCCAGCATCCAGGAGCGGCTCCTTCCCCCTGTGTGTTATATACCCAGCATCCAGGAGCGGCTCCTTCCCCCAGTGTGTTATATACCCAGCATCCAGGAGCGGCTCCTTCCCCCAGTGTGTTATATACCCAGCATCCAGGAGCGGCTCCTTCCCCCAGTGTGTTATATACCCAGCATCCAGGAGCATCTCCTTCCCCCAGTGTGTTATATACCCAGCATCCAGGAGCGTCTCCTTCCCCAGTGTGTTATATACCCAGCATCCAGGAGCGGCTCCTTCCCCCTGTGTGTTATATACCCAGCATCCAGGAGCGGCTCCTTCCCCCAGTATGTTATATACCCAGCATCCAGGGGCGGCTCCTTCCCCCTGTGTGTTATATACCCAGCATCCAGGAGCGGCGCCTTTCCCCTGTGTGTTATATACCCTGCGTCCAGGAGCTTCTCCTTCCCCCAGTTTGTTATATACCCAGCATCCAGGGGCGGCTCCTTCCCCCAGTGTGTTTTATACCCAGCATCCAGGGGCGGCTCCTTCCCCCAGTGTGTTATATACCCAGCATCCAGGGGCGGCTCCTTCCCCCAGTGTGTTATATACCCAGCATCCAGGAGCGGCTCCTTCCCCCAGTGTGTTATATACCCAGCATCCAGGGGCGGCTCCTTCCCCCTGTGTGTTATATTCCCAGCATCCAGGAGCGGCTCCTTCCCCCTGTGTGTTATATACCCAGCATCCAGGAGCGGCTCCTTCCCCCAGTGTGTGTTACATACCCAGCATCCAGGAGCGGCTGCTTCCCCCAGTGTGTTATATACCCAGGATCCAGGAGCGGCTCCTTCCCCCTGTGTGTTATATACCCAGCATCCAGGAGCAGCGCCTTTCCCCTGTGTGTTATATACCCAGCATCCAGGAGCGGCTCCTTCCCCCTGTGTGTTATATACCCAGCATCCAGAAGCGGCTCCATCCCCCAGAGTGTTATATACCCAGCATCCAGGAGTGGCTCCTTACCCCAGTGTGTTATATACCCAGCATCCAGGAGCGCCTCCTTCCCACTGTGTGTTATATACCCAGCATCCAGGAGCGGCTCCTTCCCCCGGTGTGTTATACCTAGCATCCAGGAGCGGCTCCTTCCCCCTGTGTGTTATATACCTAGCATCCAGGAGCGGCTCCTTCCCCCGGTGTGTTATATACCTAGCATCCAGGAGCGGCTCCTTGCCCCTGTGTGTTATATACCCAGCATCCAGGAGCGTCTCCTTCCCCCGGTGTGTTATATACCCATCATCCAGGAGCGGCTCCTTCCCCCAGTGTGTTATATACCCAGCATCCAGGAGCTGCTCCTTCCCCCAGTGTGTTATATACCCAGCATCCAGGAGCGGCTCCTTCCCCCAGTGTGTTATATACCCAGCATCCAGGGGCGGCTCCTTCCCCCAGTGTGTTATATACCCAGCATCCAGGAGCGGCTCCTTCCCCCAGTGTGTTATATACCCAGCATCCAGGAGCGGCTCCTTCCCCCAGTGTGTTATATACCCAGCATCCAGGAGCGGCTCCTTCCCCCAGTGTGTTATATACCCAGCATCCAGGAGCATCTCCTTCCCCCAGTGTGTTATATACCCAGCATCCAGGAGCGTCTCCTTCCCCAGTGTGTTATATACCCAGCATCCAGGAGCGGCTCCTTCCCCCTGTGTGTTATATACCCAGCATCCAGGAGCGGCTCCTTCCCCCAGTATGTTATATACCCAGCATCCAGGGGCGGCTCCTTCCCCCTGTGTGTTATATACCCAGCATCCAGGGGCGACTCCTTCCCCCAGTGTGTTATATACCTAGCATCCAGGAGCGGCTCCTTCCCCCTGTGTGTTATATACCTAGCATCCAGGAGCGGCTCCTTCCCCCGGTGTGTTATATACCTAGCATCCAGGAGCGGCTCCTTCCCCCTGTGTGTTATATACCCAGCATACAGGAGCGTCTCCTTCCCCCTGTGTGTTATATACCCAGCATCCAGGAGCGGCTCCTTCCCCTAGTGTGTTATATACCCAGCATCCAGGGGCGGCTCCTTCCCCCAGCATGTTATATTCCCAGCATCCAGGAGCGGCTCCTTCCCCCGGTGTGTTATATACCCAGCATCCAGGAGCTGCTCCTTCCCCCAGCATGTTATATTCCCAGCATACAGGAGCGTCTCCTTCCCCCTGTGTGTTATATACCCAGCATCCAGGAGCGGCTCTTTCCCCTAGTGTGTTATATACCCAGCATCCAGGGGCGGCTTCTCCCCCCAGCATGTTATATTCCCAGCATCCAGGAGCGGCGCCTTCCCCCTGTGTGTTATATACCCAGCATCCAGGAGCATCTCCTTCCCCCGGTGTGTTATATACCCAGCATCCAGGAGCGGCTCCTTCCCCCAGTGTGTTATATAACCAGCATCCAGGAGCATCTCCTTCCCCCGGTGTGTTATATACCCAGCATCCAGGAGCAGCTCCATCCCCCAGTGTGTTATATACCAAGCATCCAGGGGCGGCTCCTTCCCCGTGTGTTATATACCCAGCATCCAGGAGCGGCTCCTTCCCCCAGTTTATTATATACCCAGCATCCAGGAGTGGCTCCATCCCCCAGTGTGTTATATACCAAGCATCCAGGAGCGGCTCCTTCCCCCAGTGTGTTATATACCCAGCATTCAGGAGTGGCTCCTTCCCCCAGTGTGTTATATACCCAGGATCCAGGAGCAGATCCTTCCCCAGTGTGTTATATACCCAGCATCCAGGAGCGGCTCCTTCCCCCAGTGTGTTATATACCCAGCATCCAGGAGCGGCGCCTTCCCCCTGTGTGTTATATACCCAGCATCCAGGAGCGGCTCTTTCCCCCAGTGTGTTATATACCCAGTATCCAGGAGCGGCTCCTTCCCCCAGTGTTATATACCCAGCATCCAGGAGCGGCTCCTTCCCCCAGTGTTATATACCCAGCATCCTGGAGCAGCTACTTCCCCCAGTGTGTTATATACCCAGCATCCAGAAGCGGCTCCTTCCCCCAGCGTGTTATATACCCAGCATCCAGGAGCGGCTCCTACCCCCAGTGTGTTATATACCCAGCATCCAAGAGCGGCTCCTTCCCCCAGTGTGTTATATACCCAGCATCCAGGAGCGGCTCCATCCCCCAGTGTGTTATATACCCAGCATCCAGGAGCGTCTCTTTCCCCCAGTGTGTTATATACCCAGCATCCAGGGGCGGCTCCTTCCCCCAGTGTGTTATATGCCCAGCATCCAGGAGCGGCTCCTTCCCCCAGTGTGTGTTATATACCCAGCATCCAGGAGCGGCTCCTTCCCCCAGTGTGTTATATACCCAGCATCCAGGGGCGGCTCCTTCCCTCTGTGTGTTATATACCCAGCATCCAGGAGCGGCTCCTTCCCCCTGTGTGTTATATACCCAGCATCCAGGAGCGGCTCCTTCCCCCAGTGTGTTATATACCCAGCATCCAGGAGCGGCTCCTTCCCCCAGTGTGTTATATACCCAGCATCCAGGAGCAGCTCCTTCCCCCTGTGTGTTATATACCCGGCATCCAGGGGCGGCTCCTTCCCCCTGTGTGTTATATACCCAGCATCCAGGAGCGACTCCTTCCCCCAGTGTGTTATATACCCAGCATCCAGGGGCGGCTCCTTCCCCCTGTGTGTTATATACCCAGCATCCAGGAGCGGCGCCTTTCCCCTGTGTGTTATATACCCAGCATCCAGGAGCGGCTCCATCCCCCAGTGTTTTATATACCCAGCATCCAGGAGCGGCTCCTTCCCCCAGTGTGTTATATACCCAGCATCCAGGGGCGGCTCCTTCCCCCAGTGTGTTATATACCCAGCATCCAGGAGCGGCTCCTTCCCCCAGTGTGTTATATACCCAGCATCCAGGAGCGGCTCCTTCCCCCAGTGTGTTATATACCCAGCATCCAGGAGCGGCTCCTTCCCCCAGCATGTTATATTCCCAGCATCCAGGAGCGGCTCCTTCCCCCGGTGTGTTATATACCCAGCATCCAGGAGCGGCTCCTTCCCCTAGTGTGTTATATACCCAGCATCCAGGGGCGGCTCCTTCCCCCAGCATGTTATATTCCCAGCATCCAGGAGCGGCTCCTTCCCCCGGTGTGTTATATACCCAGCATCCAGGAGCATCTCCTTCCCCCGGTGTGTTATATACCCAGCATCCAGGAGCGGCTCCTTCCCCCAGTGTGTTATATAACCAGCATCCAGGAGCATCTCCTTCCCCCGGTGTGTTATATACCCAGCATCCAGGAGCAGCTCCATCCCCCAGTGTGTTATATACAAAGCATCCAGGGGTGGCTCCTTCCCCGTGTGTTATATACCCAGCATCCAGGAGCGGCTCCTTCCCCCAGTGTGTTATATACCCAGCATCCAAGAGCGGCTCCTTCCCCCAGTGTGTTATATACCCAGCATCCAGAAGCGGCTCCTTCCCCCAGCGTGTTATATACCCAGCATCCAGGAGCAGCTCCTTCCCCCAGCGTGTTATATACCCAGCATCCTGGAGCAGCTCCTTCCCCCAGTGTGTTATATACCCAGCATCCAGAAGCGGCTCCTTCCCCCAGCGTGTTATATACCCAGCATCCAGGAGCGGCTCCTTCCCCCAGTGTGTTATATACCCAGCATCCAGGAGCGGCTCCATCCCCCAGTGTGTTATATACCCAGCATCCAGGAGCGGCTCCTTCCCCCAGTGTGTTATATACCCAGCATCCAGGGGCGGCTCCTTCCCCCAGTGTGTTATATACTCAGCATCCAGGAGCGGCTCCTTCCCCCAGTGTGTTATATACCCAGCATCCAGGAGCGGCTCCTTCCCCCAGTGTGTTATATACCCAGCATCCAGGAGCGGCTCCTTCCCCCAGTGTGTTATATACCCAGCATCCTGGAGCAGCTCCTTCCCCCAGTGTGTTATATACCCAGCATCCAGGAGCGGCTCCTTCCCCCAGTGTTATAAACCCAGCATCCAGAAGCGGCTCCTTCCCCCAGCGTGTTATATACCCAGCATCCAGGAGCGGCTCCTTCCCCCAGTGTGTTATATACCCAGCATCCAGGAGCGGCTCCTTCCCCCTGTGTGTTATATACCCAGCATCCAGGAGCGGCTCCTTCCCCCTGTGTCTTATATACCCAGCATCCAGGAGCGGCGCCTTCCCCTGTGTGTTATATACCCAGCTTCCAGGAGCGGCTCCTTCCCCCAGTGTGTTATATACCCAGCATCCAGGGGCGGCTCCTTCCCCCAGTGTGTTATATACCCAGCATCCAGGAGCGGCTCCTTCCCCCAGTGTGTTATATACCCAGCATCCAGGAGCGGCTCCTTCCCCCAGTGTGTTATATACCCAGCATCCAGGGGCGGCTCCTTCCCCCAGTGTGTTATATACCCAGCATCCAGGAGCTGCTCCTTCCTCCAGTGTGTTATATACCCAGCATTCAGGAGCGGCTCCTTCCCCCAGTGTGTTATATACCCAGCATCCAGGAGCGTCTCCTTCCCCCAGTGTGTTATATACCCAGCATCCAGGAGCGGCTCCTTCCCCCAGTGTGTTTTATACCCAGCATCCAGGAGCGGCTCCTTCCCCCTGTGTTATATACCCAGCATCCAGGGGCGGCTCCTTCCCCCAGTGTGTTATATACCCAGCATCCAGGAGCGGCTCCTTCCCCCAGTGTGTTATATACCCGGCATCCAGGAGCGGCTCCTTCCCCCAGTGTGTTATATACCCAGCATCCAGGAGCGGATCCATCCCCCAGTGTGTTATATACCCAGCATCCAGGAGCGGCTCCTTCCCCCAGTGTGTTATATACCCAGCATCCAGGAGCGGCTCCTTCCCCCAGTGTGTTATATACCCAGCATCCAGGAGTGGCTCCTTCCCCCAGTGTGTTATATACCCAGCATCCAGGAGCGGCTCCTTCCCCCAGTGTGTTATATACCCAGCATCCAGGGGTGGCTCCTTCCCCCTGTGTGTTATATTCCCAGCATCCAGGAGCGGCTCCTTTCCCCTGTGTGTTATATACCCAGCATCCAGGGGCGGCTCCTTCCCCCAGTGTGTTATATACCCAGCATCCAGGAGCGGCTCCTTCCCCCTGTGTGTTATATACCCAGCATCCAGGAGCGGCTCCTTCCCCCAGTGTGTTATATACCCAGCATCCAGGAGCGGCTCCTTCCCCCAGTGTGTTATATACCCAGCATCCAGGAGCGGCTCCTTCCCCCAGTGTGTTATATACCCAGCATCCAGGAGCATCTCCTTCCCCCAGTGTGTTATATACCCAGCATCCAGGAGCGTCTCCTTCCCCAGTGTGTTATATACCCAGCATCCAGGAGCGGCTCCTTCCCCCTGTGTGTTATATACCCAGCATCCAGGAGCGGCTCCTTCCCCCAGTATGTTATATACCCAGCATCCAGGGGCGGCTCCTTCCCCCTGTGTGTTATATACCCAGCATCCAGGAGCGGCGCCTTTCCCCTGTGTGTTATATACCCTGCGTCCAGGAGCTTCTCCTTCCCCCAGTGTGTTATATACCCAGCATCCAGGGGCGGCTCCTTCCCCCAGTGTGTTTTATACCCAGCATCCAGGGGCGGCTCCTTCCCCCAGTGTGTTATATACCCAGCATCCAGGGGCGGCTCCTTCCCCCAGTGTGTTATATACCCAGCATCCAGGAGCGGCTCCTTCCCCCAGTGTGTTATATACCCAGCATCCAGGGGCGGCTCCTTCCCCCTGTGTGTTATATTCCCAGCATCCAGGAGCGGCTCCTTCCCTCTGTGTGTTATATACCCAGCATCCAGGAGCGGCTCCTTCCCCCAGTGTGTGTTACATACCCAGCATCCAGGAGCGGCTGCTTCCCCCAGTGTGTTATATACCCAGGATCCAGGAGCGGCTCCTTCCCCCTGTGTGTTATATACCCAGCATCCAGGAGCAGCGCCTTTCCCCTGTGTGTTATATACCCAGCATCCAGGAGCGGCTCCTTCCCCCTGTGTGTTATATACCCAGCATCCAGAAGCGGCTCCATCCCCCAGAGTGTTATATACCCAGCATCCAGGAGTGGCTCCTTACCCCAGTGTGTTATATACCCAGCATCCAGGAGCGCCTCCTTCCCACTGTGTGTTATATACCCAGCATCCAGGAGCGGCTCCTTCCCCCGGTGTGTTATATACCTAGCATCCAGGAGCGGCTCCTTCCCCCTGTGTGTTATATACCTAGCATCCAGGAGCGGCTCCTTCCCCCGGTGTGTTATATACCTAGCATCCAGGAGCGGCTCCTTGCCCCTGTGTGTTATATACCCAGCATCCAGGAGCGTCTCCTTCCCCCGGTGTGTTATATACCCATCATCCAGGAGCGGCTCCTTCCCCCAGTGTGTTATATACCCAGCATCCAGGAGCTGCTCCTTCCCCCAGTGTGTTATATACCCAGCATCCAGGAGCGGCTCCTTCCCCCAACATGTTATATTCCCAGCATCCAGGAGCGGCTCCTTCCCCCAGTGTGTTATATACCCAGCATCCAGGGGCGGCTCCTTCCCCCAGTGTGTTATATACCCAGCATCCAGGAGCGGCTCCTTCCCCCAGTGTGTTATATACCCAGCATCCAGGAGCGGCTCCTTCCCCCAGTGTGTTATATACCCAGCATCCAGGAGCGGCTCCTTCCCCCAGTGTGTTATATACCCAGCATCCAGGAGCATCTCCTTCCCCCAGTGTGTTATATACCCAGCATCCAGGAGCGTCTCCTTCCCCAGTGTGTTATATACCCAGCATCCAGGAGCGGCTCCTTCCCCCTGTGTGTTATATACCCAGCATCCAGGAGCGGCTCCTTCCCCCAGTATGTTATATACCCAGCATCCAGGGGCGGCTCCTTCCCCCTGTGTGTTATATACCCAGCATCCAGGGGCGACTCCTTCCCCCAGTGTGTTATATACCTAGCATCCAGGAGCGGCTCCTTCCCCCTGTGTGTTATATACCTAGCATCCAGGAGCGGCTCCTTCCCCCGGTGTGTTATATACCTAGCATCCAGGAGCGGCTCCTTCCCCCTGTGTGTTATATACCCAGCATACAGGAGCGTCTCCTTCCCCCTGTGTGTTATATACCCAGCATCCAGGAGCGGCTCCTTCCCCTAGTGTGTTATATACCCAGCATCCAGGGGCGGCTCCTTCCCCCAGCATGTTATATTCCCAGCATCCAGGAGCGGCTCCTTCCCCCGGTGTGTTATATACCCAGCATCCAGGAGCTGCTCCTTCCCCCAGCATGTTATATTCCCAGCATACAGGAGCGTCTCCTTCCCCCTGTGTGTTATATACCCAGCATCCAGGAGCGGCTCCTTCCCCTAGTGTGTTATATACCCAGCATCCAGGGGCGGCTTCTCCCCCCAGCATGTTATATTCCCAGCATCCAGGAGCGGCGCCTTCCCCCTGTGTGTTATATACCCAGCATCCAGGAGCATCTCCTTCCCCCGGTGTGTTATATACCCAGCATCCAGGAGCGGCTCCTTCCCCCAGTGTGTTATATAACCAGCATCCAGGAGCATCTCCTTCCCCCGGTGTGTTATATACCCAGCATCCAGGAGCAGCTCCATCCCCCAGTGTGTTATATACCAAGCATCCAGGGGCGGCTCCTTCCCCGTGTGTTATATACCCAGCATCCAGGAGCGGCTCCTTCCCCCAGTTTATTATATACCCAGCATCCAGGAGTGGCTCCATCCCCCAGTGTGTTATATACCAAGCATCCAGGAGCGGCTCCTTCCCCCAGTGTGTTATATACCCAGCATTCAGGAGTGGCTCCTTCCCCCAGTGTGTTATATACCCAGGATCCAGGAGCAGATCCTTCCCCAGTGTGTTATATACCCAGCATCCAGGAGCGGCTCCTTCCCCCAGTGTGTTATATACCCAGCATCCAGGAGCGGCGCCTTCCCCCTGTGTGTTATATACCCAGCATCCAGGAGCGGCTCTTTCCCCCAGTGTGTTATATACCCAGCATCCAGGAGCGGCTCCTTCCCCCAGTGTTATATACCCAGCATCCAGGAGCGGCTCCTTCCCCCAGTGTTATATACCCAGCATCCTGGAGCAGCTACTTCCCCCAGTGTGTTATATACCCAGCATCCAGAAGCGGCTCCTTCCCCCAGCGTGTTATATACCCAGCATCCAGGAGCGGCTCCTACCCCCAGTGTGTTATATACCCAGCATCCAAGAGCGGCTCCTTCCCCCAGTGTGTTATATACCCAGCATCCAGGAGCGGCTCCATCCCCCAGTGTGTTATATACCCAGCATCCAGGAGCGTCTCTTTCCCCCAGTGTGTTATATACCCAGCATCCAGGGGCGGCTCCTTCCCCCAGTGTGTTATATGCCCAGCATCCAGGAGCGGCTCCTTCCCCCAGTGTGTGTTATATACCCAGCATCCAGGAGCGGCTCCTTCCCCCAGTGTGTTATATACCCAGCATCCAGGGGCGGCTCCTTCCCTCTGTGTGTTATATACCCAGCATCCAGGAGCGGCTCCTTCCCCCTGTGTGTTATATACCCAGCATCCAGGAGCGGCTCCTTCCCCCAGTGTGTTATATACCCAGCATCCAGGAGCGGCTCCTTCCCCCAGTGTGTTATATACCCAGCATCCAGGAGCAGCTCCTTCCCCCTGTGTGTTATATACCCGGCATCCAGGGGCGGCTCCTTCCCCCTGTGTGTTATATACCCAGCATCCAGGAGCGACTCCTTCCCCCAGTGTGTTATATACCCAGCATCCAGGGGCGGCTCCTTCCCCCTGTGTGTTATATACCCAGCATCCAGGAGCGGCGCCTTTCCCCTGTGTGTTATATACCCAGCATCCAGGAGCGGCTCCTTCCCCCTGTGTGTTATATACCCAGCATCCAGAAGCGGCTCCATCCCCCAGTGTTTTATATACCCAGCATCCAGGAGCGGCTCCTTCCCCCAGTGTGTTATATACCCAGCATCCAGGGGCGGCTCCTTCCCCCAGTGTGTTATATACCCAGCATCCAGGAGCGGCTCCTTCCCCCAGTGTGTTATATACCCAGCATCCAGGAGCGGCTCCTTCCCCCAGTGTGTTATATACCCAGCATCCAGGAGCGGCTCCTTCCCCCAGCATGTTATATTCCCAGCATCCAGGAGCGGCTCCTTCCCCCGGTGTGTTATATACCCAGCATCCAGGAGCGGCTCCTTCCCCTAGTGTGTTATATACCCAGCATCCAGGGGCGGCTCCTTCCCCCAGCATGTTATATTCCCAGCATCCAGGAGCGGCTCCTTCCCCCGGTGTGTTATATACCCAGCATCCAGGAGCATCTCCTTCCCCCGGTGTGTTATATACCCAGCATCCAGGAGCGGCTCCTTCCCCCAGTGTGTTATATAACCAGCATCCAGGAGCATCTCCTTCCCCCGGTGTGTTATATACCCAGCATCCAGGAGCAGCTCCATCCCCCAGTGTGTTATATACAAAGCATCCAGGGGTGGCTCCTTCCCCGTGTGTTATATACCCAGCATCCAGGAGCGGCTCCTTCCCCCAGTGTGTTATATACCCAGCATCCAAGAGCGGCTCCTTCCCCCAGTGTGTTATATACCCAGCATCCAGGAGCGGCTCCATCCCCCAGTGTGTTATATACCCAGCATCCAGGGGCGGCTCCTTCCCCCAGTGTGTTATATACCCAGCATCCAGGAGCGGCTCCTTCCCCCAGTGTGTTATATACCCAGCATCCAGGAGCGGCTCCTTCCCCCTGTGTGTTATATACCCAGCATCCAGGAGCGGCTCCTTCCCCCAGTGTGTTATATACCCAGCATCCAGGAGCGGCGCCTTCCCCCAGTGTGTTATATACCCAGCATCCAGGGGCGGCTCCGTCCCCCAGTGTGTTATATACCCAGCATCCAGGAGCGGTTCCTTCCCCAAGTGTTATATACCCAGCATCCAGGAGCAGCTCCTTCCCCCAGTGTTATATACCCAGCATCCTGGAGCAGCTCCTTCCCCCAGTGTGTTATAAACCCAGCATCCAGAAGCGGCTCCTTCCCCCAGCGTGTTATATACCCAGCATCCAGGAGCAGCTCCTTCCCCCAGTGTGTTATATACCCAGCATCCAGGAGCGGCGCCTTCCCCCGGTGTGTTATATACCCAGCATCCAGGAGCGGCTCCTTCCCCCTGTGTGTTATATACCCAGCATCCAGGAGAGGCTCCTTCCCCCAGTGTGTTATATACCCAGCATCCAGGAGCGGCTCCTTCCCCCAGTGTGTTATATACCCAGCATCCAGGAGCGGCTCCTTCCCCATTTGTGTTATATCCCCAGCATCCAGGAGCGGCTCCTTCCCCCAGTGTGTTATATACCCAGCATCCAGGAGCGGCACCTTCCCCCAGTGTGTTATATACCCAGCATCCAGGAGTGGCTCCTTCCCCCAGTGTGTTATATACCCAGCATCCAGGAGCGGCGCCTTCCCCCGGTGTGTTATATACCCAGCATCCAGGAGCGGCTCCTTCCCCCAGTGTGTTATATACCCAGCATCCAGGGGCGGCTCTTTCCCCCAGTGTGTTATATACCCAGCATCCAGGGGCGGCTCCTTCCCCCAGTGTTATATACCCAGCATCCTGGAGCAGCTCCTTCCCCCAGTGTGTTATATACCCAGCATCCAGAAGCGGCTCCTTCCCCCAGCGTGTTATATACCCAGCATCCAGGAGCGGCTCCTTCCCCCAGTGTGTTATATACCCAGCATCCAAGAGCGGCTCCTTCCCCCAGTGTGTTATATACCCAGCATCCAGGAGCGGCTCCATCCCCCAGTGTGTTATATACCCAGCATCCAGGGGCGGCTCCTTCCCCCAGTGTGTTATATACCCAGCATCCAGGAGCGGCTCCTTCCCCCAGTGTGTTATATACCCAGCATCCAGGAGCGGCTCCTTCCCCCTGTGTGTTATATACCCAGCATCCAGGAGCGGCTCCTTCCCCCAGTGTGTTATATACCCAGCATCCAGGAGCGGCGCCTTCCCCCAGCATGTTATATACCCAGCATCCAGGAGCGGCTCCTTCCCCCAGTGTGTTATATACCCAGCATCCAGGGGCGGCTCCTTTCCCCAGTGTGTTATATACCCAGCATCCTGGAGCGGTTCCTTCCCCTAGTGTTATATACCCAGCATCCAGGAGCGGCTCCTTCCCCCAGTGTTATATACCCAGCATCCTGGAGCAGCTCCTTCCCCCAGTGTGTTATAAACCCAGCATCCAGAAGCGGCTCCTTCCCCCAGCGTGTTATATACCCAGCATCCAGGAGCAGCTCCTTCCCCCAGTGTGTTATATACCCAGCATCCAGGAGCAGCTCCTTCCCCCAGTGTGTTATATACCCAGCATCCAGGAGCGGCACCTTCCCCCAGTGTGTTATATACCCAGCATCCAGGAGTGGCTCCTTCCCCCAGTGTGTTATATACCCAGCATCCAGGAGCGGCGCCTTCCCCCGGTGTGTTATATACCCAGCATCCAGGAGAGGCTCCTTCCCCCAGTGTGTTATATACCCAGCATCCAGGAGCGGCACCTTCCCCCAGTGTGTTATATACCCAGCATCCAGGAGTGGCTCCTTCCCCCAGTGTGTTATATACCCAGCATCCAGGAGCGGCTCCTTCCCCCTGTGTGTTATATACCCAGCATCCAGGAGAGGCTCCTTCCCCCAGTGTGTTATATACCCAGCATCCAGGAGCGGCTCCTTCCCCCAGTGTGTTATATACCCAGCATCCAGGAGCGGCTCCTTCCCCATTTGTGTTATATCCCCAGCATCCAGGAGCGGCTCCTTCCCCCAGTGTGTTATATACCCAGCATCCAGGTCGGCACCTTCCCCCAGTGTGTTATATACCCAGCATCCAGGAGTGGCTCCTTCCCCCAGTGTGTTATATACCCAGCATCCAGGAGCGGCGCCTTCCCCCGGTGTGTTATATACCCAGCATCCAGGAGCGGCTCCTTCCCCCAGTGTGTTATATACCCAGCATCCAGGGGCGGCTCCTTCCCCCAGTGTGTTATATACCCAGCATCCAGGAGCGGCGCCTTCCCCCGGTGTGTTATATACCCAGCATCCAGGAGCGGCTCCTTCCCCCTGTGTGTTATATACCCAGCATCCAGGAGCGGCTCCTTCCCCCAGTGTGTTATATACCCAGCATCCAGGGGCGGCTCCTTCCCCCAGTGTGTTATATACCCAGCATCCAGGGGCGGCTCCTTCCCCCAGTGCGTTATATACCCAGCATCCAGAAGCGGCTCCTTCCCCCAGTGTGTTATATACCCAGCATCCAGGAGCGGCTCCTTCCCCCAGTGTGTTATATACCCAGCATCCAGGGGCGGCTCCTTCCCCCAGTGTGTTATATACCCAGCATCCAGGAGCGGCTCCTTCCCCCAGTGTGTGTTATATACCCAGCATCCAGGAGCGGCTCCTTCCCCCAGTGTGTTATATACCCAGCATCCAGGGGCGGCTCCTTCCCTCTGTGTGTTATATACCCAGCATCCAGGAGCGGCTCCTTCCCCCAGTGTGTTATATACCCAGCATCCAGGAGCGGCGTCTTCCCCCAGTGTGTTATATACCCAGCATCCAGGGGCGGCTCCTTCCCCCAGTGTGTTATATACCCAGCATCCAGGAGCTGCTCCTTCCCCCAGTGTGTTATATACCCAGCATCCAGGAGCAGCTCCTTCCCCCAGTGTGTTATATACCCAGCATCCAGGGGCGGCTCCTTCCCCCTGTGTGTTATATACCCTGCATCCAGGAGCTTCTCCTTCCCCCAGTGTGTTATATACCCAGCATCCAGGGGCGGCTCCTTTCCCCAGTGTGTTATATACCCAGCATCCAGGAGCGGCGCCTTCCCCCAGTGTGTGTTATATACCCAGCATCCAGGAGCGCCTTCTTCCCCCAGTATGTGTTATATACCCAGCATCCAGGGGCGGCTCCTTCCCCCAGTGTGTTATATACCCAGCATCCAGGAGCGGCTCCTTCCCCCAGTGTGTTATATACCCAGCATCCAGGAGCGGCTCCTTCCCCCAGTGTGTTATATACCCAGCATCCAGGAGCGGCACCTTCCCCCAGTGTGTTATATACCCAGCATCCAGGAGCGGCTCCTTCCCCCAGTGTGTTATATACCCAGCATCCAGGAGCGGCTCCTTCCCTCTGTGTGTTATATACCCAGCATCCAGGAGCGGCTCCTTCCCCCTGTGTGTTATATACCCAGCATCCAGGAGCGGCGCCTTTCCCCTGTGTGTTATATACCCAGCATCCAGGAGCGGCTCCTTCCCCCTGTGTGTTATATACCCAGCATCCAGAAGCGGCTCCATCCCCCAGTGTGTTATATACCCAGCATCCAGGAGCGGCTCCTTCCCCCAGTGTGTTATATACCCAGCATCCAGGGGCGGCTCCTTCCCCCAGTGTGTTATATACCCAGCATCCAGGAGCGGCTCCTTCCCCTAGTGTGTTATATACCCAGCATCCAGGGGCGGCTCCTTCCCCCAGCATGTTATATTCCCAGCATCCAGGAGCGGCTCCTTCCCCCGGTGTGTTATATACCCAGCATCCAGGAGCATCTCCTTCCCCCGGTGTGTTATATACCCAGCATCCAGGAGCGGCTCCTTCCCCCAGTGTGTTATATAACCAGCATCCAGGAGCATCTCCTTCCCCCGGTGTGTTATATACCCAGCATCCAGGAGCAGCTCCTTCCCCCAGTTTATTATATACCCAGCATTCAGGAGTGGCTCCATCCCCCAGTGTGTTATATACCAAGCATCCAGGAGCGGCTCCTTCCCCCAGTGTGTTATATACCCAGCATTCAGGAGTGGCTCCTTCCCCCAGTGTGTTATATACCCAGGATCCAGGAGCAGATCCTTCCCCAGTGTGTTATATACCCAGCATCCAGGAGCGGCTCCTTCCCCCAGTGTGTTATATACCCAGCATCCAGGAGCGGAGCCTTCCCCCTGTGTGTTATATACCCAGCATCCAGGAGCGGCTCTTTCCCCCAGTGTGTTATATACCCAGCATCCAGGAGCGGCTCCTTCCCCCAGTGTTATATACCCAGCATCCAGGAGCGGCTCCTTCCCCCAGTGTTATATACCAAGCATCCTGGAGCAGCTCCTTCCCCCAGTGTGTTATATACCCAGCATCCAGAAGCGGCTCCTTCCCCCAGCGTGTTATATACCCAGCATCCAGGAGCGGCTCCTTCCCCCAGTGTGTTATATACCCAGCATCCAAGAGCGGCTCCTTCCCCCAGTGTGTTATATACCCAGCATCCAGGAGCGGCTCCATCCCCCAGTGTGTTATATACCCAGCATCCAGGGGCGGCTACTTCCCCCAGTGTGTTATATACCCAGCATCCAGGAGCGGCTCCTTCCCCCTGTGTGTTATATACCCAGCATCCAGGAGCGGCGCCTTCCCCCGGTGTGTTATATACCCAGCATCCAGGAGCGGCTCCTTCCCCCTGTGTGTTATATACCCAGCATCCAGGAGAGGCTCCTTCCCCCAGTGTGTTATATACCCAGCATCCAGGAGCGGCTCCTTCCCCCAGTGTGTTATATACCCAGCATCCAGGAGCGGCTCCTTCCCCATTTGTGTTATATCCCCAGCATCCAGGAGCGGCTCCTTCCCCCAGTGTGTTATATACCCAGCATCCAGGAGCGGCACCTTCCCCCAGTGTGTTATATACCCAGCATCCAGGAGTGGCTCCTTCCCCCAGTGTGTTATATACCCAGCATCCAGGAGCGGCGCCTTCCCCCGGTGTGTTATATACCCAGCATCCAGGAGCGGCTCCTTCCCCCAGTGTGTTATATACCCAGCATCCAGGGGCGGCTCTTTCCCCCAGTGTGTTATATACCCAGCATCCAGGGGCGGCTCCTTCCCCCAGTGTTATATACCCAGCATCCTGGAGCAGCTCCTTCCCCCAGTGTGTTATATACCCAGCATCCAGAAGCGGCTCCTTCCCCCAGCGTGTTATATACCCAGCATCCAGGAGCGGCTCCTTCCCCCAGTGTGTTATATACCCAGCATCCAAGAGCGGCTCCTTCCCCCAGTGTGTTATATACCCAGCATCCAGGAGCGGCTCCATCCCCCAGTGTGTTATATACCCAGCATCCAGGGGCGGCTCCTTCCCCCAGTGTGTTATATACCCAGCATCCAGGAGCGGCTCCTTCCCCCAGTGTGTTATATACCCAGCATCCAGGAGCGGCTCCTTCCCCCTGTGTGTTATATACCCAGCATCCAGGAGCGGCTCCTTCCCCCAGTGTGTTATATACCCAGCATCCAGGAGCGGCGCCTTCCCCCAGCATGTTATATACCCAGCATCCAGGAGCGGCTCCTTCCCCCAGTGTGTTATATACCCAGCATCCAGGGGCGGCTCCTTTCCCCAGTGTGTTATATACCCAGCATCCTGGAGCGGTTCCTTCCCCTAGTGTTATATACCCAGCATCCAGGAGCGGCTCCTTCCCCCAGTGTTATATACCCAGCATCCTGGAGCAGCTCCTTCCCCCAGTGTGTTATAAACCCAGCATCCAGAAGCGGCTCCTTCCCCCAGCGTGTTATATACCCAGCATCCAGGAGCAGCTCCTTCCCCCAGTGTGTTATATACCCAGCATCCAGGAGCAGCTCCTTCCCCCAGTGTGTTATATACCCAGCATCCAGGAGCGGCACCTTCCCCCAGTGTGTTATATACCCAGCATCCAGGAGTGGCTCCTTCCCCCAGTGTGTTATATACCCAGCATCCAGGAGCGGCGCCTTCCCCCGGTGTGTTATATACCCAGCATCCAGGAGAGGCTCCTTCCCCCAGTGTGTTATATACCCAGCATCCAGGAGCGGCACCTTCCCCCAGTGTGTTATATACCCAGCATCCAGGAGTGGCTCCTTCCCCCAGTGTGTTATATACCCAGCATCCAGGAGCGGCTCCTTCCCCCTGTGTGTTATATACCCAGCATCCAGGAGAGGCTCCTTCCCCCAGTGTGTTATATACCCAGCATCCAGGAGCGGCTCCTTCCCCCAGTGTGTTATATACCCAGCATCCAGGAGCGGCTCCTTCCCCATTTGTGTTATATCCCCAGCATCCAGGAGCGGCTCCTTCCCCCAGTGTGTTATATACCCAGCATCCAGGTCGGCACCTTCCCCCAGTGTGTTATATACCCAGCATCCAGGAGTGGCTCCTTCCCCCAGTGTGTTATATACCCAGCATCCAGGAGCGGCGCCTTCCCCCGGTGTGTTATATACCCAGCATCCAGGAGCGGCTCCTTCCCCCAGTGTGTTATATACCCAGCATCCAGGGGCGGCTCCTTCCCCCAGTGTGTTATATACCCAGCATCCAGGAGCGGCGCCTTCCCCCGGTGTGTTATATACCCAGCATCCAGGAGCGGCTCCTTCCCCCTGTGTGTTATATACCCAGCATCCAGGAGCGGCTCCTTCCCCCAGTGTGTTATATACCCAGCATCCAGGGGCGGCTCCTTCCCCCAGTGTGTTATATACCCAGCATCCAGGGGCGGCTCCTTCCCCCAGTGCGTTATATACCCAGCATCCAGAAGCGGCTCCTTCCCCCAGTGTGTTATATACCCAGCATCCAGGAGCGGCTCCTTCCCCCAGTGTGTTATATACCCAGCATCCAGGGGCGGCTCCTTCCCCCAGTGTGTTATATACCCAGCATCCAGGAGCGGCTCCTTCCCCCAGTGTGTGTTATATACCCAGCATCCAGGAGCGGCTCCTTCCCCCAGTGTGTTATATACCCAGCATCCAGGGGCGGCTCCTTCCCTCTGTGTGTTATATACCCAGCATCCAGGAGCGGCTCCTTCCCCCAGTGTGTTATATACCCAGCATCCAGGAGCGGCGTCTTCCCCCAGTGTGTTATATACCCAGCATCCAGGGGCGGCTCCTTCCCCCAGTGTGTTATATACCCAGCATCCAGGAGCTGCTCCTTCCCCCAGTGTGTTATATACCCAGCATCCAGGAGCAGCTCCTTCCCCCAGTGTGTTATATACCCAGCATCCAGGGGCGGCTCCTTCCCCCTGTGTGTTATATACCCTGCATCCAGGAGCTTCTCCTTCCCCCAGTGTGTTATATACCCAGCATCCAGGGGCGGCTCCTTTCCCCAGTGTGTTATATACCCAGCATCCAGGAGCGGCGCCTTCCCCCAGTGTGTGTTATATACCCAGCATCCAGGAGCGCCTTCTTCCCCCAGTATGTGTTATATACCCAGCATCCAGGGGCGGCTCCTTCCCCCAGTGTGTTATATACCCAGCATCCAGGAGCGGCTCCTTCCCCCAGTGTGTTATATACCCAGCATCCAGGAGCGGCTCCTTCCCCCAGTGTGTTATATACCCAGCATCCAGGAGCGGCACCTTCCCCCAGTGTGTTATATACCCAGCATCCAGGAGCGGCTCCTTCCCCCAGTGTGTTATATACCCAGCATCCAGGAGCGGCTCCTTCCCTCTGTGTGTTATATACCCAGCATCCAGGAGCGGCTCCTTCCCCCTGTGTGTTATATACCCAGCATCCAGGAGCGGCGCCTTTCCCCTGTGTGTTATATACCCAGCATCCAGGAGCGGCTCCTTCCCCCTGTGTGTTATATACCCAGCATCCAGAAGCGGCTCCATCCCCCAGTGTGTTATATACCCAGCATCCAGGAGCGGCTCCTTCCCCCAGTGTGTTATATACCCAGCATCCAGGGGCGGCTCCTTCCCCCAGTGTGTTATATACCCAGCATCCAGGAGCGGCTCCTTCCCCTAGTGTGTTATATACCCAGCATCCAGGGGCGGCTCCTTCCCCCAGCATGTTATATTCCCAGCATCCAGGAGCGGCTCCTTCCCCCGGTGTGTTATATACCCAGCATCCAGGAGCATCTCCTTCCCCCGGTGTGTTATATACCCAGCATCCAGGAGCGGCTCCTTCCCCCAGTGTGTTATATAACCAGCATCCAGGAGCATCTCCTTCCCCCGGTGTGTTATATACCCAGCATCCAGGAGCAGCTCCTTCCCCCAGTTTATTATATACCCAGCATTCAGGAGTGGCTCCATCCCCCAGTGTGTTATATACCCAGCATCCAGGAGCGGCTCCTTCCCCCAGTGTTATATACCCAGCATCCAAGAGCAGCTCCTTCCCCCAGTGTGTTATATTCCCAGCATCCAAGAGCAGCTCCTTCCCCCAGTGTGTTATATACCCAGCATCCAGGAGATGCTCCTTCCCCCAGTGTGTTATATACCCAGCATCCAGGAGCGGCTCCTTCCCCAGTGTGTTATATACCCAGCATCCAGGAGCGGCTCCTTCCCCCAGTGTGTTATATACCCAGCATCCAGGAGCGGCTCCTTCCCCCTGTGTGTTATATACCCAGCATCCAGGAGCTTCTCCTTCCCCCAGTGTGTTATATACCCAGCATCCAGAAGCGGCTCCTTCCACCAGCGTGTTATATACCCAGCATCCAGGAGCGGCTCCTTCCCCCAGTGTGTTATATACCCAGCATCCAGGAGCGGCTCCATCCCCCAGTGTGTTATATACCCAGCATCCAGGGGCGGCTCCTTCCCCCAGTGTGTTATATACCCAGCATCCAGGAGCGGCTCCTTCCCCCAGTGTGTTATATACCCATCATCCAGGAGCGGCTCCTTCCCCCTGTGTGTTATATACCCAGCATCCAGGGGCGGCTCCTTCCCCTGGTGTGTTATATACCCAGCATGCAGGAGCGGCTCCTTCCCCCAGTGTGTTATATACCCAGCATCCAGGAGCGCCTCCTTCCCACTGTGTTTTATATACCCAGCATCCAGGAGCGGCTCCGTCCCCCAGTGTGTTATATACCCAGCATCCAGGAGCGGCTCCTTCCCCCAGTGTGTTATATACCCAGCATCCAGGAGCGGCGCCTTTCCCCTGTGTGTTATATACCCAGCATCCAGGAGCGGCTCCTTCCCCCGGTGTGTTATATACCCAGCATCCAGGAGCGGCTCCTTCCCCCTGTGTGTTATATACCCAGCATCCAGGAGCGGCTCCTTCCCCCTGTGTGTTATATACCCAGCATCCAGGGGCGGCTCCTTCCCCCAGTGTGTTATATACCCAGCATCCAGGAGCGGCTCCTTCCCCCGGTGTGTTATATACCTAGCATCCAGGAGCGGCTCCTTCCCCCTGTGTGTTATATACCCAGCATCCAGGAGCGTCTCCTTCCCCCGGTGTGTTATATACCCATCATCCAGGAGCGGCTCCTTCCCCCAGTGTGTTATATAACCAGCATCCAGGAGCGGCTCCTTCCCCCTGTGTGTTATATACCCAGCATCCAGGAGCGTCTCCTTCCCCCTGTGTGTTAT
Source organism: Ascaphus truei (assembly GCF_040206685.1). Lineage (NCBI taxonomy): Eukaryota > Metazoa > Chordata > Amphibia > Anura > Ascaphidae > Ascaphus > Ascaphus truei. The sequence continues at coordinate 138,285,851 of NC_134488.1, forward strand.
ATACCCAGCATCCAGGAGCGGCTCCTTCCCCTAGTTTGTTATATACCCAGCATCCAGGGGCGGCTCCTTCCCCCAGCATGTTATATTCCCAGCATCCAGGAGCGGCTCCTTCCCCCAGTGTGTTATATACCCAGCATCCAGGAGCGGCTCCTTCCCCCGGTGTGTTATATACCCAGCATCCAGGGGCGGCTCCTTCCCCCCGTGTGTTATATACCCAGCATCCAGGAGCATCTCCTTCCCCCGGTGTGTTATATACCCAGCATCCAGGAGCGGCTCCTTCCCCCAGTGTGTTATATACCCAGCATCCAGGAGCGGCTCCTTCCCCCAGTGTGTTATATACCCAGCATCCAGGGGCGGCTCCTTCCCCCAGTGTGTTATATACCCAGCATCCAGGAGCGGCTCCTTCCCCCAGTGTGTGTTATATACCCAGCATCCAGGAGCGGCTCCTTCCCCCAGTGTGTGTTATATACCCAGCATCCAGGAGCGGCTCCTTCCCTCTGTGTGTTATATACCCAGCATCCAGGAGCGGCTCCTTCCCCCTGTGTGTTATATACCCAGCATCCAGGAGCAGCTCCTTCCCCCAGTGTGTTATATACCCAGCATCCAGGAGCAGCTCCTTCCCCCAGTGTGTTATATACCCAGCATCCAGAAGCGGCTCCATCCCCCAGTGTGTTATATACCCAGCATCCAGGAGCGGCTCCTTCCCCCAGTGTGTTATATACCCAGCATCCAGGAGCGGCTCCTTCCCCCTGTGTGTTATATACCCAGCATCCAGGAGCGGCTCCTTCCCCCAGTGTGTTATATACCCAGCATCCAGGGGCGGCTCCTTCCCCCAGTGTGTTATATACCCAGCATCCAGGAGCGCCTCCTTCCCACTGTGTGTTATATACCCAGCATCCAGGAGCAGCTCCTTCCCCCGGTGTGTTATATACCTAGCATCCAGGAGCGGCTCCTTCCCCTTGTGTGTTATATACCTAGCATCCAGGAGCGGCTCCTTCCCCCGGTGTGTTATATACCCAGCATCCAGGAGCAGCTCCTTCCACCAGTGTGTTATATACCCAGCATCCAGGAGCGGCTCCTTCCCCCTGTGTGTTATATACCCAACATCCAGGAGCGTCTCCTTCCCCCGGTGTGTTATATACGCATCATCCAGGAGCGGCTCCTTCCCCCAGTGTGTTATATAACCAGCATCCAGGAGCGGCTCCTTCCCCCTGTGTGTTATATACCCAGCATCCAGGAGCGGCTCCTTCCCCCAGTGTGTTATATACCCAGCATCCAGGAGCGGCTCCTTCCCCTAGTGTGTTATATACCCAGCATCCAGGGGCGGCTCCTTCCCCCAGCATGTTATATTCCCAGCATCCAGGAGCGGCTCCTTCCCCCGGTGTGTTATATAACCAGCATCCAGGAGCATCTCCTTCCCCCGGTGTGTTATATACCCAGCATCCAGGAGCGGCTCCTTCCCCCAGTGTGTTATATAACCAGCATCCAGGAGCATCTCCTTCCCCCGGTGTGTTATATACCCAGCATCCAGGAGTGGCTCCATCCCCCAGTGTGTTATATACCAAGCATCCAGGAGCGGCTCTTTCCCCCAGTGTGTTATATACCCAGCATCCAGGAGCGGCTCCTTCCCCCAGTGTTATATACCCAGCATCCAGGAGTGGCTCCTTCCCCCAGTGTTATATACCCAGCATCCAGGAGCAGCTCCTTCCCCCAGTGTGTTATATACCCAGCATCCAGAAGCGGCTCCTTCCCCCAGTGTGTTATATACCCAGCATCCAGGAGCGGCGCCTTCCCCCTGTGTGTTATATACCCAGCATCCAGGAGCGGCTCTTTCCCCCAGTGTGTTATATACCCAGCATCCAGGAGCAGCTCCTTCCCCCAGTGTTATATACCCAGCATCCAGGAGCGGCTCCTTCCCCCAGTGTTATATACCCAGCATCCAGGAGCAGCTCCTTCCACCAGTGTGTTATATACCCAGCATCCAGAAGCGGCTCCTTCCCCCAGTGTGTTATATACCCAGCATCCAGAAGCGGCTCCTTCCCCCAGTGTGTTATATACCCAGCATCCAGGAGCGGCTCCATCCCCCAGTGTGTTATATACCCAGCATCCAGGGGCGGCTCCTTCCCCCAGTGTGTTATATACCCAGCATCCAGGAGCGGCTCCTTCCCCCAGTGTTATATACCCAGCATCCAGGAGCAGCTCCTTCCCCCAGTGTGTTATATACCCAGCATCCAGAAGCGGCTCCTTCCCCCAGTGTGTTATATACCCAGCATCCAAGAGCGGCTCCTTCCCCCAGTGTGTTATATACCCAGCATCCAGGAGCGGCTCTTTCCCCCAGTGTGTTATATACCCAGCATCCAGGAGCGGCTCCTTCCCCCAGTGTTATATACCCAGCATCCAGGAGCGGCTCCTTCCCCCAGTGTTATATACCCAGCATCCTGGAGCAGCTCCTTCCCCCAGTGTGTTATATACCCAGCATCCTGGAGCGGCTCCTTCCCCCTGTGTGTTATATACCCAGCATCCAGGAGCGGCTCCTTCCCCCAGTGTGTTATATACCCAGCATCCAAGAGCGGCTCCTTCCCCCAGTGTGTTATATACCCAGCATCCAGGAGCGGCTCCATCCCCCAGTGTGTTATATACCCAGCATCCAGGGGCGGCTCCTTCCCCCAGTGTGTTATATACCCAGCATCCAGGGGCGGCTCCTTCCCCCAGTGTGTTATATACCCAGCATCCAGAAGCGGCTCCTTCCCCCAGTGTGTTATATACCCAGCATCCAGGAGCGGCTCCTTCCCCCTGTGTGTTATATACCCAGCATCCAGGAGCGGCTCCTTCCCCAGTGTGTTATATACCCAGCATCCAGGAGCGGCGCCTTCCCCCTGTGTGTTATATACCCAGCATCCAGGAGCGGCTCTTTCCCCCAGTGTGTTATATACCCAGCATCCAGGAGCGGCTCTTTCCCCCAGTGTGTTATATACCCAGCATCCAGGAGCGGCTCCTTCCCCCAGTGTTATATACCCAGCATCCAGGAGCAGCTCCTTCCCCCTGTGTGTTATATACCCAGCATCCAGGAGCAGCTCCTTCCCCCAGTGTGTTATATACCCAGCATCCAGAAGCGGCTCCTTCCCCCAGCGTGTTATATACCCAGCATCCAGGAGCGTCTCCTTCCCCCAGTGTGTTATATACCCAGTATCCAAGAGCGGCTCCTTCCCCCAGTGTGTTATATACCCAGCATCCAGGAGCGGCTCCATCCCCCAGTGTGTTATATACCCAGCATCCAGGGGCGGCTCCTTCCCCCAGTGTGTTATATACCCAGCATCCAGGAGCGGCTCCATCCCCCAGTGTGTTATATACCCAGCATCCAGGAGCGCCTCCTTCCCATTGTGTGTTATATACCCAGCATCCAGGAGCGGCTCCTTCTCCCAGTGTGTTATATACCCAGCATCCAGGAGCGGCTCCTTCCCCCAGTGTGTTATATACCCAGCATCCAGGAGCGGCTCCTTCCCCCTGTGTGTTATATACCCAGCATCCAGGAGCGTCTCCTTCCCCCGGTGTGTTATATACCCATCATCCAGGAGCGGCTCCTTCCCCCAGTGTGTTATGTAACCAGCATCCAGGAGCGGCTCCTTCCCCCTGTGTGTTATATACCCAGCATCCAGGAGCGTCTCCTTCCCCCTGTGTGTTATATACCAAGCATCCAGGAGCGGCTCCTTCCCCTAGTGTGTTATATACCCAGCATCCAGGAGCGGCTCCTTCCCCCTGTGTGTTATATACCCAGCATCCAGGGGCGGCTCCTTCCCCCAGCATGTTATATTCCCAGCATCCAGGAGCGGCTCCTTCCCCCAGTGTGTTATATACCCAGCATCCAGGAGCGGCTCCTTCCCCCAGTGTGTTATATACCCAGCATCCAGGGGCGGCTCCTTCCCCCAGTGTGTTATATACCCAGCATCCAGGAGCGGCTCCTTCCCCCAGTGTGTGTTATATACCCAGCATCCAGGAGCAGCTCCTTCCCCCAGTGTGTTATATACCCAGCATCCAGGGGCGGCTCCTTCCCCCTGTGTGTTATATACCCAGCATCCAGGAGCGGCGCCTTTCCCCTGTGTGTTATATACCCAGCATCCAGAAGCGGCTCCATCCCCCAGTGTGTTATATACCCAGCATCCAGGAGTGGCTCCTTCCCCCAGTGTGTTATATACCCAGCATCCAGGAGCGCCTCCTTCCCACTGTGTGTTATATACCCAGCATCCAGGAGCGGCTCCTTCCCCCGGTGTGTTATATACCTAGCATCCAGGAGCGGCACCTTCCCCCTGTGTGTTATATACCTAGCATCCAGGAGCGGCTCCTTCCCCCGGTGTGTTATATACCTAGCATCCAGGAGCGGCTCCTTCCCCCTGTGTGTTATATACCCAGCATCCAGGAGCGTCTCCTTCCCCCGGTGTGTTATATACCCATCATCCAGGAGCGGCTCCTTCCCCCAGTGTGTTATATAACCAGCATACAGGAGCGGCTCCTTCCCCCTGTGTGTTATATACCCAGCATCCAGGAGAGTCTCCTTCCCCCTGTGTGTTATATACCCAACATCCAGGAGCGGCTCCTTCCCCTAGTGTGTTATATACCCAGCATCCAGGGGCGGCTCCTTCCCCCAGCATGTTATATTCCCAGCATCCAGGAGCGGCTCCTTCCCCCGGTGTGTTATATACCCAGCATCCAGGAGCATCTCCTTCCCCCGGTGTGTTATATACCCAGCATCCAGGAGCGGCTCCTTCCCCCAGTGTGTTATATAACCAGCATCCAGGAGCATCTCCTTCCCCCGGTGTGTTATATACCCAGCATCCAGGAGCGGCTCCATCCCCCTGTGTGTTATATACCAAGCATCCAGGAGCGGCTCTTTCCCCCAGTGTGTTATATACCCAGCATCCAGGAGCGGCTCCTTCCCCCAGTGTTATATACCCAGCATCCAGGAGCGGCTCCTTCCCCCAGTGTTATATACCCAGCATCCAGGAGCAGCTCCTTCCCCCAGTGTGTTATATACCCATCATCCAGGAGTGGCTCCTTCCCCCAGTGTGTTATATACCCAGCATCCAGAAGCGGCTCCTTCCCCCAGTGTGTTATATACCCAGCATCCAGGAGCGGCGCCTTCCCCCTGTGTGTTATATACCCAGCATCCAGGAGCGGCTCTTTCCCCCAGTGTGTTATATACCCAGCATCCAGTAGCGGCTCCTTCCCCCAGTGTTATATACCCAGCATCCAGGAGCGGCTCCTTCCCCCAGTGTTATATACCCAGCATCCAAGAGCAGCTCCTTCCCCCAGTGTGTTATATACCCAGCATCCAGGAGCGGCTCCTTCCCCCAGTGTTATATACCCAGCATCCAAGAGCAGCTCCTTCCCCCAGTGTGTTATATTCCCAGCATCCAAGAGCAGCTCCTTCCCCCAGTGTGTTATATACCCAGCATCCAGGAGATGCTCCTTCCCCCAGTGTGTTATATACCCAGCATCCAGGAGCGGCTCCTTCCCCAGTGTGTTATATACCCAGCATCCAGGAGCGGCTCCTTCCCCCAGTGTGTGTTATATACCCAGCATCCAGGAGCTTCTCCTTCCCCCAGTGTGTTATATACCCAGCATCCAGAAGCGGCTCCTTCCACCAGCGTGTTATATACCCAGCATCCAGGAGCGGCTCCTTCCCCCAGTGTGTTATATACCCAGCATCCAGGAGCGGCTCCATCCCCCAGTGTGTTATATACCCAGCATCCAGGGGCGGCTCCTTCCCCCAGTGTGTTATATACCCAGCATCCAGGAGCGGCTCCTTCCCCCAGTGTGTTATATACCCATCATCCAGGAGCGGCTCCTTCCCCCTGTGTGTTATATACCCAGCATCCAGGGGCGGCTCCTTCCCCTGGTGTGTTATATACCCAGCATGCAGGAGCGGCTCCTTCCCCCAGTGTGTTATATACCCAGCATCCAGGAGCGCCTCCTTCCCACTGTGTTTTATATACCCAGCATCCAGGAGCGGCTCCTTCCCCCAGTGTGTTATATACCCAGCATCCAGGAGCGGCTCCTTCCCCCAGTGTGTTATATACCCAGCATCCAGGAGCGGCGCCTTTCCCCTGTGTGTTATATACCCAGCATCCAGGAGCGGCTCCTTCCCCCGGTGTGTTATATACCCAGCATCCAGGAGCGGCTCCTTCCCCCTGTGTGTTATATACCCAGCATCCAGGAGCGGCTCCTTCCCCCTGTGTGTTATATACCCAGCATCCAGGGGCGGCTCCTTCCCCCAGTGTGTTATATACCCAGCATCCAGGAGCGGCTCCTTCCCCCGGTGTGTTATATACCTAGCATCCAGGAGCGGCTCCTTCCCCCTGTGTGTTATATACCCAGCATCCAGGAGCGTCTCCTTCCCCCGGTGTGTTATATACCCATCATCCAGGAGCGGCTCCTTCCCCCAGTGTGTTATATAACCAGCATCCAGGAGCGGCTCCTTCCCCCTGTGTGTTATATACCCAGCATCCAGGAGCGTCTCCTTCCCCCTGTGTGTTATATACCCAGCATCCAGGAGCGGCTCCTTCCCCTAGTTTGTTATATACCCAGCATCCAGGGGCGGCTCCTTCCCCCAGCATGTTATATTCCCAGCATCCAGGAGCGGCTCCTTCCCCCAGTGTGTTATATACCCAGCATCCAGGAGCGGCTCCTTCCCCCGGTGTGTTATATACCCAGCATCCAGGGGCGGCTCCTTCCCCCGGTGTGTTATACACCCAGCATCCAGGAGCATCTCCTTCCCCCGGTGTGTTATATACCCAGCATCCAGGAGCGGCTCCTTCCCCCAGTGTGTTATATACCCAGCATCCAGGAGCGGCTCCTTCCCCCAGTGTGTTATATACCCAGCATCCAGGGGCGGCTCCTTCCCCCAGTGTGTTATATACCCAGCATCCAGGAGCGGCTCCTTCCCCCAGTGTGTGTTATATACCCAGCATCCAGGAGCGGCTCCTTCCCCCAGTGTGTGTTATATACCCAGCATCCAGGAGCGGCTCCTTCCCTCTGTGTGTTATATACCCAGCATCCAGGAGCGCCTCCTTCCCCCTGTGTGTTATATACCCAGCATCCAGGAGCAGCTCCTTCCCCCAGTGTGTTATATACCCAGCATCCAGGAGCAGCTCCTTCCCCCAGTGTGTTATATACCCAGCATCCAGAAGCGGCTCCATCCCCCAGTGTGTTATATACCCAGCATCCAGGAGCGGCTCCTTCCCCCAGTGTGTTATATACCCAGCATCCAGGAGCGGCTCCTTCCCCCTGTGTGTTATATACCCAGCATCCAGGAGCGGCTCCTTCCCCCAGTGTGTTATATACCCAGCATCCAGGGGCGGCTCCTTCCCCCAGTGTGTTATATACCCAGCATCCAGGAGCGCCTCCTTCCCACTGTGTGTTATATACCCAGCATCCAGGAGCGGCTCCTTCCCCCGGTGTGTTATATACCTAGCATCCAGGAGCGGCTCCTTCCCCTTGTGTGTTATATACCTAGCATCCAGGAGCGGCTCCTTCCCCCGGTGTGTTATATACCCAGCATCCAGGAGCAGCTCCTTCCACCAGTGTGTTATATACCCAGCATCCAGGAGCGGCTCCTTCCCCCTGTGTGTTATATACCCAACATCCAGGAGCGTCTCCTTCCCCCGGTGTGTTATATACGCATCATCCAGGAGCGGCTCCTTCCCCCAGTGTGTTATATAACCAGCATCCAGGAGCGGCTCCTTCCCCCTGTGTGTTATATACCCAGCATCCAGGAGCGGCTCCTTCCCCCAGTGTGTTATATACCCAGCATCCAGGAGCGGCTCCTTCCCCTAGTGTGTTATATACCCAGCATCCAGGGGCGGCTCCTTCCCCCAGCATGTTATATTCCCAGCATCCAGGAGCGGCTCCTTCCCCCGGTGTGTTATATAACCAGCATCCAGGAGCATCTCCTTCCCCCGGTGTGTTATATACCCAGCATCCAGGAGCGGCTCCTTCCCCCAGTGTGTTATATAACCAGCATCCAGGAGCATCTCCTTCCCCCGGTGTTATATACCCAGCATCCAGGAGTGGCTCCATCCCCCAGTGTGTTATATACCAAGCATCCAGGAGCGGCTCTTTCCCCCAGTGTGTTATATACCCAGCATCCAGGAGCGGCTCCTTCCCCCAGTGTTATATACCCAGCATCCAGGAGCGGCTCCTTCCCCCAGTGTTATATACCCAGCATCCAGGAGCAGCTCCTTCCCCCAGTGTGTTATATACCCAGCATCCAGAAGCGGCTCCTTCCCCCAGTGTGTTATATACCCAGCATCCAGGAGCGGCGCCTTCCCCCTGTGTGTTATATACCCAGCATCCAGGAGCGGCTCTTTCCCCCAGTGTGTTATATACCCAGCATCCAGGAGCAGCTCCTTCCCCCAGTGTTATATACCCAGCATCCAGGAGCGGCTCCTTCCCCCAGTGTTATATACCCAGCATCCAGGAGCAGCTCCTTCCACCAGTGTGTTATATACCCAGCATCCAGAAGCGGCTCCTTCCCCCAGTGTGTTATATACCCAGCATCCAGAAGCGGCTCCTTCCCCCAGTGTGTTATATACCCAGCATCCAGGAGCGGCTCCATCCCCCAGTGTGTTATATACCCAGCATCCAGGGGCGGCTCCTTCCCCCAGTGTGTTATATACCCAGCATCCAGGAGCGGCTCCTTCCCCCAGTGTTATATACCCAGCATCCAGGAGCAGCTCCTTCCCCCAGTGTGTTATATACCCAGCATCCAGAAGCGGCTCCTTCCCCCAGTGTGTTATATACCCAGCATCCAAGAGCGGCTCCTTCCCCCAGTGTGTTATATACCCAGCATCCAGGAGCGGCTCTTTCCCCCAGTGTGTTATATACCCAGCATCCAGGAGCGGCTCCTTCCACCAGTGTTATATACCCAGCATCCAGGAGCGGCTCCTTCCCCCAGTGTTATATACCCAGCATCCTGGAGCAGCTCCTTCCCCCAGTGTGTTATATACCCAGCATCCTGGAGCGGCTCCTTCCCCCTGTGTGTTATATACCCAGCATCCAGGAGCGGCTCCTTCCCCCAGTGTGTTATATACCCAGCATCCAAGAGCGGCTCCTTCCCCCAGTGTGTTATATACCCAGCATCCAGGAGCGGCTCCATCCCCCAGTGTGTTATATACCCAGCATCCAGGGGCGGCTCCTTCCCCCAGTGTGTTATATACCCAGCATCCAGGGGCGGCTCCTTCCCCCTGTGTGTTATATACCCAGCATCCAGGAGCGGCTCCTTCCCCCAGTGTGTTATATACCCAGCATCCTGGAGCAGCTCCTTCCCCCAGTGTGTTATAAACCCAGCATCCAGGAACGGCTCCTTCCCCCTGTGTGTTATATACCCAGCATCCAGGAGCGGCTCCTTCCCCCGGTGTGTTATATTCCCAGCATCCAGGAGCGGCTCCTTCCCCCAAAGTGTTATATACCCAGCATCCAGGAGCGGCTCCTTCCCCCTGTGTGTTATATACCCAGCATCCAGGAGCGGCTCCTTCCCCCGGTGTGTTATATTCCCAGCATCCAGGAGCGGCTCCTTCCCCCAGTGTGTTATATACCCAGCATCCAGGAGCGGCTCCTTCCCCCAGTGTGTTATATACCCAGCATCCAGGAGCGGCTCCTTCCCCCAGTGTGTTATATACCCAGCATCCAGGAGCGGCTCCTTCCCCCTGTGTGTTATATACCCAGCATCCAGGAGCGGCGCCTTCCCCCAGTGTGTTATATACTCAGCATCCAGGGGCGGCTCCTTCCCCCAGTGTGTTATATTCCCAGCATCCAGGAGCGGCTCCTTCCCCCAGTGTGTTATATACCCAGCATCCAGGAGCGGCTCCTTCCCCCAGTGTCTTATAAACCCAGCATCCAGGGGCGGCTCCTTCCCCCAGTGTGTGTTATATACCCATCATCCAGGGGCGGCTCCTTCCCCCGGTGTGTTATATACCCAGCATCCAGGAGCGGCTCCTTCCCCCTGTGTGTTATATACCCAGCATCCAGGAGCGGCTCCTTCCCCCGGTGTGTTATATTCCCAGCATCCAGGAGCGGCTCCTTACCCCAAAGTGTTATATACCCAGCATCCAGGAGCGGCTCCTTCCCCCTGTGTGTTCTATACCCAGCATCCAGGAGCGGCTCCTTCCCCCAGTGTGTTATATACCCAGCATCCAGGAGCGGCTCCTTCCCCCAGTGTGTTATATACCCAGCATCCAGGAGCGGCTCCTTCCCCCAGTGTGTTATATACCCAGCATCCAGGAGCATCTCCTTCCCCCAGTGTGTTATATACCCAGCATCCAGGAGCGTCTCCTTCCCCAGTGTGTTATATACCCAGCATCCAGGAGCGGCTCCTTCCCCAGTGTGTTATATACCCAGCATCCAGGAGCGGCTCCTTCCCCCAGTGTGTTATATACCCAGCATCCAGGAGCGGCTCCTTCCCCCAGTGTGTTATATACCCAGCATCCAGGAGCGGCTCCTTCCCCCAGTGTGTTATATACCCAGCATCCAGGGGCGGCTCCTTCCCCCAGTGTGTTATATACCCAGCATCCAGGAGCGGCTCCTTCCCCCAGTGTGTTATATACCCAGCATCCATGAGCGGCTCCTTCCCCATTTGTGTTATATACCCAGCATCCAGGGGCGGCTCCTTCCCCCAGTGTGTGTTATATACCCAGCATCCAGGAGCGGCTCCTTCGCCCTGTGTGTTATATACCCAGCATCCAGGAGCGGCTCCTTCCCCCAGTGTGTTATATACCCAGCATCCAGGAGCGGCTCCTTCCCCCAGTGTGTTATATACCCAGCATCCAGGAGCAGCTCCTTTCCCCAGTGTGTTATATACCCAGCATCCAGGGGCGGCTCCTTCCCCCAGTGTGTTATATACCCAGCATCCAGGAGCAGCTCCTTTCCCCAGTGTGTTATATACCCAGCATCCAGGGGCGGCTCCTTCCCCCAGTGCGTTATATACCCAGCATCCAGGAGCGTCTCCTTCCCCCTGTGTGTTATATACCCAGCATCCAGGAGCGGCTCCTTCCCCCAGTGTGTTATATACCCAGCATCCAGGAGCGGCTCCTTCCCCTAGTGTGTTATATACCCAGCATCCAGGAGCGGCTCCTTCCCCCAGTGTGTTATATACCCAGCATCCAGAAGCGGCTCCTTCCCCCAGCGTGTTATATACCCAGCATCCAGGAGCGGCTCCTTCCCCCGGTGTGTTATATACCCAGCATCCAAGAGCGGCTCCTTCCCCCAGTGTGTTATATACCCAGCATCCAGAAGCAGCTTCTTCCCCCAGCGTGTTATATACCCAGCATCCAGGAGCGGCTCCTTCCCCCGGTGTGTTATATACCCAGCATCCAAGAGCGGCTCCTTCCCCCAGTGTGTTATATACCCAGCATCCAGAAGCGGCTTCTTCCCCCAGCGTGTTATATACCCAGCATCCAGGAGCGGCTCCTTCCCCAGTGTGTTATATACCCAGCATCCAAGAGCGGCTCCTTCCCCCAGTGTGTTATATACCCAGCATCCAGGAGCGGCTCCATCCCCCAGTGTGTTATAGACCCAGCATCCAGGGGCGGCTCCTTCCCCCAGTGTGTTATATACCCAGCATCCAGGAGCGGCTCCTTCCCCCAGTGTGTTATATACCCAGCATGCAGGAGCGGCTCCTTCCCCCAGTGTGTTATATACCCAGCATCCAGGAGCGCCTCCTTCCCACTGTGTGTTATATACCCAGCATCCAGGAGCGGCTCCTTCCCCCAGTGTGTTATATACCCAGCATCCAGGAGCGGCGCCTTTCCCCTGTGTGTTATATACCCAGCATCCAGGAGCGGCTCCTTCCCCCGGTGTGTTATATACCCAGCATCCAGGAGCGGCTCCTTCCCCCTGTGTGTTATATACCCAGCATCCAGGAGCGGCTCCTTCCCCCTGTGTGTTATATACCCAGCATCCAGGAGCGGCTCCTTCCCCCGGTGTGTTATATACCCATCATCCAGGAGCGGCTCCTTCCCCCAGTGTGTTATATAACCAGCATCCAGGAGCGGCTCCTTCCCCCTGTGTGTTATATACCCAGCATCCAGGAGCGTCCCCTTCCCCCTGTGTGTTATATACCCAGCATCCAGGAGCGGCTCCTTCCCCTAGTTTGTTATATACCCAGCATCCAGGGGCGGCTCCTTCCCCCAGCATGTTATATTCCCAGCATCCAGGAGCGGCTCCTTCCCCCAGTATGTTATATACCCAGCATCCAGGGGCGGCTCCTTCCCCCGGTGTGTTTTATACCCAGCATCCAGGAGCGGCTCCTTCCCCCGGTGTGTTATATACCCAGCATCCAGGAGCGGCTCCTTCCCCCAGTGTGTTATATACCCAGCATCCTGGAGCATCTCCTTCCCCCGGTGTGTTATATACCCAGCATCCAGGAGCGGCTCCTTCCCCCGGTGTGTTATATACCCAGCATCCAGGAGCGGCTCCTTCCCCCAGTGTGTTATATACCCAGCATCCAGGAGCATCTCCTTCCCCCGGTGTGTTATATACCCAGCATCCAGGAGCGGCTCCTTCCCCCAGTGTGTTATATACCCAGCATCCAGGAGCGGCTCCTTCCCCCAGTGTGTTATATACCCAGCATCCAGGAGCGGCTCCTTCCCCCAGTGTGTGTTATATACCCAGCATCCAGGAGCGGCTCCTTCCCCCAGTGTGTTATATACCCAGCATCCAGGAGCGGCTCCTTCCCCCTGTGTGTTATATACCCAGCATCCAGGAGCGGCTCCTTCCCCCAGTGTGTTATATACCCAGCATCCAGGAGCGGCTCCTTCCCCCAGTGTGTTATATACCTAGCATCCAGGAGCGGTTCCTTCCCCCTGTGTGTTATATACCCAGCATCCAGGGGCGGCTCCTTCCCTCTGTGTGTTATATACCCAGCATCCAGGAGCGGTTCCTTCCCCCTGTGTGTTATATACCCAGCATCCAGGGGCGGCTCCTTCCCTCTGTGTGTTATATACCCAGCATCCAGGAGCGGCTCCTTCCCCCTGTGTGTTATATACCCAGCATCCAGGAGCAACTCTTTCCCCCAGTGTGTTATATACCCAGCATCCAGGAGCGGCTCCATCCCCCAGTGTGTTATATACCCAGCATCCAGGAGCAGCTCCTTCCCCCAGTGTGTTATATACCCAGCATCCAGAAGCGGCTCCATCCCCCAGTGTGTTATATACCCAGCATCCAGGAGCGGCTCCTTCCCCAGTGTGTTATATACCCAGCATCCAGGAGCAGCTCCTTCCCCCAGTGTGTTATATACCCAGCATCCAGAAGCGGCTCCATCCCCCAGTGTGTTATATACCCAGCATCCAGGAGCGGCTCCTTCCCCCAGTGTGTTATATACCCAGCATCCAGGGGCGGCTCCTTCCCCCAGTGTGTTATATACCCTGCATCCAGGAGCGGCTCCTTCCCCCTGTGTGTTATATACCCAGCATCCAGGAGCAGCGCCTTCCCCCTGTGTGTTATATACCCAGCATCTAGGAGCGGCTCCTTCCCCCAGTGTGTTATATACCCAGCATCCAGGGGCGGCTCCTTCCCCCAGTGTGTTATATACCCAGCATCCAGGAGCGCCTCCTTCCCACTGTGTGTTATATACCCAGCATCCAGGAGCGGCTCCTTCCCACTGTGTGTTATATACCCAGCATCCAGGAGCGGCTCCTTCCCCCTGTGTGTTATATACCTAGCATCCAGGAGCGGCTCCTTCCCCCTGTGTGTTATATACCTAGCATCCAGGAGCGGCTCCTTCCCCCGGTGTGTTATATACCCAGCATCCAGGAGCAGCTCCTTCCACCAGTGTGTTATATACCCAGCATCCAGGAGCGGCTCCTTCCCCTAGTGTGTTATATACCCAGCATCCAGGGGCGGCTCCTTCCCCCAGTGTGTTATATACCCAGCATCCAGGAGCGGCTTCTTCCCCCTGTGTGTTATATACCCAGCATCCAGGAGCGGCTCCTTCCCCCAGTGTGTTATATACCCAGCATCCAGGAGCGGCTCCTTCCCCTAGTGTGTTATATACCCAGCATCCAGGGGCGGCTCCTTCCCCCAGTGTGTTATATACCCAGCATCCAGGGGCGGCTCCTTCCCCCAGTGTGTTATATACCCAGCATCCAGGAGCGGCTCCTTCCCCCAGTGTGTTATATACCCAGCATCCAGGAGCTGCTCCTTCCCCCTGTGTGTTATATACCCAGCATCCAGGAGCAGCTCCTTCCCCCAGTGTGTTATATACCCAGTATCCAGAAGCGGCTCCTTCCCCCAGTGTGTTATATACCCAGCATCCAGAAGCGGCTCCTTCCCCCAGTGTGTTATATACCCAGCATCCAGGGGCGGCTCCTTCCCCCAGTGTGTTATATACCCAGCATCCAGAAGCGGCTCCTTCCCCCAGTGTGTTATATACCCAGCATCCAGAAGCGGCTCCTTCCCCCAGTGTGTTATATACCCAGCATCCAGGAGCGGCTCCATCCCCCAGTGTGTTATATACCCAGCATCCAGGGGCGGCTCCTTCCCCCAGTGTGCTATATACCCAGCATCCAAGAGCGGCTCCTTCCCCCAGTGTGTTATATACCCAGCATCCAGGAGCGGCTCCTTCCCCCAGTGTGTTATATACCCAGCATCCAGGAGCGGCTCCTTCCCCCAGTGTTATATACCCAGCATCCAGGAGCGGCTCCTTCCCCCAGTGTTATATACCCAGCATCCTGGAGCAGCTCCTTCCCCCAGTGTGTTATATACCCAGCATCCTGGAGCGGCTCCTTCCCCCTGTGTGTTATATACCCAGCATCCAGGAGCGGCTCCTTCCCCCAGTGTGTTATATACCCAGCATCCAAGAGCGGCTCCTTCCCCCAGTGTGTTATATACCCAGCATCCAGGAGCGGCTCCATCCCCCAGTGTGTTATATACCCAGCATCCAGGAGCGGCTCCTTCCCCCAGTGTGTTATATACCCAGCATCCAGGGGCGGCTCCTTCCCCCAGTGTGTTATATACCCAGCATCCAGGAGCGGCTCCTTCCCCCAGTGTGTGTTATATACCCAGCATCCAGGAGCGGCGCCTTCCCCCTGTGTGTTATATAACCAGCATACAGGAGTGGCTCCTTCCCCCTGTGTGTTATATAACCAGCATCCAGGGGCGGCTCCTTCCCTCTGTGTGTTATATACCCAGCATCCAGGAGCGGCTCCTTCCCCCTGTGTGTTATATACCCAGCATCCAGGAGCAGCTCTTTCCCCCAGTGTGTTATATACCCAGCATCCAGGAGCAGCTCCTTCCCCCAGTGTGTTATATACCCAGCATCCAGAAGCGGCTCCATCCCCCAGTGTGTTATATACCCAGCATCCAGGAGCGGCTCCTTCCCCCAGTGTGTTATATACCCAGCATCCAGGAGCGGCTCCTTCCCCCTGTGTGTTATATACCCAGCATCCAGGAGCGGCTCCTTCCCCCAGTGTGTTATATACCCAGCATCCAGGGGCGGCTCCTTCCCCCAGTGTGTTATATACCCAGCATCCAGGAGCGCCTCCTTCCCACTGTGTGTTATATACCCAGCATCCAGGAGCGGCTCCTTCCCACTGTGTGTTATATACCCAGCATCCAGGAGCGGCTCCTTCCCCCTGTGTGTTATATACCTAGCATCCAGGAGCGGCTCCTTCCCCCTGTGTGTTATATACCTAGTATCCAGGAGCGGCTCCTTCCCCCGGTGTGTTATATACCCAGCATCCAGGAGCAGCTCCTTCCACCAGTGTGTTATATACCCAGCATCCAGGAGCGGCTCCTTCCCCCTGTGTGTTATATACCCAACATCCAGGAGCGTCTCCTTCCCCCGGTGTGTTATATACGCATCATCCAGGAGCGGCTCCTTCCCCTAGTGTGTTATATACCCAGCATCCAGGGGCGGCTCCTTCCCCCAGCATGTTATATTCCCAGCATCCAGGAGCGTCTCCTTCCCCCTGTGTGTTATATACCCAGCATCCAGGAGCGGCTCCTTCCCCCAGTGTGTTATATACCCAGCATCCAGGAGCGGCTCCTTCCCCTAGTGTGTTATATACCCAGCATCCAGGGGCGGCTCCTTCCCCCAG
Source organism: Ascaphus truei (assembly GCF_040206685.1). NCBI lineage: Eukaryota > Metazoa > Chordata > Amphibia > Anura > Ascaphidae > Ascaphus > Ascaphus truei. The sequence goes on from NC_134488.1 coordinate 138,301,939, forward strand.
TGTGTTATATACCCAGCATCCAGGAGCGGCTCCTTCCCCCAGTGTGTTATATTCCCAGCATCCAGGAGCGGCTCCTTCCCCCAGTGTGTTATATAACCAGCATCCAGGAGCATCTCCTTCCCCCGGTGTGTTATATAACCAGCATCCAGGAGCATCTCCTTCCCCCGGTGTGTGTTATATACCCAGCATCCAGGAGCGGCTCCTTCCCCCAGTGTGTTATATAACCAGCATCCAGGAGCGGCTCCTTCCCCAGTGTGTTATACACCCAGCATCCAGGAGTGGCTCCTTCCCCCAGTGTGTTATATACCCAGCATCCAGGAGCGGCTCCATCCCCCAGTGTGTTATATACCAAGCATCCAGGAGCGGCTCTTTCCCCCAGTGTGTTATATACCCAGCATCCAGGAGCGGCTCCTTCCCCCAGTGTTATATACCCAGCATCCAGGAGCGGCTCCTTCCCCCAGTGTTATATACCCAGCATCCAGGAGCAGCTCCTTCCCCCAGTGTGTTATATACCCAGCATCCAGAAGCGGCTCCTTCCCCCAGTGTGTTATATACCCAGCATCCAGGAGCGGCGCCTTCCCCCTGTGTGTTATATACCCAGCATCCAGGAGCGGCTCTTTCCCCCAGTGTGTTATATACCCAGCATCCAGGAGCGGCTCCTTCCCCCAGTGTTATATACCCAGCATCCAGGAGCGGCTCCTTCCCCCAGTGTGTTATATACCCAGCATCCAGGGGCGGCTCCTTCCCCCAGTGTGTTATATACCCAGCATCCAGGAGCGGCTCCTTCCCCCAGTGTGTTATATACCCAGCATCCAGGAGCTGCTCCTTCCCCCTGTGTGTTATATACCCAGCATCCAGGAGCAGCTCCTTCCCCCAGTGTGTTATATACCCAGCATCCAGAAGCGGCTCCTTCCCCCAGTGTGTTATATACCCAGCATCCAGAAGCGGCTCCTTCCCCCAGTGTGTTATATACCCAGCATCCAGGGGCGGCTCCTTCCCCCAGTGTGTTATATACCCAGCATCCAGAAGCGGCTCCTTCCCCCAGTGTGTTATATACCCAGCATCCAGGAGCTGCTCCTTCCCCCAGTGTGTTATATACCCAGCATCCAGAAGCGGCTCCTTCCCCCAGTGTGTTATATACCCAGCATCCAGAAGCGGCTCCTTCCCCCAGTGTGTTATATACCCAGCATCCAGGAGCGGCTCCATCCCCCAGTGTGTTATATACCCAGCATCCAGTGGCGGCTCCTTCCCCCAGTGTGTTATATACCCAGCATCCAAGAGCGGCTCCTTCCCCCAGTGTGTTATATACCCAGCATCCAGGAGCGGCTCCTTCCCCTAGTGTGTTATATACCCAGCATCCAGGAGCGGCTCCTTCCCCCAGTGTTATATACCCAGCATCCAGGAGCGGCTCCTTCCCCCAGTGTTATATACCCAGCATCCTGGAGCAGCTCCTTCCCCCAGTGTGTTATATACCCAGCATCCTGGAGCGGCTCCTTCCCCCTGTGTGTTATATACCCAGCATCCAGGAGCGGCTCCTTCCCCCAGTGTGTTATATACCCAGCATCCAAGAGCGGCTCCTTCCCCCAGTGTGTTATATACCCAGCATCCAGGAGCGGCTCCATCCCCCAGTGTGTTATATACCCAGCATCCAGGGGCGGCTCCTTCCCCCAGTGTGTTATATACCCAGCATCCAGGGGCGGCTCCTTCCCCCTGTGTGTTATATACCCAGCATCCAGGAGCGGCTCCTTCCCCCAGTGTGTTATATACCCAGCATCCAAGAGCGGCTCCTTCCCCCAGTGTGTTATATACCCAGCATCCAGGGGCGGCTCCTTCCCCCTGTGTGTTATATACCCAGCATCCAGGAGCGGCTCCTTCCCCCGGTGTGTTATATTCCCAGCATCCAGGAGCGGCTCCTTCCCCCAAAGTGTTATATACCCAGCATCCAGGAGCGGCTCCTTCCCCCTGTGTGTTATATACCCAGCATCCAGGAGTGGCTCCTTCCCCCTGTGTGTTATATACCCAGCATCCAGGAGCAGCTCCTTCCCCCAGTGTGTTATATACCCAGCATCCAGGAGCAGCTCCTTCCCCCAGTGTGTTATATACCCAGCATCCAGGAGCGGCTCCTTCCCCCTGTGTGTTATATACCCAGCATCCAGGAGCGGCTCCTTCCCCCAGTGTGTTATATACCCAGCATCCAGGAGCGGCTCCTTCCCCCAGTGTGTTATATACCCAGCATCCAGGAGCGGCTCCTTCCCCCAGCGTGTTATATACCCTGCATCCAGGAGCAGCTCCTTTCCCCAGTGTGTTATATACCCAGCATCCAGGGGCGGCTCCTTTCCCAAGTGCGTTATATACCCAGCATCCAGGAGCGGCTCCTTCCCCATTTGTGTTATATCCCCATCATCCAGGGGCGGCTCCTTCCCCCAGTGTGTTATATACCCAGCATCCAGAAGCGGCTCCTTCCCCCAGCGTGTTATATACCCTGCATCCAGGAGCAGCTCCTTTCCCCAGTGTGTTATATACCCAGCATCCAGGGGCGGCTCCTTTCCCCAGTGCGTTATATACCCAGCATCCAGAAGCGGCTCCTTCCCCCAGTGTGTTATATACCTAGTATCCAGGAGCGGCTCCTTCCCCCTGTGTGTTATATACCCAGCATCCAGGAGCGGCTCCTTCCCCCAGTGTTATATACCCAGCATCCAGGAGCGGCTCCTTCCCCCTGTGTGTTATATACCCAGCATCCAGGGGCGGCTCCTTCCCCCAGTGTGTTATATACCCAGCATCCAGAAGCGGCTCCTTCCCCCAGTGTGTTATATACCTAGTATCCAGGAGCGGCTCCTTCCCCCTGTGTGTTATATACCCAGCATCCAGGAGCGGCTCCTTCCCCCAGTGTTATATACCCAGCATCCAGGAGCGGCTCCTTCCCCATTTGTGTTATATCCCCATCATCCAGGGGCGGCTCCTTCCCCCAGTGTGTTATATACCCAGCATCCAGAAGCGGCTCCTTCCCCCAGCGTGTTATATACCCTGCATCCAGGAGCAGCTCCTTTCCCCAGTGTGTTATATACCCAGCATCCAGGGGCGGCTCCTTTCCCCAGTGCGTTATATACCCAGCATCCAGAAGCGGCTCCTTCCCCCAGTGTGTTATATACCTAGTATCCAGGAGCGGCTCCTTCCCCCTGTGTGTTATATACCCAGCATCCAGGAGCGGCTCCTTCCCCCAGTGTTATATACCCAGCATCCAGGAGCGGCTCCTTCCCCCAGTGTGTTATATACCCAGCATCCAGGAGCGGCTCCTTCCCCCAGTGTGTTATATACCCAGCATCCAGGAGCGGCTCCTTCCCCCAGTGTGTTATATACCCAGCATCCAGGGGCGGCTCCTTCCCCCAGTGTGTTATATACCCAGCATCCAGGAGCGGCTCCTTCCCCCAGTGTGTTATATACCCAGCATCCAGGAGCGGCTCCTTCCCCCAGTGTGTTATTTACCCAGCATCCAGGAGCGGCTCCTTCCCCCGGTGTGTTATATACCCAGCATCCAGGAGCGGCTCCTTCCCCCAGTGTGTTATATACCCAGCATCCAGGAGCGGCTCCTTCCCCCAGTGTGTTATATACCCAGCATCCAGGAGCGGCTCCTTCCCCCAGTGTGTTATATACCCAGCATCCAGGAGCGGCTCCTTTCCCCAGTGTGTTATTTACCCAGCATCCAGGAGCGGCTCCTTCCCCCAGTGTGTTATTTACCCAGCATCCAGGGGCGGCTCCTTCCCCCAGTGTGTTATATACCCAGCATCCAGGAGCGGCTCCTTCCCCCAGTGTGTTATATACCCAGCATCCAGGAGCGTCTCCTTCCCCCTGTGTGTTATATACCCAGCATCCAGGAGCGGCTCCTTCCCCTAGTGTGTTATATACCCAGCATCCAGGAGCGTCTCCTTCCCCCTGTGTGTTATATACCCAGCATCCAGGAGCGGCTCCTTCCCCTAGTGTGTTATATACCCAGCATCCAGGAGCGGCTCCTTCCCCCAGTGTGTTATATACCCAGCATCCAGGGGCGGCTCCTTCCCCCAGTGTGTTATATACCCAGCATCCAGGAGCGGCTCCTTCCCCCAGTGTGTGTTATATACCCAGCATCCAGGAGCGGCTTCTTCCCCCAGTGTGTTATATACCCAGCATCCAGGAGCGGCACCTTCCCCAGTGTGTTATATACCCAGCATCCAGGAGCTTCTCCTTCCCCCAGTGTGTTATATACCCAGCATCCAGGAGCGGCTCCTTCCCCCAGTGTGTTATATACCCAGCATCCAGGGGCGGCTCCTTCCCCCTGTGTGTTATATAACCAGCATCCAGGAGCATCTCCTTCCCCCGGTGTGTTAAATACCCAGCATCCAGGAGCGGCTCCTTCCCCCAGTGTGTTATATAACCACCATCCAGGAGCGGCTCCTTCCCCCAGTGTGTTATATACCCAGCATCCAGGAGCGGCTCCATCCCCCAGTGTGTTATATACCCAGCATCCAGGGGCGGCTCCTTCCCCCAGTGTGTTATATACCCAGCATCCAGGAGCGGCTCCTTCCCCCAGTGTGTTATATACCCAGCATCCAGGAGCGGCTCCTTCCTCCAGTTTGTTATATACCCAGTATCCAGGAGCGGCTCCATCCCCCAGTGTGTTATAAACCCAGCATCCAGGAGCTTCTCCTTCCCCTAGTGTGTTATATACCCAGCATCCAGGAGCGGCTCCTTCCCCCTGTGTGTTATATACCCAGCATCCAGGAGCGGCTCCTTCCCCCTGTGTGTTATATACCCAGCATCCAGGAGCGGCTCCTTCCCCCAGTGTGTGTTATATACCCAGCATCCAGGAGCGGCTCCTTCCCCCAGTGTGTGTTATATACCCAGCATCCAGGAGCGGCTCCTTCCCCCAGTGTGTTATATTCCCAGCATCCAGGAGCGGCTCCTTCCCCCTGTGTGTTATATACCCAGCATCCAGGAGCGGCTCCTTCCCCCAGTGTGTGTTATATACCCAGCATCCAGGAGCGGCTCCTTCCCCCAGTGTGTGTTATATACCCAGCATCCAGGAGTGGCTCCTTCCCCCAGTGTGTTATATACCCAGCATCCAGGGGCGGCTCCTTCCCCCAGTGTGTTATATACCCAGCATCCAGGAGCGACTCCTTCCCCCAGTGTGTTATATACCCAGCATCCAGGAGCGGCTCCTTCCCCCAGTGTGTTATATACCCAGCATCCAGGAGCGGCTCCTTCCCCCTGTCTGTTATATACCCAGTATCCAGGAGCTGCTCCTTCCCCCAGTGTGTTATATACCCAGCATCGAGGAGCGGCTCCTTCCCCAGTGTGTTATATACCCAGCATCCAGGAGCGGCTCCTTCCCCCAGTGTGTTATATACCCAGCATCCAGGGGCGGCTCCTTCCCCCAGTGTGTTATATACCCAGCATCCAGGAGCGGCTCCTTCCCCCAGTGTGTTATATACCCAGCATCCAGGAGCGGCTCCTTCCCCCAGTGTGTTATATACCCAGCATTCAGGAGTGGCTCCTTCCCCCAGTGTGTTATATACCCAGGATCCAGGAGCAGCTCCTTACCCAGTGTGTTATATACCGAGCATCCAGGAGCGGCGCCTTCCCCCTGTGTGTTATATACCCAGCATCCAGGAGCATCTCCTTCCCCCAGTGTGTTATATACCCAGGATCCAGGAGCAGCTCCTGACCCAGTGTGTTATATACCGAGCATCCAGGAGCGGCGCCTTCCCCCTGTGTGTTATATACCCGGCATCCAGAAGCGTCTCCTTCCCCCAGTGTGTTATATACCCAGCATCCAGGAGCGGCTCTTTCCCCCAGTGTGTTATATACCCAGCATCCAGGAGCGGCTCCTTCCCCCAGTGTTATATACCCAGCATCCAGGACCGGCTCCTTCCCCCAGTGTTATATACCCAGCATCCTGGAGCAGCTCCTTCCCCCAGTGTGTTATATACCCAGCATCCAGGTGCGGCTCCTTCCCCCAGCGTGTTATATACCCAGCATCCAGGAGCGGCTCCTTCCCCCAGTGTTTTATATACCCAGCATCCAAGAGCGGCTCCTTCCCCCAGTGTGTTATATACCCAGCATCCAGGAGCGGCTCCATCCCCCAGTATGTTATATACCCAGCATCCAGGGGCGGCTCCTTCCCCCTGTGTGTTATATACCCAGCATCCAGGAGCTGCTCCTTCCTCCAGTGTGTTATATACCCAGCATCCAGGAGCGGCTCCTTCCCCCAGTGTGTTATATACCCAGCATCCAGGAGCGGCTCCTTCCCCCTGTGTGTTATATACCCAGCATCCAGGAACGGCTCCTTCCCCCAGTGTGTTATATACCCAGCATCCAGGAGCGGCGCCTTCCCCCTGTGTGTTATATACCCAGCATCCTGGAGCAGCTCCTTCCCCCAGTGTGTTATAAACCCAGCATCCAGAAGCGGCTCCTTCCCCCAGCGTGTTATATACCCAGCATCGAGGAGCAGCTCCTTTCCCCTGTGTGTTATATACCCAGCATCCAGGAGCGTCTCCTTCCCCCGGTGTGTTATATACCCATCATCCAGAAGCGGCTCCTTCCCCCTGTGTGTTATATAACCAGCATCCAGGAGCGGCTCCTTCCCCCTGTGTGTTATATCCCCAGCATCCAGGGGCGGCTCCTTCCCCCAGTGTGTTATATACCCAGCATCCAGAAGCGGCTCCTTCCCCCAGCGTGTTATATACCCAGCATCCAGGAGCGGCTCCTTCCCCCAGTGTGTTATATACCCAGCATCCAGGAGCAGCTCCTTTCATCAGTGTGTTCTATACCCAGCATCCAGGGGCGGCTCCTTCCCCCAGTGCGTTATATACCCAGCATCCAGCAGCGGCTCCTTCCCCCAGTGTGTTATATACCCAGCATCCAGGAGCGGCTCCTTCCCCCAGTGTGTTATATACCCAGCATCCAGGGGCGGCTCCTTCCCCCAGTATGTTATATACCCAGCATCCAGGAGCGGCTCCTTCCCCCAGTGTGTTATATACCCAACATCCAGGAGCGGCTCCTTCCTCCAGTGTGTTATATAACCAGCATCCAGGAGCGGCTCCTTCCCCCAGTGTGTTATATACCCAGCATCCAGGAGCGTCTCCTTCCCCCTGTGTGTTATATAACCAGCATCCAGGAGCGGCTCCTTCCCCCAGTGTGTTATATACCCAGCATCCAGGAGCAGCTCCTTCCCCCAGTGTATTATATACCCAGCATCCAGGAGCGGCTCCTTCCCCCAGTGTGTTATATACCCAGCATCCAGGGGCGGCTCCTTCCCCCAGTGTGTTATATACCCAGCATCCAGGAGTGGCTCCTTCCCCCTGTGTGTTATAAACCCAGCATCCAGGGGCGGCTCCTTCCCCCAGTGTATTATATACCCAGCATCCAGGAGCGGCTCCTTCCCCCAGTGTGTTATATACCCAGCATCCAGGAGCGGCTCCTTCCCCCTGTGTGTTATATACCCAGCATCCAGGAGTGGCTCCTTCCCCCTGTGTGTTATAAACCCAGCATCCAGGAGCGGCTCCTTCCCCCAGTGTGTTATATACCCAGCATCCAGGGGCGGCTCCTTCCCCCAGTGTGTTATATACCCAGCATCCAGAGGCGGCTCCTTCCCCCGGTGTGTTATATACCCAGCATCCAGGGGCGGCTCCTTCCCCCAGTGTGTGTTATATACCCAGCATCCAGGAGCGACTACTTCCCCCAGTGTGTTATATACCCAGCATCCAGGGGCGGCTCCTTCCCCCAGTGTGTTATATACCCAGCATCCAGGAGCGGCGCCTTCCCCCTGTGTTTTATACCCAGCATCCAGGAGAGGCTCCTTCACCCTGTGTGTGTTATATACCCAGCATCCAGGAGCGGCTCCTTCCCCCAGTGTGTTATATACCCAGCATCCAGGGGCGGCTCCTTCCCCCGGTGTGTTATATACCCAGCATCCAGGAGCGGCTCCTTCCCCCAGTGTGTTATATACCCAGCATCCAGGAGAGGCTCCTTCCCCCAGTGTGTTATATACCCAGCATCCAGAAGCGGCTCCTTCCCCCTGTGTGTTATATACCCAGCATCAAGGAGCGGCGCCTTTCCCCAGTGTGTTATATACCCAGCATCCAGGAGCGACTCCTTCCCCTGTGTGTTATATACCCAGCATCCAGGAGCGGCTCCTTCCCCCAGTGTTTTATATACACAGCATCCAGGAGCGTCTCTTTCCCCCAGTGTGTTATATACCCAGCATCCAGGAGCGCCTCCTTCCCCCAGTATGTGTTATATACCCAGCATCCAGGAGCGGCTCCTTCCCCCAGTGTGTTATATACCCAGCATCCAGGAGCGGCTCCGTCCCCCAGTGTGTGTTATATACCCAGCATTACAGGAGCGGCTCCTTCCCCCAGTGTGTTATATACCCAGCATCCAGGGGCGGCTCCTTCCCTCTGTGTGTTATATACCCAGCATCCAGGAGCGGCTCCTTCCCCCAGTGTGTGTTATATACCCAGCATCCAGGAGCGGCTCCTTCCCCCAGTGTGTTATATACCCAGCATCCAGGAGCGGCTCCTTCCCCCAGTGTGTTATATACCCAGCATCCAGGAGCGGCTCCTTCCCCCAGTGTGTTATATACCCAGCATCCAGGGGCGGCTCCTTCCCCCAGTGTGTTATATACCCAGCATCCAGGGGCGGCTCCTTCCCCCAGTGTGTTATATACCCAGCATCCAGGAGCGGCTCCTTCCCCCAGTGTGTTATATACCCAGCATCCAGGAGCGGCTCCTTCCCCCTGTGTGTTATATACCCAGCATCCAGGAGCGGCTCCTTCCCCCAGTGTGTGTTATATACCCAGCATCCAGGAGCGGCTCCTTCCCCCAGTGTGTTATATACCCAGCATCCAGGAGCGGCTCCTTCCCCCAGTGTGTTATATACCCAGCATCCAGGAGCGGCTCCTTCCCCCAGTGTGTTATATACCCAGCATCCAGGGGCGGCTCCTTCCCCCAGTGTGTTATATACCCAGCATCCAGGGGCGGCTCCTTCCCCCAGTGTGTTATATACCCAGCATCCAGGAGCGGCTCCTTCCCCCAGTGTGTTATATACCCAGCATCCAGGAGCGGCTCCTTCCCCCTGTGTGTTATATACCCAGCATCCAGAAGCGGCTCCATCCCCCAGTGTGTTATATACCCAGCATCCAGGGGCGGCTCCTTCCCTCTGTGTGTTATATACCCAGCATCCAGGGGCGGCTCCTTCCCTCTGTGTGTTATATACCCAGCATCCAGGAGCGGCTCCTTCCCCCAGTGTGTTATATACCCAGCATCCAGGGGCGGCTCCTTCCCCCTCTGTGTTATATACCCAGCATCCAGGAGCGGCACCTTTCCCCTGTGTGTTATATACCCAGCATCCAGGAGCGGCTCCTTCCCCCAGTGTGTTATATACCCAGCATCCAGAAGCGGCTCCATCCCCCTGTGTGTTATATACCCAGCATCCAGGAGCGGCTCCTTCCCCCAGTGTGTTATATACCCAGCATCCAGGGGCGGCTCCTTCCCCCAGTGTGTTATATACCCAGCCTCCAGGAGCAGCTCCTTCCCCCAGTGTGTTATATCCCCAGCATCCAGGAGCGGCTCCTTCCCCCAGTGTGTTATATCCCCAGCATCCAGGAGTGGCTCCTTCCCCCAGTGTGTTATATACCCAGCATCCAGGAGCGCCTCCTTCCCACTGTCTGTTATATACCCAGCATCCAAGAGCGGCTCCTTCCCTCGGTGTGTTATATACCCAGCATCCAGGAGCGGCTCCTTCCCCCTGTGTGTTATATACCCAGCATCCAGGAGCGGCACCTTCCCCCTGTATGTTATATACCCAGCATCCAGGAGCGGCACCTTCCCCCAGTGTGTTATATACCCAGCATCCAGGGGCGGCTCCTTCCCCCTGTGTGTTATATACCCAGCATCCAGGAGCGGCTCCTTCCCCCTGTGTGTTATATACCCAGCATCCAGGGGCGGCTCCTTCCCCCAGTGTGTTATATACCCAGCATCCAGGAGCGGCTCCTTCCCCCGGTGTGTTATATACCTAGCATCCAGGAGCGGCTCCTTCCCCCTGTGTGTTATATACCCAGCATCCAGGAGCGTCTCCTTCCCCCGGTGTGTTATAAACCCAGCATCCAGAAGCGGCTCCTTCCCCCAGCGTGTTATATACCCAGCATCGAGGAGCAGCTCTTTCCCCCAGTGTGTTATATACCCAGCATCCAGGACCAGCTCCTTCCCCCAGTGTTATATACCCAGCATCCAGGAGCGGCTCCTTCCCCCAGTGTGTTATATACCCAGCATCCAGGAGCGGCTCCTTCCCCCAGTGTGTTATATACCCAGCATCCAGGAGCGGCTCCTTCCCCCTGTGTGTTATATCCCCAGCATCCAGGGGCGGCTCCTTCCCCCAGTGTGTTATATACCCAGCATCCAGAAGCGGCTCCTTCCCCCAGCGTGTTATATACCCTGCATCCAGGAGCGGCTCCTTCCCCCTGTGTGTTATATACCCTGCATCCAGGGGCGGCTCCTTCCCCCAGTGCGTTATATACCCAGCATCCAGGAGCGGCTCCTTCCCCCAGTGTGTTATATACCCAGCATCCAGGAGCGGCTCCATCCCCCAGTGTATTATATACCCAGCATCCAGAAGCGGCTCCTTCCCCCAGTGTGTTATATACCCAGCATCCATGAGCGGCTCCTTCCCTCGGTGTGTTATATACCTAGCATCCAGGAGCGGCTCCTTCCCCCTGTGTGTGTTATATACCCAGCATCCAGGAGCGGCTCCTTCCCCCGGTGTGTTATATACCCAGCATCCAGGAGCGCCTCCTTCACACTGTCTGTTATATTCCCAGCATCCAGGAGCGTCTCCTTCCCCCAGTGTGTTATATACCCAGCATCCATGAGCGGCTCCTTCCCTCGGTGTGTTATATACCTAGCATCCAGGAGCGGCTCCTTCCCCCTGTGTGTGTTATATACCCAGCATCCAGGAGCGGCTCCTTCCCCCGGTGTGTTATATACCCAGCATCCAGGAGCGGCTCCTTCCCCCTGTGTGTTATATACCCAGGATCCAGGAGCAGCTCCTTACCCAGTGTGTTATATACCGAGCATCCAGGAGCGGCGCCTTCCCCCTGTGTGTTATATACCCGGCATCGAGGAGCAGCACTTTCCCCCAGTGTGTTATATACCCAGCATCCAGGACCAGCTCCTTCCCCCAGTGTTATATACCCAGCATCCAGGAGCGGCTCCTTCCCCCAGTGTGTTATATACCCAGCATCCAGGAGCGGCTCCTTCCCCCTGTGTGTTATATACCCAGCATCCAGGAGCGGCTCCTTCCCCCTGTGTGTTATATCCCCAGCATCCAGGGGCGGCTCCTTCCCCCAGTGTGTTATATACCCAGCATCCAGAAGCGGCTCCTTCACCCAGCGTGTTATATACCCTGCATCCAGGAGCGGCTCCTTCCCCCTGTGTGTTATATACCCTGCATCCAGGGGCGGCTCCTTCCCCCAGTGCGTTATATACCCAGCATCCAGGAGCGGCTCCTTCCCCCAGTGTGTTATATACCCAGCATCCAGGAGCGGCTCCATCCCCCAGTGTATTATATACCCAGCATCCAGAAGCGGCTCCTTCCCCCAGTGTGTTATATACCCAGCATCCAGGAGCGGCTCCTTCCCCCAGTGTGTTATATACCCAGCATCCAGGAGCGGCTCCTTCACCCAGTGTGTTATATACCCAGCATCCAGGAGCGGCTCCTTCCCCCAGTGTGTTATATTCCCAGCATCCAGGAGCGTCTCCTTCCCCCTGTGTGTTATATAACCAGCATCCAGGAGCGGCTCCTTCCCCCAGTGTGTTATATACCCAGCATCCAGGAGCGGCTCCTTCCCCCAGTGTCTTATATACCCAGCATCCAGGGGCGGCTCCTTCCCCCTGTGTCTTATATACCCAGCATCCAGGAGTGGCTCCTTCCCCCAGTGTGTGTTATATACCCAGCATCCAGGAGTGGCTCCTTCCCCCAGTGTGTTATATACCCAGCATCCAGGACCAGCTCCTTCCCCCAGTGTTATATACCCAGCATCCAGGAGCGGCTCCTTCCCCCAGTGTGTTATATACCCAGCATCCAGGAGCGGCTCCTTCCCCCTGTGTGTTATATACCCAGCATCCAGGAGCGGCTCCTTCCCCCTGTGTGTTATATCCCCAGCATCCAGGGGCGGCTCCTTCCCCCAGTGTGTTATATACCCAGCATCCAGAAGCGGCTCCTTCCCCCAGCGTGTTATATACCCTGCATCCAGGAGCGGCTCCTTCCCCCTGTGTGTTATATACCCTGCATCCAGGGGCGGCTCCTTCCCCCAGTGCGTTATATACCCAGCATCCAGGAGCGGCTCCTTCCCCCAGTGTGTTATATACCCAGCATCCAGGAGCGGCTCCATCCCCCAGTGTATTATATACCCAGCATCCAGAAGCGGCTCCTTCCCCCAGTGTGTTATATACCCAGCATCCAGGAGCGGCTCCTTCCCCCAGTGTGTTATATACCCAGCATCCAGGAGCGGCTCCTTCACCCAGTGTGTTATATACCCAGCATCCAGGAGCGGCTCCTTCCCCCAGTGTGTTATATTCCCAGCATCCAGGAGCGTCTCCTTCCCCCTGTGTGTTATATAACCAGCATCCAGGAGCGGCTCCTTCCCCCAGTGTGTTATATACCCAGCATCCAGGAGCGGCTCCTTCCCCCAGTGTCTTATATACCCAGCATCCAGGGGCGGCTCCTTCCCCCTGTGTCTTATATACCCAGCATCCAGGAGTGGCTCCTTCCCCCAGTGTGTGTTATATACCCAGCATCCAGGAGTGGCTCCTTCCCCCAGTGTGTTATATACCCAGCATCCAGGAGCGCCTCCTTCCCACTGTCTGTTATATACCCAGCATCCATGAGCGGCTCCTTCCCTCGGTGTGTTATATACCTAGCATCCAGGAGCGGCTCCTTCCCCCTGTGTGTTATATACCTAGCATCCAGGAGCGGCTCCTTCCCCCGGTGTGTTATATACCCAGCATCCAGGAGCGGCTCCTTCCCCCTGTGTGTTATATACCCAGGATCCAGGAGCAGCTCCTTACCCAGTGTGTTATATACCGAGCATCCAGGAGCGGCGCCTTCCCCCTGTGTGTTATATACCCGGCATCCAGGAGCGTCTCCTTCCCCCAGTGTGTTATATACCCAGCATCCAGGAGCGGCTCTTTCCCCCAGTGTGTTTTATACCCAGCATCCAGGAGCGGCTCCTTCCCCCAGTGTTATATACCCAGCATCCAGGAGCGGCTCCTTCCCCCAGTGTTATATACCCAGCATCCTGGAGCAGCTCCTTCCCCCAGTGTGTTATATACACAGCATCCAGGTGCGGCTCCTTCCCCCAGCGTGTTATATACCCAGCATCCAGGAGCGGCTCCTTCCCCCAGTGTTTTATATACCCAGCATCCAAGAGCGGCTCCTTCCCCCAGTGTGTTATATACCCAGCATCCAGGAGCGGCTCCTTCCCTCTGTGTGTTATATACCCAGCATCCAGGGGCGGCTCCATCCCCCAGTATGTTATATACCCAGCATCCAGGGGCGGCTCCTTCCCCCAGTGTGTTATATACCCAGCATCCAGGAGTGGCTCCTTCCCCCAGTGTGTTATATACCCAGCATCCAGGAACGGCTCCTTCCCCCAGTGTGTTATATACCCAGCATCCAGGTGCGGCTCCTTCCCCCTGTGTGTTATAAACCCAGCATCCAGAAGCGGCTCCTTCCCCCAGCGTGTTATATACCCAGCATCGAGGAGCAGCTCCTTCCCCCAGTGTGTTATATACCCAGCATCCAGGAGCAGCTCCTTCCCCCAGTGTGTTATATACCCAGCATCCAGGAGCGGCTCCTTCCCCCTGTGTGTTATATACCCAGCATCCAGGAGCGGCTCCTTCCCCCAGTGTGTTATATACCCAGCATCCAGGAGCGGCTCCTTCCCCCTGTGTGTTATATCCCCAGCATCCAGGGGCGGCTCCTTCCCCCAGTGTGTTATATACCCAGCATCCAGAAGCGGCTCCTTCCCCCAGTGTGTTATATACCCAGCATCCAGGAGCAGCTCCTTTCCCCAGTGTGTTATATACCCAGCATCCAGGGGCGGCTCCTTCCCCCAGTGCGTTATATACCCAGCATCCAGAAGCGGCTCCTTCCCCCAGTGTGTTATATACCCAGCATCCAGGAGCGGCTCCTTCCCCCAGTGTGTTATATACCCAGCATCCAGGGGCGGCTCCTTCCCCCAGTGTGTTATATACCCAGCATCCAGGAGCGTCTCCTTCCCCCTGTGTGTTATATACCCAGCATCCAGGAGTGGCTCCTTCCCCCAGTGTGTTATATGCCCAGCATCCAGGAGCGGCTCCGTCCCCCAGTGTGTTATATACCCAGCATCCAGGAGCGGCTCCTTCCCCCAGTGTGTTATATACCCAGCATCCAGGGGCGGCTCCTTCCCCAGTGTGTTATATACCCAGCATCCAGAAGCGGCTCCTTCCCCCAGTGTGTTATATACCCAGCATCCAGGAGCGGCTCCTTCCCCCAGTGTGTTATATACCCAGCATCCAGGGGCGGCTCCTTCCCCCAGTGCGTTATATACCCAGCATCCAGAAGCGGCTCCTTCCCCCAGTGTGTTATATACCCAGCATCCAGGAGCGGCTCCTTCCCCCAGTGTGTTATATACCCAGCATCCAGGGGCGGCTCCTTCCCCCAGTGTGTTATATACCCAGCATCCAGAAGCGGCTCCTTCCCCCTGTGTGTTATATACCCAGCATCCAGGAGCGTCTCCTTCCCCCGGTGTGTTATATACCCAGCATCCAGGAGCGGCTCCTTCCCCCAGTGTGCGTTATATACCCAGCATCCAGAAGCGGCTCCTTCCCCCAGTGTGTTATATACCCAGCATCCAGGAGCGGCTCCTTCCCCCAGTGTGTTATATACCCAGCATCCAGGGGCGGCTCCTTCCCCCAGTGTGTTATATACCCAGCATCCAGGGGCGGTTCCTTCCCCCAGTGTGTTATATTCCCAGCATCCAGGAGCGGCTCCTTCCCCCAGTGTGTTATATACCCAGCATCCAGGAGCGGCTCCTTCCCCCAGTGTGTTATATACCCAGCATCCAGAAGCGGCTCCTTCCCCCAGTGTGTTATATACCCAGCATCCAGGAGCGGCTCCTTCCCCCAGTGTGTTATATTCCCAGCATCCAGGAGCGGCTCCTTCCCCTGTGTGTTATATACCCAGCATCCAGGAGCGGCTCCTTCCCCCAGTGTGTTATATACCCAGCATCCAGGAGCGGCTCCTTCCCCCAGTGTGTTATATACCCAGCATCCAGGGGCGGCTCCTTCCCCCAGTGTGTTATATACCCAGCATCCAGGAGCGGCTCCTTCCCCCTGTGTGTTATATACCCGGCATCCAGGGGCGGCTCCTTCCCCCTGTGTGTTATATACCCAGCATCCAGGAGCGGCTCCTTCCCCCAGTGTGTTATATACCCAGCATCCAGGGGCGGCTCCTTCCCCCTGTCTGTTATATACCCAGCATCCAGGAACGGCTCCTTCCCCCTGTGTGTTATATACCCAGCATCCAGGAGCGGCTCCTTCCCCCAGTGTGTTATATACCCAGCATCCAGGGGCGGCTCCTTCCCCCTGTCTGTTATATACCCAGCATCCAGGAACGGCTCCTTCCCCCTGTGTGTTATATACCTAGCATCCAGGAGCGACTCCTTCCCCCAGTGTGTTATATACCCAGCATCCAGGAGCGGCTCCTTCCCCCTGTGTTTTATACCCAGCATCCAGGAGCAGCTCCTTCCCCCTGTGTGTCATATACCCAGCATCCAGGAGCGGCTCCTTCCCCCAGTGTGTTATATACCCAGCATCCAGGAGCGGCTCCATCCCCCAGTGTGTTATATACCCAGCATCCAGGAGCGGCTCCTTCCCCCAGTGTGTTATATACACAGCATCCAGGAGCGGCTCCTTCCCCCGGTGTGTTATATACCCAGCATCCAGGAGCGGCTCCTTCCCCCAGTGTGTTATATACCCATCATCCAGGAGTGGCTCCTTCCCCCAGTGTGTTATATACCCAGCATCCTGGAGAGGCTCCTTCCCCCAGTGTGTTATATACCCAGCATCCAGGAGAGGCTCCTTCCCCCAGTGTGTTATATACCCAGCATCCAGGAGTGGCTCCTTCCCCCAGTGTGTTATATACCCAGCATCCAGGAGCGTCTCCTTCCCCCAGTGTGTTATATACCCAGCATCCAGAAGCGGCTCCATCCCCCAGTGTGTTATATACCCAGCATCCAGGAGTGGCTCCTTCCCCCAGCGTGTTATATACCAAGCATCCAGGAACGGCTCCTTCCCCCAGTGTGTTATATACCCAGCATCCAGGGGCAGTTCCTTCCCCCAGTGTGTTATATACCCAGCATACAGGGGTGGCTCCTTCCCCCAGTGTGTTATATACCCAGCATCCAGGAGCGGCTCCTTCCCCCTGTGTGTTATATACCCAGCATCCAGGAGCGTCTCCTTCCCCCGGTGTGTTATATACCCAGCATCCAGGAGCGGCTCCTTCCCCCAGTGTGCGTTATATACCCAGCATCCAGAAGCGGCTCCTTCCCCCAGTGTGTTATATACCCAGCATCCAGGGGCGGCTCCTTCCCCCAGTGTGTTATATACCCAGCATCCAGGAGCGGCTCCTTCCCCCAGTGTGTTATATACCCAGCATCCAGGGGCGGCTCCTTCCCCCAGTGTGTTATATACCCAGCATCCAGAAGCGGCTCCTTCCCCCAGTGTGTTATATACCCAGCATCCAGGGGCGGCTCCTCCCCCGGTGTGTTATATACCCAGCATCCAGGAGCGGCTCCTTCCCCCAGTGTGTTATATACCCAGCATCCAGGGGCGGCTCCTTCCCCCAGTGTGTGTTATATACCCAGCATCCAGGAGCGACTCCTTCCCCCAGTGTGTTATATACCCAGCATCCAGGGGCGGCTCCTTCCCCCAGTGTGTTATATACCCAGCATCCAGGGGCGGCTCCTTCCCCCAGCGTGTTATATTCCCAGCATCCAGGAGCGGCTCCTTCCCCCGGTGTGTTATATACCCAGCATCCAGGAGCGGCTCCTTCCCCCAGTGTGTTATATACCCATCATCCAGGAGTGGCTCCTTCCCCCAGTGTGTTATATATCCAGCATCCTGGAGAGGCTCCTTCCCCCAGTGTGTTATATACCCAGCATCCAGGAGAGGCTCCTTCCCCCAGTGTGTTATATACCCAGCATCCAGGAGTGGCTCCTTCCCCCAGTGTGTTATATACCCAGCATCCAGGAGCGTCTCCTTCCCCCAGTGTGTTATATACCCAGCATCCAGAAGCGGCTCCATCCCCCAGTGTGTTATATACCCAGCATCCAGGAGTGGCTCCTTCCCCCAGCGTGTTATATACCCAGCATCCAGGAACGGCTCCATCCCCCAGTGTGTTATATACCCAGCATCCAGGGGCAGTTCCTTCCCCCAGTGTGTTATATACCCAGCATCCAGGGGCGGCTCCTTCCCCCAGTGTGTTATATACCCAGCATCCAGGAGCGGCTCCTTCCCCCAGTGTGTTACATACCCAGCATCCAGGGGCGGCTCCTTCCCCCAGTGTGTTATATACCTAGCATCCAGGAGCGGCTCCTTCCCCCAGTGTGTTATATACCCAGCATCCAGGAGCGGCTCCTTCCCCAGTGTGTTATATACCCAGCATCCAGGGGCGGCTCCTTCCCCCAGTGTGTTATATACCCAGCATCCAGGAGCGGCTCCTTCCCCAGTGTGTTATATACACAGTGTAGCGGACATGTAAAATGGCTACAGTCATCTCTCCTGCTGACAGTAAGGCCTGGTAAGTTGTGGGCATGCCAGCAGTAATTATGGAGGTTTGCCCTCACACCCTGGTGGGGTGCCCTGTGTATGGATGGGACTGGTCACATGCTCTGACTCCATGGTTAGTGATGTCAGAGGTGTGTCAGCCTCAGAAGTTACATAAGGCACAGCACTGTGTTCTAAAGTTAGTTCTGCTGAGAGGAGGAGTAGTGCTGCAAGAGTTCTAGCAGGAATCCTAGTCTAGAGGAGTAGTCTAGGGGAGCCAGAGTATTCAAGTTATGTTATAGTAACTCCAGAGGAGACTGTGTCCAGGGACCTGGCACAGGGCAGTGATCCCTGCGGGGATAGGGAATCCCTATTAAGGAGAGAATCACCTTTGAAGGGAAGCAGAGTGAATAATCATGAGTGGCTAGATCTCTACTGCGAGGGGCAGCTAGCCCACATCACTCAATAAAGATGTTCTCAACCACAAACCCTCTCGTGTACATGTATGGAATGAGTGTACAGAGGGGAGCACCACGGAGGAGTTCCTCGTCAGGATCTTCCCCATGTGGACGCAGGGACCCTGGTGAGGTGGAGGCGCTGCACTGGAACTAGGTGAGACTCAGCACACTACCTCAGCTGCCTGTCTGGACGGGTCATCCCCATACACCATCATGCGGGAGACTCAGGAGTCCTGTTGCCAACAGGTGCACCACCAGACACTACCATACTGTAATGGGGGCCGGTTAGACCACAGGGGCCAATGTGAGATTGGGTGGGTCAGGCCAAATCACAAAACCCGTTACATTTGGAGGCGCTGCTGAGATCAGATCTGTCATCAGGACAGGCTCTAGCTAGGCACACTGGGAAACAGGGAGAGCGTCTGCTGCCACTCTGTGCTGCGTAGGGACGGACCTAGGGGTGGTCAAGGGGCTGACGGGATATTGTCAGTTCGCAGGGACAACCTAGGGGCCTGAAGGGAGTGAGGGGTCTGGAGCCGGGCTATAGCTGACCGAGTCACCTTGAGGCAGTGCTAGTTGGTAGGATGCCAGAAGGGATAGCCTGTTAACTTGGTCAGGAATCCTGGAGAGGGTCTGCGCTAGGCTGACCAAGAGAGGTAGACGCCCCAAGTACTGCATGGCAGAGCCAGAGTACCTAGCCCATTCCAGACACTCACCGTAGGGAGCACAGACTGGGAGGAAGGAGACACAGCAGACACTGAGAGAGTGAGCCTAGCCTGAGGTAGTGCAACACTGGGTCACACCTAGATAAGGTACACATGTGGTGGTGCATCTGAGCAACTCTTTATTGTACTGATGTGGAGGCTGCCCCGCAGAACGGAGCCCCATGTACGATAACTGTTACGAGAGAGTGGAGAATCCGCGTGGTGCGGAGAACATGAAATGGCGACCAGAGGCTGATGGGGAGGGCACCCGTGGCGTGCACCCCACTGAAGAGCAAACTGTCGCCGAATTATCATTGACCAATCTGCTCTGGAGCGGAGCGAAGGCCGTGGCTGCCCCGTTTTTGTCCTGCCTGGGACACCGAGGGGCCACCCTTGAAGAGTGTGAGGAAATTGTAATAATTGGGGGAGAACCCCGCGAGGAGAGCAAACAAATGGACTTTTTGGGCTTAAAAGTCAACCAAAATGGCGGTTCCCGCTTGCTAGGGAAACCGCATGGGCCAGTCACAGAAAATGTGGCTGATGCAGGACTTGCAAAGAGCTGGCCAGGAATGGCGCGAACAGCAGAACCCCGCCCTGATGGGGGCATGGCGCGAAAGCTATGGCTGCGCCAGGATGGACAGTGACTCACTCAGCCCCTGTGCTGAGTCAACCGCTTAGTCTATGGGACCCTCCCCTGATTTCTACCAGGGGGAGTGACTTTCAACTATGGCCTGTGGGAATGCACCCACTGGGCCCAGGGACTGATATCCAGACGGCGCCACTACAAAAAGTAGTTCCGGCCGTGGAAGTGATTTGCCAAAAAGAAGGATACTTTGCACGCAAAGCTGCTGCAAGGAGAAGGCGGGAACTAGCCGCGGGAAAAGAATCCAGCTCTGAGGAGGAAACTGGCGCGAAAACGCAGACCGCGCCCACCAGGACTGAGAAAGGCGCGGCCTTAATTAAGGGGCATGATATTCCCCTGTGGGACCCGCCCATAATTGCAACCCCTGGGGGCGGGTTCCAGCTATGTCAGCGGAAGGAGGAGCCGAAGCAGGAAGTGGCTGGCCCAGAAGCTTCTACCGGTCAGTTGCGAGGAACCACTGACCTGAAGAGACCCACACTGAAAGTGGTCCCTACAAAGAGAATGGCCTGCCCCTCCGCTGTGGGAACTATGGTCACCACCCAGCCCTACTCAGTACCCGGCGGGCTACTAATAGTGAGGGTGGCTAACACCGAGACGGTGGTCGGGCTCTGCCTACAATGCGGGCTGCCCGGAGGCACGGTCAACACGGCGGCACGTTGCCCACACTGCGGGACATTATATCTGTGGCCCATGCCCACATTTATACCCATTCAACCTGCTGACCCCCCCGGGGGACACGGCTAAGCGCACCACTGAGTCCCCTGGCGCACTGTGGCTCACCCGTGCGAGTCCCGGAGAAAGGGGACTGGAGTCGACCAAGTCGGCTGGGTCAGTAGCGACCGAGGCGGTCGGGTTGCTCCCCGACCGCGCAGAGACAAGACTTTCGCCCCGCTCGGTGACCCCGAGATCCGGGAAGGGAGACTACTCAGATGAGGACCTCCGTGAACTAGCGGTGGCAAAATCGGGATCCAAGAGGGATCCAGGACGGACGACACCCCGTGGTACCAGCAGCTGTCGGAAAGACAGAACGTCCCCCGCAGATCCCACGGTCCCCGGGCTAGGTACAAATCATCCCACGGGTTGGAGTACCCGTATGTCCCTGAGCCTCTCATGGATGAGATAGAGGACAACCGGGATAGGTGGCTTAGGGAGGCCATTGAAATGCACCTAGTGGGAAGAGGGAGTTCAGTACTAGGGAAGAAGGCCGAGGAGCGCATAGAGCACTTAGTGCGTGTGTGGGGCATTGGCAGAAACATTTATAAACACAGGGTGACATATAGGCCTGAGAGGGGACTGCCTAGGCACTATCACGTCACAGTCATAGACATGGGCGGTAGAGAGGTCAAGAAACCTGACCCGTTTCACTATTTTTAGGGGGTACTTATACATTACGCGGGTTCGTGGCTGCTGGTCGGGGCGGGCTTGGCGGAATGTACTGTAGTCATTTTGTTATGGTATTATGAAAAATTTGTATGTGAACGTTAACATGATTATGTCATATGTTACAGTGCTTCCTGGAAGAAGGCGTACAAATTTAGGTCCCAGCGAGGGCGATGGGATTCACCAGGGGGAGAATGTAGCGGACATGTAAAATGGCTACAGTCATCTCTCCTGCTGACAGTAAGGCCTGGTAAGTTGTGGGCATGCCAGCAGTAATTATGGAGGTTTGCCCTCACACCCTGGTGGGGTGCCCTGTGTATGGATGGGACTGGTCACATGCTCTGACTCCATGGTTAGTGATGTCAGAGGTGTGTCAGCCTCAGAAGTTACATAAGGCACAGCACTGTGTTCTAAAGTTAGTTCTGCTGAGAGGAGGAGTAGTGCTGCAAGAGTTCTAGCAGGAATCCTAGTCTAGAGGAGTAGTCTAGGGGAGCCAGAGTATTCAAGTTATGTTATAGTAACTCCAGAGGAGACTGTGTCCAGGGACCTGGCACAGGGCAGTGATCCCTGCGGGGATAGGGAATCCCTATTAAGGAGAGAATCACCTTTGAAGGGAAGCAGAGTGAATAATCATGAGTGGCTAGATCTCTACTGCGAGGGGCAGCTAGCCCACATCACTCAATAAAGATGTTCTCAACCACAAACCCTCTCGTGTACATGTATGGAATGAGTGTACAGAGGGGAGCACCACGGAGGAGTTCCTCGTCAGGATCATCCCCATGCGGACGCAGGGACCCTGGTGAGGTGGAGGCGCTGCACTGGAACTAGGTGAGACTCAGCACACTACCTCAGCTGCCTGTCTGGACGGGTCATCCCCATACACCATCATGCGGGAGACTCAGGAGTCCTGTTGCCAACAGGTGCACCACCAGACACTACCATACTGTAATGGGGGCCGGTTAGACCACAGGGGCCAATGTGAGATTGGGTGGGTCAGGCCAAATCACAAAACCCGTTACATTTGGAGGCGCTGCTGAGATCAGATCTGTCATCAGGACAGGCTCTAGCTAGGCACACTGGGAAACAGGGAGAGCGTCTGCTGCCACTCTGTGCTGCGTAGGGACGGACCTAGGGGTGGTCAAGGGGCTGACGGGATATTGTCAGTTCGCAGGGACAACCTAGGGGCCTGAAGGGAGTGAGGGGTCTGGAGCCGGGCTATAGCTGACCGAGTCACCTTGAGGCAGTGCTAGTTGGTAGGATGCCAGAAGGGATAGCCTGTTAACTTGGTCAGGAATCCTGGAGAGGGTCTGCGCTAGGCTGACCAAGAGAGGTAGACGCCCCAAGTACTGCATGGCAGAGCCAGAGTACCTAGCCCATTCCAGACACTCACCGTAGGGAGCACAGACTGGGAGGAAGGAGACACAGCAGACACTGAGAGAGTGAGCCTAGCCTGAGGTAGTGCAACACTGGATCACACCTAGATAAGGTACACATGTGGTGGTGCATCTGAGCAACTCTTTATTGTACTGATGTGGAGGCTGCCCCGCAGAACGGAGCCCCATGTACGATAACTGTTACGAGAGAGTGGAGGATCCGCGTGGTGCGGAGAACATGAAATGGCGACCAGAGGCTGATGGGGAGGGCACCCGTGGCGTGCACCCCACTGAAGAGCAAACTGTCGCCGAATTATCATTGACCAATCTGCTCTGGAGCGGAGCGAAGGCCGTGGCTGCCCCGTTTTTGTCCTGCCTGGGACACCGAGGGGCCACCCTTGAAGAGTGTGAGGAAATTGTAATAATTGGGGGAGAACCCCGCGAGGAGAGCAAACAAATGGACTTTTTGGGCTTAAAAGTCAACCAAAATGGCGGTACCCGCTTGCTAGGGAAACCGCATGGGCCAGTCACAGAAAATGTGGCTGATGCAGGACTTGCAAAGAGCTGGCCAGGAATGGCGCGAACAGCAGAGCCCCGCCCTGATGGGGGGCATGGCGCGAAAGCTATGGCTGCGCCGGGATGGACAGTGACTCACTCAGCCCCTGTGCTGAGTCAACCGCTTAGTCTATGGGACCCTCCCCTGATTTCTACCAGGGGGAGTGACTTTCAACTATGGCCTGTGGGAATGCACCCACTGGGCCCAGGGACTGATATCCAGACGGCGCCACTACAAAAAGTAGTTCCGGCCGTGGAAGTGATTTGCCAAAAAGAAGGATACTTTGCACGCAAAGCTGCTGCAAGGAGAAGGCGGGAACTAGCCGCGGGAAAAGAATCCAGCTCTGAGGAGGAAACTGGCGCGAAAACGCAGACCGCGCCCACCAGGACTGAGAAAGGCGCGGCCTTAATTAAGGGGCATGATATTCCCCTGTGGGACCCGCCCATAATTGCAACCCCTGGGGGCGGGTTCCAGCTATGTCAGCGGAAGGAGGAGCCGAAGCAGGAAGTGGCTGGCCCAGAAGCTTCTATCGGTCAGTTGCGAGGAACCACTGACCTGGAGAGACCCACACTGAAAGTGGTCCCTACAAAGAGAATGGCCTGCCCCTCCGCTGTGGGAACTATGGTCTCCACCCAGCCCTACTCAGTACCCGGCGGGCTACTAGTAGTGAGGGTGGCTAACACCGAGACGGTGGTCGGGCTCTGCCTACAATGCGGGCTGCCCGGAGGCACGGTCAACACGGCGGCACGTTGCCCACACTGCGGGACATTATATCTGTGGCCCATGCCCACATTTATACCCATTCAACCTGCTGACCCCCCCGGGGGACACGGCTAAGCGCACCGCTGAGTCCCCTGGCGCACTGTGGCTCACCCGTGCGAGTCCCAGAGAAAGGGGACTTGAGTCGACCAAGTCGGCTGGGTCAGTAGCGACCGAGGCGGTCGGGTTGCTCCCCGACCGCGCAGAGACAAGACTTTCGCCCCGCTCGGTGACCCCGAGATCCGGGAAGGGAGACTACTCAGATGAGGACCTCCGTGAACTAGCGGTGGCGAAATCGGGATCCAAGAGGGATCCAGGACGGACGACACCCGTGGTACCAGCAGCTGTCGGAAAGACAGAACGTCCCCCGCAGATCGGCGAGCCGAGAGACGGAGTCCCTCCGCCTCAGAACGTGGCGGCGATGGACGAGAGACACCGGCACCCCTGTGGACGGGTAAGAGGAGTCCCTTCACTTACCTTGCCCCCGCAGACGGTGTAGGAGCAGAGAGGCCATGCCAGGCCGCGAGCGCACGTGGAGAGACGGCATCACTTCCGGTGGCAGCGACGGCGGAGCTTCCGGATGTCGTCATTGAGGAAAAGATCCCGCATGGGGGTCCAACCCGCGATGACGGTGTTTCCGGTTCCGGGGAGGACGTCACTTCCGGTGGCGACAGCGGAACCCCAAGAGCGAATGCAGCGACGCTTCGGCGATCGGGCGAAGGTCCCCGATCACCTACAAGACCCAGGAGTTGGATGGGCGATCCAAGGACTGAGGAGGGTGAGATATCCTCATTGGACCAGTCTACGGACAGCCAGGAATGGGTCGTAACCCCGTGGGGTCCGGTCTCTCGCCCTTATGCCCCATCCCACGCCCTAGCTAATACCCCTGCCCCAATCACACGGTCCCCGGGTTCCCCGCCTAGTTTGGAATCGGTGGACATTTCATCAGGGGGAGAAGAGAGACGGACTGGGGAAAGACAGCGCAGTGGCGCTACGGAGGGTGATTCTCGGGGAGGGGGAGAGTTGAGAGTGGCCACGACAGCACCCCAACCAGTGGTAAAGGCCCCGGGATCTTCCAGGTGGTTTCTACCACGATCGGCACGGTCATCGGGGGTATTTTCTTTAGACGATGACAGAGAGCCAGGGTCACATAAATTCAGGGAGAACCGTTGGTGGGCCCCACTATTCGAAGGGTACTCCGCTTGGATGGACCGTACTCGGTTCCTCATCCGGCGGGAAGACGTAGTAGATTATTGGTGGGCTGCGGGAGAATTCACACCGGAACAACGGGATAGAGAGCTACAGGAGCGGTGGCTGCAAATTGAACATAGGGAGATAGAACCCATGGGTCCTAGTATCCTGTCAGACCCCGTGGACCCTGACGAGCCCCTATCATGGGTGTTACCTGGGAGGGCAGGTAAGGCTGACCTGACTAGAATAAGCAGGGCCGAACGTACCATAGTGGCTAGGTACAAATCATCCCACGGGTTGGAGTACCCGTATGTCCCTGAGCCTCTCATGGATGAGATAGAGGACAACCGGGATAGGTGGCTTAGGGAGGCCATTGAAATGCACCTAGTGGGAAGAGGGAGTTCAGTACTAGGGAAGAAGGCCGAGGAGCGCATAGAGCACTTAGTGCGTGTGTGGGGCATTGGCAGAAACATTTATAAACACAGGGTGACATATAGGCCTTAGAGGGGACTGCCTAGGCACTATCACGTCACAGTCATAGACATGGGCGGTAGAGAGGTCAAGAAACCTGACCCGTTTCACTATTTTTAGGGGGTACTTATACATTACGCGGGTTCGTGGCTGCTGGTCGGGGCGGGCTTGGCGGAATGTACTGTAGTCATTTTGTTATGGTATTATGAAAAATTTGTATGTGAACGTTAACATGATTATGTCATATGTTACAGTGCTTCCTGGAAGAAGGCGTACAAATTTAGGTCCCAGCGAGGACGATGGGATTCACCAGGGAGAGAATGTAGCGGACATGTAAAATGGCTACAGTCATCTCTCCTGCTGACAGTAAGGCCTGGTAAGTTGTGGGCATGCCAGCAGTAATTATGGAGGTTTGCCCTCACACCCTGGTGGGGTGCCCTGTGTATGGATGGGACTGGTCACATGCTCTGACTCCATGGTTAGTGATGTCAGAGGTGTGTCAGCCTCAGAAGTTACATAAGGCACAGCACTGTGTTCTAAAGTTAGTTCTGCTGAGAGGAGGAGTAGTGCTGCAAGAGTTCTAGCAGGAATCCTAGTCTAGAGGAGTAGTCTAGGGGAGCCAGAGTATTCAAGTTATGTTATAGTAACTCCAGAGGAGACTGTGTCCAGGGACCTGGCACAGGGCAGTGATCCCTGCGGGGATAGGGAATCCCTATTAAGGAGAGAATCACCTTTGAAGGGAAGCAGAGTGAATAATCATGAGTGGCTAGATCTCTACTGCGAGGGGCAGCTAGCCCACATCACTCAATAAAGATGTTCTCAACCACAAACCCTCTCATGTACATGTATGGAATGAGTGTACAGATGGGAGCACCACGGAGGAGTTCCTCGTCAGGATCATCCGCATGCGGACGCAGGGACCCTGGTGAGGTGGAGGTGCTGCACTGGAACTAGGTGAGACTCAGCACACTACCTCAGCTGCCTGTCTGGACGGGTCATCCCCATACACCATCATGCGGGAGACTCAGGAGTCCTGTTGCCAACAGGTGCACCACCAGAGACTACCATACTGTAATGGGGGCCGGTTAGACCACAGGGGCCAATGTGAGATTGGGTGGGTCAGGCCAAGTCACAAAACCCATTACAACAGCATCCAGGAGCGGCTCCTTCCCCCTGTGTGTTATATACCCAGCATCCAGGAGCGTCTCCTTCCCCCTGTGTGTTATATACCCAGCATCCAGGAGCGGCTCCTTCCCCCAGTGTGTTATATACCCAGCATCCAGGAGCGGCGCCTTCCCCCAGTGTCTTATATACCCAGCATCCAGGAGTGGCTCCTTCCCCCAGTGTGTTATATACCCAGCATCCAGGAGCAGCTCCTTCCCCCAGTGTGTTATATACCCAGCATCCAGGAGCGGCTCCATCCCCCAGTGTGTTATATACCCAGCATCCAGGAGCGGCTCCTTCCCCCAGTGTGTTATATACCCAGCATCCAGGAGCGGCTCCTTCCCCCAGTGTGTTATATACCCAGCCTCCATGAGCGGCTCCTTCCCCCAGTGTGTTATATACCCAGCATCCAGGAGCGGCTCCTTCCCCCAGTGTGTGATATACCCAGCATCCAGGAGCGGCTCCTTCCCCCAGTGTGTTAGATACCCAGCATCCATGAGCGGCTCCTTCCCCCTATGTATAATATACCCAGCATCCAAGAGCGGCTCCTTCCCCCAGTGTGTTATATACCCAGCATCCAGGAGCGGTTCCTTCCCCCGGTGTGTTATATACCCAGCATCCAGGAGCGGCTCCTTCCCCCAGTGTGTGTTATATACCCAGCATCCAGAAGCGGCTCCTTCCCCCAGTGTGTTATATACCCAGCATCCAGGAGCGGCTCCCTCCCCCAGTGTGTTATATACCCAGCATCCAGTGGCGGTTCCTTCCCCCAGTGTGTTATATACCCAGCATCCAGGAGCGGCGCCTTCCCCCAGTGTGTTATATACCCAGCATCCAGAAACGGCTCCTTCCCCCGGTGTGTTATATACCCTGCATCCAGGAGCGGCTCCTCCCCCCGGTGTGTTATATACCCTGCATCCAGGAGCGGCTCCTTCCCCCGGTGTGTTATATACCCAGCATCCAGGAGCGGCTCCTTCCCCGTGTGTGTGTTATATACCCAGCATCCAGGAGCGGCTCCTTCCCCCTGTGTGTTATATACCCAGCATCCAGGAGCGGCTCCTTCCCCCTGTGTGTTATATACCCAGCATCCAGGGGCGGCTCCTTCCCCCTGTGTGTGTTATATACCCAGCATCCAGGAGCGTCTCCTTCCCCCTGTGTGTTATATACCCAGCATCCAGGAGCGGCTCCTTCCCCCTGTGTGTTATATACCTAGCATCCAGGAGCGGCTCCTTCCCCCAGTTTGTTATATACCCAGCATCCAGGAGCGGCTCCTTCCCCGTGTGTTATATACCCAGCATCCAGGGGCGGCTCCTTCCCCCAGTGTGTGTTATATACCCAGCATCCAGGAGCGGCTCCTTCCCCAAGCGTGTTATATACCCATCATCCAGGAGCGTCTCCTTCCCCCTGTGTGTTATATACCCAGCATCCAGGGGCGGCTCCTTCCCCCTGTGTGTTATATACCCAGCATCCAGGAGCATCTCCTTCCCCCTGTGTGTTATATACCCAGCATCCAGGAGTGGCTCCTTCCCCCAGTGTGTTATATACCCAGCATCCAGGAGCGGCTCCTTCCCCCTGTGTGTTATATACCCAGCATCCAGGGGCGGCTCCTTCCCCCAGTGTGTTATATACCCAGCATCCAGGAGCGGCTCCTTCCCCCTGTGTGTTATATACCCAGCATCCAGGAGCATCTCCTTCCCCCTGTGTGTTATATACCCAGCATCCAGGAGTGGCTCCTTCCCCCAGTGTGTTATATACCCAGCATCCAGGAGCGGCTCCTTCCCCCTGTGTGTTATATACCCAGCATCCAGGGGCGGCTCCTTCCCCCAGTGTGTTATATACCCAGCATCCAGGAGTGGCTCCTTCCCCCGGTGTGTGCTTCTGTGGTGTGAGAGCATATACGGAGCACACATTACAGCATCGCGCCGGGTCTGCAGACGTCTGCCTGCAACGGAGGAAAAGAGGAGCTGCCTTGCTAAAGTTGGATACACAGGCTTGTTTTGACCTGTCCTGTTGTAGGTAGGATTCTGAATTTAACCACCAGATCATCCTCAACAGGCCATCTTCTCCATGTTATTGAACTTCTGTGTCCATTTTATATTTTAATAAATGAGTAGAACTGTTTATACGGCCTTGTTTGTATATGTCTATATGTTGAGTGTTGTATAGGTTTTATGTGTGTTAGTGTTTTATGTTTGTTTGAGTTATAGGTTTTATAATCAGCAGTGTACACTATGATTTATCTTTGCGTTTAACGCCACATATCACAGGACGTTATCCACGGAGCCACAAAGTCGATCCATGTGTACAGGATTTGATACCATACGAGGAGCTTAACACCTATACAGTACATCTGGACATTCATTGAACTTTATCTTTCAAGGCGCCGGTCTGTAGCTGTTTTCTCTGTTTCAATGGCGAGGGATGCACCTACATGAAAGTGCCTGAGCCCAGGCACTAAAAGGTTTCTTTGCTCCTCCACTCCAATAATGGATAACAGAAGGATTCTGAAGCCTCTTCCTAAAATATCCAACTTTATATGCAAGAGATTAGAGTAACACTCACATAAACAGAGTATAATTTTAGAGGTAACAGCTTGAGCACTTTTACTTTTGGTGTTGAGGTGCTCTTCCGATACTGGTCCCCCGGCAACCCTACGTGTTTCATGGGTAGTTCCTGCTTCCTCAGGGGCATGTATGGTATGTCCGTGTATCCCCTTCTAATTTATCCCTTTCTATCGCTACACTGCAATTAACTTTAATTACATGCTTTACAGGAAGAGATACAGGATTAGGATACATAAGGTAAGTATAAACACACAGAGAAATGCATTTCAAATACCGATTTACATATATAGTTTTTAAAAATATAAGCATGACATAGGGGAGAAGAATGATTCCGTGGATCTACTTTAGGAGATTGACTGGCACTGAATTGATGATACAAGTAGATGGTTTGAGATTAAACTATTGTTAATCAACAGGTTATGAACATAAAGATAACATAATAATTGATGATCAATAGACATGAATGGAAATACAGGCATACCCCGCATTAACGTACGCAATGGGACCGGAGCATGTATGTAAAGCGAAAATGTACTTAAAGTGAAGCATTACCTTTTTCCCACTTATCGATGCATGTACTGTACAGCAATCGTCATATACGATGGACAGGGAATAGTTCCGTGGGCGCCTATAAAATTTTACCACTATAAAGGATATACGAAAACCAAGCCTGTTGGTTGTGAAGATTGTTGATCCTCACAGTGGGCTTGAAAACAAAGAGAAAGCACAACACATAGCGTAATACTGTTGAAACATTAAACAAACAACATATAAGACAACATATAACAGCTGAATACTGAAATGGTATTTTTAGGACAATAAAATCATTTAATAACAATTAATATTTAATATAATGCACAATTTGCATGGACATATAGATTTAAGCAATTAAAAATCTGAATAGGTGGTTCAACTGCTCCGTAGCACCAATGTTGATGATAGCAATGCCTACTCACCAGATGGAATAGGTTTGCAGGCAGTGGATATTTTAGAGAGTATCCCCTCTCATCTGTGTGCTGCTCTCTGCTTAGCTGGCGTCTCTGTCGGCTCGTGGGTGCAGCTCATCAGCAGGGACTCCTGCAGCTCCAGGAAGCACGTCTGAGCAGATGGAACTCAGCTGCAGCTGATTTAGCACGATGTCAGCCACGGACCACCGTGAGCTCGTCTATCTGCTGCTCACTGCTAGCTGGCGTCTCTATCCGCTCGTGGACGCAACTTGTCAGCAGGTACTCCTGCAGGGCGCCAAGCAGGGCGCTTGAATAATGGGAAACCGCAACAGCTGGTTCAACTCGTCGGCGGCTATAAGAGATGGTTAGCTGGCAGCTCACGTTGATTCACCGATGTACGGGGGGTACTACACCAATGTGTGCGGGGCTTGAACCTCCACCCTACGCGTTTCAAGAGCGATCTGCTCTCTTCCTCAGGGGTATATGAATAAAAAAGTCCAAAATGTCCTTTAAATACTGACTTCACCATTTGGGTAAATAGTTCCACCTGTAGCTAATTGCACATGTGCTGTGCTTGTAATAAAGTTGCTCTTAGTGTGTTTGCAATCAGACACAGCACAGTGAGAATGTCTTTGAACAAAAAAGCTACTTACTATTTTGTACAGCTGTTATACATAATGACAACATTAAACATAACACAATATACAATGAACATATACTACTAACAACATATATATTTAAACATGACACAATAAACAATGAACATATACTACTAACAACATATATATTTATGTATATAAACAAAAAATAAATGAATTAAAAAAAAAAAAAAAAAAATGCATAATTTTAAGGTAGGACATAAAAAAAAAAAAAAAAAATTATTTAATATAATATTGCGAATTATGATTAGATAAAATGTATTAAACCAGTGATAGTGTGCTTATTTATGTAGGAGGAACCTACTGCTATAAGCGAATTTAAACACTAATGTATATGACATGTCACCTTATGTGGATGTATTTGGTACTAACCCACCAAAAAGGATTTCAAATCGAATTCTACATTTAAGCCCATTGGGGACAGAGTACATAACTCATAAATCCAATAGGACTCTCTTCTCCCCAATAGGCTCAATGTGTTACCTCCTCTCCAGTGTGGTACAATGCGCTCTATTCCTACGCACCTCAAACCTTTTGGATCTTTATTGTGCACCTGAAGAAAATGATTAGACACATTGTGTGTGACTAAACCAGTTTTAATATTGTATATATGTTCATACAAACGTCTTTTTATAGCTCGCGTTGTCATACCCACATACTGCAGACCACACGGACATTCAAGTAAATATATAACAAAGGAACTACTACATGTAATATGTTGTTTCATTTTATACTGTTTATGTGTTTTATTTGATATAAAATTTATTTTTTTGTTACTGTATTTGCATGCCGTGCATTAGTTACAGAGGAAGTATCCCCCACAGAGTGTTGTGTCTCTTTGAACTGGCTGCAGCGATGGACAGCTGGGTGCCAGTCTCTGTCCTATATTAGGAGCTTTTGTGAATATAATATGTGGATATTCGGGTAGAATTCCCTCTAGTTCTTTATCCTTTTTCAATATTGGCCAGTATTTTCTTAAAGTTTTGCGTATGTTGGGTGCCATTTGGTTATATTGAGTGACAAATGACAAATTGCCCGATGAGTTAATATTTTTATTTTTATATTGTAAGAGACTGGTTCTGTCCATCGCTGCAACTTCAGAGATAGTTCTATCCAACTCTAGTGGGGAGTACTTCCTCTCCACAAATTTTTGTTTTAAATCCTCGGCTTGAATTTTAAATATATCTGGATGTGAGCTGTTTCTTTTCAGTCTAATGAACTGTCCCTTAGGGATGTTTTTGACCCATGTGGGGTTGTGGTGACTCTGTGCATGTAAATAATTATTTGATTGAACCGGTTTAAAATATGTGCTGGTGTGTATGTGATTATTAACTATAGTGATTTCTAAATCTAAAAATTCTATTTTATTAGTATTAGTGACAAACGTGAATTTTAAATTATTAGTGTTGTTATTCATATATAACTGAAACTGTGTTAACTGTGCTAAAGTGCCTGACCAGATAAAAATAATATCATCTATGTAGCGCCGCCACAGCACCAAGCTTGCACCATAGGGACAATTGGACCATATATGTTGTTTCTCCCAATATCCCATAAATATATTAGCATAACTAGGAGCAAACTTGGTGCCCATGGCGGTGCCACATACCTGCAAATAATAAGCTTTATTAAAGTGAAAAAAATTGTGACAAAGGATGAATTTAATTCCTAAAATCAAAAAATCTCTAAATTCTTTTGAAACAGATGGGTCATTTTTTAGGGTGTTTAAGACTGATTCACATCCTTGATCATGGTTGATTATGGTGTATAATGAATTGACGTCTGCGGTAACAAAAATATAATGGGGTTGCCACTGAATGTCCTGGAGTGTCTGCAGTATGTGGGTAGTATCCCGGAGGTAAGAAGGTAATTGTATGACATATTTCTGGAGTTGTCTATCTATATATTGAGATAAGTGTGATGTTAATGATTGAATGCCCGAAATGATGGGGCGGCCGGGGGGAAAATTTATATTTTTATGTATTTTAGGGATTATATAAAACAAGGGTAGTCTGGGGTGTTTATTGTAAAGAAAGTCAAGTTCTTTTGGAGTAATTAAATTTTGATCTAAACCAAATGTTAAATAATTAAATAATTTTTGCTGGTAATGCACGGCATGCAAATACAGTAACAAAAAAATAAATTTTATATCAAATAAAACACATAAACAGTATAAAATGAAACAACATATTACATGTAGTAGTTCCTTTGTTATATATTTACTTGAATGTCCGTGTGGTCTGCAGTATGTGGGTATGACAACGCGAGCTATAAAAAGACGTTTGTATGAACATATATACAATATTAAAACTGGTTTAGTCACACACAATGTGTCTAATCATTTTCTTCAGGTGCACAATAAAGATCCAAAAGGTTTGAGGTGCGTAGGAATAGAGCGCATTGTACCACACTGGAGAGGAGGTAACACATTGAGCCTATTGGGGAGAAGAGAGTCCTATTGGATTTATGAGTTATGTACTCTGTCCCCAATGGGCTTAAATGTAGAATTCGATTTGAAATCCTTTTTGGTGGGTTAGTACCAAATACATCCACATAAGGTGCCATGTCATATACATTAGTGTTTAAATTCGCTTATAGCAGTAGGTTCCTCCTACATAAATAAGCACACTATCACTGGTTTAATACATTTTATCTAATCATAATTCGCAATATTATATTAAATAATTATTATTTTTTTTTTTATGTCCTACCTTAAAATTATGCATTTTTTTTTTTTTTTAAATTCATTTATTTTTTGTTTATATACATAAATATATATGTTGTTAGTAGTATATGTTCATTGTTTATTGTGTCATGTTTAAATATATATGTTGTTAGTAGTATATGTTCATTGTTTATTGTGTCATGTTTAATGTTGTCATTATGTATAACAGCTGTACAAAATAGTAAGTAGCTTTTTTGTTCAAAGACATTCTCACTGTGCAGTGTCTGATTGCAAACACACTAAGAGCAACTTTATTACAAGCACAGCACATGTGCAATTAGCTACAGGTGGAACTATTTACCCAAATGGTGAAGTCAGTATTTAAAGGACATTTTGGACTTTTTTATTCATATACCCCTGAGGAAGAGAGCAGATCGCTCTTGAAACGCGTAGGGTGGAGGTTCAAGCCCCGCACACATTGGTGTAGTACCCCCCGTACATCGGTGAATCAACGTGAGCTGCCAGCTAACCATCTCTTATAGCCGCCGACGAGTTGAACCAGCTGTTGCGGTTTCCCATTATTCAAGCGCCCTGCTTGGCGCCCTGCAGGAGTACCTGCTGACAAGTTGCGTCCACGAGCGGATAGAGACGCCAGCTAGCAGTGAGCAGCAGATAGACGAGCTCACGGTGGTCCGTGGCTGACATCGTGCTAAATCAGCTGCAGCTGAGTTCCATCTGCTCAGACGTGCTTCCTGGAGCTGCAGGAGTCCCTGCTAATGAGCTGCACCCACGAGCCGACAGAGACGCCAGCTAAGCAGAGAGCAGCACACAGATGAGAGGGGATACTCTCTAAAATATCCACTGCCTGCAAACCTATTCCATCTGGTGAGTAGGCATTGCTATCATCAACATTGGTGCTACGGAGCAGTTGAACCACCTATTCAGATTTTTAATTGCTTAAATCTATATGTCCATGCAAATTGTGCATTATATTAAATATTAATTGTTATTAAATGATTTTATTGTCCTAAAAATACCATTTCAGTATTCAGCTGTTATATGTTGTCTTATATGTTGTTTGTTTAATGTTTCAACAGTATTACGCTATGTGTTGTGCTTTCTCTTTGTTTTCAAGCCCACTGTGAGGATCAACAATCTTCACAACCAACAGGCTTGGTTTTCGTATATCCTTTATAGTGGTAAAATTTTATAGGCGCCCACGGAACTATTCCCTGTCCATACTGTTTTCCTGACCAGGGGGTCAGGCTTTGTGTCCTAGGCAGCCCCTTATGTATAGTTGTATTTAATATATAAGGTAATAGTTACTACACCACACACATTGCGGTTAGCGCTACCTGTTTTGTTGTTAATCGTCATATACGAGCATAACTGATCTAAATAACGCATGTGTAACAGGCTCTATAGTCTCCCCGCTTGCGCACAGCTTCGGTACAGGTAGGGAGCCGGTATTGCTGTTCAGGACGTGCTGACAGGCGCATGCGTGTGTTGCCGTTTGCCTAATGAGCGATTTGTACTTACTCGCGAATGTACTTAAAGTGAGTGTCCTTAAACCGGGGTATGCCTGTATATCCATCTATGGACAAGACAGGCATAGCAAAATTGAAGATTAGATAGATATCAATAAGGGATCTCATATTCAGAGGTGTATCTATTTCCCTGAATTGTTTATATCCTCCGGCTTTACCGGACAGATACAAATTGATATGAGATAAGGAATTTCTTAGTGAGAGACTAGTTTTGAGAAGAAGCGAGGTGAGAAACAGATTCTATGTTAAGAAACCCATAGGTTTAAATTTAGATATCGACCATAACTCCTTCCTCACCGAGCATCCCTTACATTTATTCCCCTTTTTTGAGGTTTTCATATAACATTTTAGTTTTAATAGGTTATGATATATTTTTAGAATTATTTATATTTTTTGTAGGTGTCTCAATCGGTTCCATTTAGTTGTTATTTAATGTATTATTTATTTAGTTTATTCATTCCTTTCTTTCTCTGGTTTCTCCTTTGATTCCCATCTCAGAATCATACCACATATACAATAAAGTTTATGCATTATTTTGTGGATGATCTAACATTTGTTCCGTTTTCTTTAAAGATTCATGTCATCCTAAATCCAAGCTTTACAAGTGGTTTTACTGTCTTGTAGAAGTCTGTATTTGATGTTATATGCGCTGTTGTATTTTTGCTAAGTATATGTAAGCGCTGCCTCCATCGATGTGTCATGGTATACAGGTACCGTTTAAACCTGGACCAGTGCACCTGGAGATATCCATACAACGCTGAGGAAGCTCACAGA
The DNA here is from genome assembly GCF_040206685.1 of Ascaphus truei. Classification (NCBI taxonomy): domain Eukaryota; kingdom Metazoa; phylum Chordata; class Amphibia; order Anura; family Ascaphidae; genus Ascaphus; species Ascaphus truei. The sequence continues at coordinate 138,337,628 of NC_134488.1, forward strand.
AACCGGAGTGAAACGCACAAGGGTGGTCCTTTTTCCTGCAGCTGTCGCACACTGCCCAGTACCCACTGCCGTTTCTTGCAAGTTGAAAGTTTGAATTACCTGCCGCAACGCCCCGCTCTGTTCCTCCCCCGCCGTACCCGCATCTCAGAGCATCAGAGGAGAAGCCGGGGTGAACATTTGAGGATGCCCGCTGCCTGTTAGTGCTCCCTGTGTGACGGAGGGACCCGCTGTATGTTCTTTGCTGGCTCTTCCACGGCCGCAGGACCCCAAGTGGTCAAATGGCTTTTTATTCATTGGGAGCATGCGAGTTGTTGGAGCTCACTGCTCTATTGTTTTAATTATATAATTGATCTAGACCATGTTCGTTCTCTCTTCTCTCTAATTCTGGGGAGATCCAGTCGCAATCACCTACTGTACCCAGTTCCTGATCAGATTATATCTTTACATGCCTGCAATATTCGATCACCACGTGAGTGGGCATTTGATAGCTTTTTCCTTTTTGAATGTTGGTGTTTAGCACGTCTGAACTATGTATATGCATTCCTTCTCTACATGAACCTACGCAGAGTTCCTTGTCCTGAGAAGTTTTGCTGCCATTACTGCATATGTATATGTTATTATGCTGAAAATAAAGGGACACTTAACCCCCTCAGGTGCATTTTCATTTCTGCGTGTAACCTGTGAAATAGATGGTCAGCCCTTGCTGCTCTCCGGAGATAATAAAGGAACATGACATACAGTATGTAAAGGCGGCTGCATTAATGACCCTCACTGGGGACACACAGGAGACATTACAGGCGAGGCTCGAGCTGCGGGGGCTTTTGGATGTCATGGTGGTGAGAGTGATGGGGAGACCAGGACCAGGGCTCAAGAGAAACAATAGTCCCATGTCACATTGGTGAATACTTAAAGCCAGAGCCGGCGTTAGTCTGTGTCCCTGTCCTCCCCCTCAGTATTCACAGCTGTCAAGGACATTCGGTCAGTCGTTTTGCCGCGACTCACCCCACTGCGGCCACTTCACCACCAACGTAAGTGCTTATACCCCTACCCAAAAACCTTATATCCTAAGCTCCCTTCCTTAACCTAAAATTCCCTACCATAAGCCCTTACCCAAAACCCCCTACCCAAAAAACCCTTAAATTAACATACTGCCACACAAGGACAGTAATAAAACTCACATTAGAAGCGGTTGGTGGCAGAGGGTTCGTCGGCGGCCAATTGGTAGCGGCGAAACTATTCCAATTCACAGCTAAGTGAGGCTACCGACCACTTCAGCATAATGGGGAACGCACATTTTATTAGAACCAACAGCATGGAAATATAAAACAAGAACATTTTCCTTTAAATAGAAGAATGATACAAATAACCAGCATTTAAAAAGTTATAAGTTTGTTTTATGCACCATAAACTAAAGTCACTTTGCATTGTGATTCAGCGTAACACAGACACACGTGTACACTTATATGTGAGCGTCTTAGTCGCTGGTAATCCCTAAACATAGAAGGTAATGGACTATACAAAGCACATTAATCCGGTGCTCCAAAAAAACTAAAAAGGTGTATCACTGGAGGCGCTGTAGAACAGATGAATAGATCTAAATGAGGTCTTCACCTGTGTCTCAAAATAGGAGTGCAGGCCATTGGATATGAGTGTGTACATATAAAGCAATGTCTCTATAGAAATAGATATAATGTGTCTTAACTAACAACTGGCTGATCTCGTTCAGCACAAGACTGTTGTAGTTTGCTACTCACGGACTACAGGTACGTTTCTGACAGCTTCCAAGAATCCAAAACCTTGCGTCAACATGAAAACTTCGCTCAGAGGATCCCAGGGGCCAAAAGCCACGGCAGTAGCAGGGAAGGGGATCACTGTGCGGTCATCCGTCACTCCAAGGAAAGATGTAATCCCCAGTCGTGCGGGCTAGCTCATAACAGGGCTCCTAACCGCAAAGTGGATGTTAATGCACTCCCTCTGTGAACGTCAGGTTGTTCACAAGCCGTTCAGCCCCTCCACTGAGCATGCAGCCTCACTCCACAGGTGCCAGAGGGAGGCGTCAGAGTAGGTATATGCAGACCTTTACAGCGTCTCCAGAATGGCGTGCCTCCAGGTAAGTAAACAGCAAGCTGAAACCAAACAGGAACTGGAGCACAGCCTCACCAATGCAACATGGGACACAGGAATTTCTTTCAAGGATTTATTGGGTTAAAAGAACATAGGGACAAAGTTCTGACAAAAACTTTATCTTTGATAAAGCGCCCTGAGCGTGAAACATGTCAGAGTTCTTGTCAGGACTTTCTCCCTATGTTCTTTTAACCCAATAAATCCTTGAAATACATTTCTGTGTCCCATGTTGCATTGATGAGGCTGTGCTCCAGTTCCTGATTGGATTCTGCTTATCCCTAAACATGCCTGGCTTTAGAGAAAGATCTCTCCCCTGTGTGTGTTCTCTTGTGTGTGTTCAGGCTGGATAAGTCTCTAAATCCCTTCCCACATTCCCCACATACATGCGGTCTCTCCCCTGTGTGTGTCATCTTGTGTCTGATCAGGTGGGATAACACACTAAATCCCTTCTCACATTCCCCACATACATGCGGTCTCTCCCCTGTGTGTGTCATCTTGTGTCTGATCAGGTGGGATAACACACTAAATCCCTTCTCACATTCCCGACATACATGTGGTCTCTCCCCTGTGTGTGTCCTTATGTGTGTGTTCAGGCTGTATATCCGATTAAATCCCTTCCCACATACATGTGGTCTCTCACCTGTGTGTCTTCTTGTGTGTGTTCAGGTTGGATAACTGACTAAATACATTCCCACATTCCCCACATACATGCGGTTTCTCACCTGTGTGTGTCCTCATGTGTGTGTTCAAATGGAATAACACACTAAATCCCTTCTCACACTCCCCACATACATGCGGTTTCTCACCTGTGTGTGTCCTCTTGTGTCCGATTAGACTTGATAAATCACTAAATCCCTTCCCACATTCCCCACATAAATGTGGTCTCTCACCTGTGTGTGTCCTCTTGTGTCTGATTAGACTTGATAAATCACTAAATCCCTTCCCACATTCCCCACATACATGTGGTCTCTCCCCTGTGTGTGTCCTCATGTGTGTGTTCAGGCTGTATAACTGATTAAATCCCTTCCCACATTCCCCACATACATGCGGTCTCTCCCCTGTGTGTGTCCTCATGTGAATGTTCAGGTCTGATAACTGACTAAATCCGTTCCCACATTCTCCACATACATGCGGTCTCTCCCCTGTGTGTGTCCTATTGTGCATGTTCAGGTGGGATAACACACTAAATCCCTTCCCACATTCCCCACATACATGCAGTCTCTCCCCTGTGTGTGTCCTATTGTGCATGTTCAGGTGGGATAACTGACTAAATCCCTTCCCACATACATGTGGTCTCTCCCCTGTGTGTGTCCTCTTCTGTAGGTTCTGGTCTGATAACCAAGTCAGATTCTTCCCACTTTCTCCAAGATCTTTTCCGGTGGCACCTTCCAATATATATTCTTTTGAATAAGAAGCAGTTACATTGTTTATTAATTGCCTCGACTGGTTGAAAGTTGCATTTTCGGTTACATGTATTGGAATGTTGCAAGATTGTTCTGTCCTCATCTTTTCCATATACTCATTTGGGTGTTTGAACTTCAGATGTTTGAGGAGGTAATCCTGACTGCTAAAAGCAACCTTGCAATCTTGGCATGGGGGGATTATTGGTGCTATTGGAACTAGACAAGAGACAAAAAAGTCACAGTTACACAAACTGTCTTACAGAAGGCCATGCAGGAGAGGTAAGTTGGAATATCACAAACAGTTCAGGATGAAAGTAAACTGTAGATGTACATTGTACAAAGGAAGGGTTTAGCACAACATGTGCAGCATTAGGGCCGGGAGAGCAGATGTAGTGGATCATACATTTAAAGTGAATCAAAGTATTTAAAGATTTAAAAAGAAATCTCACTTGCTGGAAAACTCAATTAAAGTGGTAGAAATCTTGTCAAATCCTTTGATGCATAAAAAAAAGGGGGAAAGAATCCCTTTCTAATGCACTCAGTGTTGTGTAATGAACTAGATACAATAAAATCTTTTTTTTTTTTTTTTTTTTTTTTTGGGGGGGGGAAAGAAATTGACTACAACTGTTGTCAAAAAGAGGGGGGAGTGCCTCCAGAGAGGGGAGGCAGAGGGGGGAGGAGGGGGGGGAGGGGTGGGTCGGGGGGGGGGAGGGGTGTCCCATCTGGCTGTTGGGGATGTCTTGTCGGGGGTTGTTTCTCGACTCTTAAGGGGAGGGGGTAACCCTCCGTCTCCCCGGGGTTGGGCCACCGGGCCTGTAGCGGGAGCTCCAGGGTTCCCAGATATCCTCATGGGCCTGGAGTTTTTGCCTTACAGTGGCAGTTAGCCGCTCCATAATCAGTACCTCTCCGACCCTTTTTTCGATAGTCCCCATTGCCGGGGTGGTTGTTTTCCTCCAGGAGGCTGCAACACAACATCTGGCCGCAGTGAGAATGAAGGATATTAATTTCCTGGTAGGCCGGACTATGTCTGACATAGGTGCGGCCAACAGGTAGGTCAGTGGTTCGATAGGTAGTTCCAGGTCGGTGACCTCTTTTATCAGAATTTGGACCTTGGCCCAGTATTTCACAATTTCTGGACAGGTCCACCAGATGTGGACCATGTCCCCTCTATGACCACAGCCTCTCCAGCATAAGTCGGATGCCTGAGGGTAGATCTGGTTTAATCGTGCTGGGGTAAGATACCAGCCAAACAAGATTTTATAAATGTTTTCCTTTATTGTGGTGCATAGGGAGGTATCCGAAGCCGCCTGCCAGATTTCTTCCCAAGTCTCTCTATCTATATTTATATTTAGATCTGCTGCCCATTTGAGCATGTAATCATGCTCCTTGGGGGTTGATGAGTGCTCCAGGACTCCATATATGTCCGAGATTAGACCTTTCTGGTGGGTCTTAGTCTCGCAGAGATGTTCGAACCTCGTGAGAGTGGGGTATTCTGGAAGAGGGCATGTTGTTCTAATGAAATTTCTAATTTGAAGGTATTTAAATGTGTCCAATTCCCTGATTTTATATTTGGTCCTCAGTTCTTGGTAGCTCAGAAGCCTCCCTAGGCTCAGTAAGTCCGCAATCGCCTCTATACCCCGCGCGCTGAATTGGTCGAACAGCTTAGATCCACATCCCGGGGGGAATTTCGGGTTGTTAAAGATAGGGGTCAACTGAGAGCTTTTGGAGGTGAGGCCGTATTTGTATTTACATCGTGTCCATACGTCCCACGTGTGACGTGCGGCTTGTAATTTGAGATTGGGCGAGGGCCCCTCTCCTCTGTCCAGGCTCCAGAGGCAGGCTTGCAGGGAAGGCATTTTGGCACACCGAGTCTCTATTTCCACCCAACTACAACGGGTCGGGTCAGAGTTTCACATTACTACCTGCTTGAGTTGTGCCGCCAAATAATATTTGTGTAGGTCAGGAACTCCCAGTCCTCCCTTAGATCTTGCCGCCATCAGGACCGCTCTAGCGACTCTGGGTCTCTTGCCCTGCCAAATAAAGTGGAACAATTTGGTCTGTATGTGTTTTAGATCAGTGCCAGGGACGTGGGTCGGTAGTGTCTGGAAGAGGTATAACATTCTTGGGAGTATATTCATCTTAGTGGAAATAATTCTACCGATCCACGATATCTGGTAACCTTCCCACTGATTTAGATCCTTTTTGATCTTGTCCCATAGCTTCGGGTAATTATCCCGGTATAAATCCCGATAGTGCCTTGATACATTAATTCCCAGATATTTAATATATGAAGGGCACCATCTATAGTTAAAATTTATTTTGATGAGCTTGACTTCGGGATCTGGGAGACTAAGGTTTAGGGCCTCTGATTTGTCGCTGTTTATTTTGTATCCTGACACCCTACCAAACTCCGCCAGTTCCCTCTGAAGGTTAGGGAGGGAAGTTAGGGGTTTAGTCAGGGTGAGGATGATATCGTCAGCGAATAGGGAAATTTTGTATTGTGCTTTGTCGATTGGGATACCCTGAATATTCGGGTTTTGTCTTATTTTAGACGCCAGCGGTTCAATCGTGAGGGCGAAGAGAAGGGGGGAAAGGGGGCATCCTTGGCGGGTGCCGTTTTTGATATGGAATCGTTCAAGGCCTCCACCTGGGAGTCGTACTGAGGCCGACGGGTTCTGGTAGAGTGCTTGAACCCCTTTTAGGAATGAATCTCTGAAGCCAAATTTTATCAATGTTTGGTCTAGAAACAGCCAGTCGATTCTGTCGAATGCCTTCTCTGCATCAAGGCTTAATAGCATCGCCTTTGAGCCTGAAAGGTGGGCATGGTCAACTAAGTTAATGATTTTACGGGTGTTGTCTGAGGCCTGCCGGCCCAGGACAAACCCGACCTGGTCCTTATGTACTAGTCTCGGGAGGATAGGGTTAAGTCTGTTCGCCAGAATTTTACTGTATAATTTAAGGTCGTTGTTCAACAGTGAAATTGGTCTGTAGCTGCCACATTGGGTGGGATCCTTCCCTTCTTTCAGTATTATAGCCAGATTAGCGGACGACATTGTGGGTGGGATAGGATTCCCTTCTAAGAATGAGTTGAACAAGCTTAATAGGTGTCTGGACAGGATGGGGAAAAATTTCTTATAATAGGCATTTGTGAAACCATCGGGGCCCGGCGCCTTGGATATCTTGGAGGCCTTAACGGCCGCTTCTAGTTCTTCTAGCGTAATTTTAGCGTTTAAAATAGTATTTTCTTCCTCTGTTAGAGATGGAAGATCGCAGTCAGATAAGTAGTCTACGGCTGACGCCAAATTCGCTATGTTAGATTTAGCAGAGTGGGTTCTTAAGTTATATAATTTGGAGTAGAATTTGGTGAATTCCTCTGCTATTCTCTTTTCGTTATATTGGAGTTCACCAGAATTATTCCTGATCGCCGCTATATGTGACCGTTTCTGTATTCCTCGTAACTTACTAGCGAGAAGTCTGTCAGCCTTGTTCCCTTTATCATAGTACCTCTGACCCGTCCATTTAAGAGCTTTTTCTACAGTTTCCAATTGAATTATTTTTAAATCATTGCGGGCAGTTGTCAATTGTTTATAAATTCTCCGGGAGGGATTATTTTTATGCTGCTGCTCTAGAATGATTATTTTGTCTGTAAGCTCTTTAGTTAATTTCAGTCTAGTTTTTTTCCTGTGGGAGGCAATTGATATAAGAGTTCCTCGAATTGTCGCCTTATGGGCTTCCCACAGGCTTGCCGGAGATGTAACGGAGCCTTTATTTATTCTAAAATATTCCTTGAGAGACTTTTTGAGTTCCATCACTGTCCCGGAGTGGTTCAGTAAGGAATCATTTAGTTTCCAGCTATATGAGATAATTTTTCCAAATGGAATGGATAGGGTCATGGTGATAGGGGCGTGATCTGACCACGTAATAGGGCCGATGTCTGAGTCTAAGGTGGCCTCTAGTATGTTCTTGGTAGTAAGAAAGTAGTCAATACGGGAATAAGACTGGTGTGGGGCCGAGTAGAAGGTATAGTCCCTTTGCCCCTGATGTTGTGTTCTCCAAATGTCCACCAGAGAAAAGTCCCCCACAATGTCCTTAAATTTTTTCCCCAGTCTTTGTGACTGAGTGGAATGTTGTCGTCCAGGGTGGCTCGATTTGTCTTCTTTTGGATTGAGAGCCATATTTAGGTCCCCAGCGATAAGTAGCGAGGAAAGGTACTGTGGGTCAATTTCTTCCAGAACTTTCTTCAAGAATTCTGTCTGATTCTCGTTTGGGGCATATAGGTTAATAAGGGCGATTGTCATGCCGGAGAGTGAGCCGTACACCACAATAAATCTTCCCTCAGGATCTGCTTGTATTTTCGCTAAATTAAATGGGGTGCCTTGACGGATCAAAATGGCGACCCCTCTGCGTTTGCTGCTGAATGACGAGAAGTAACTCAGTGGAAACGCATGTTGAAAGATTTTAGGCGGCTCTTGAGACGTGAAATGCGTCTCCTGGAGGAAAACAACATCTCCCCCTGTTTTCTTAATCGTCGTTATCTATTGTTGTGAAGCCCTTTCACATTTAAGGAGACTATCTTTAGTGCTTTTTGGTGGGACATATTAACCCTCTAGAGGGTGTCGCGTGTGTTGTTCTTAGGTTAGTACAGGAGGGGAACAGCCAAAATGGGTAGAGGGGGGAGGGTTGGGAAGGGGGGCCGCATCGATTGAGACCTTACATCCTATTCATTATACATAGTTCACATTCATTTGTTTAGACGGCAAACAATAGCAATTATACCGAGATCCTGTGGCCTCTCATGGGCACCCTGAATAACGCTACTTTCAAACCCCTGTTCGCAGACCTATTTAGCGGAGCTAAGGTAAAGGGAGGCAAACCTGTTCAGGGGGGTCAGGGGGGGAGTGGGGGGGAAGGAAGGGAGGCGGGGGAGTAGGGAGAGGGGAAAAAAAAAAAAAAAGGGGGGGGGAGAAGGGGACGAGAGGGGAGGACGAATGGGGAGTGGGGGGGAGGAGGGGAAGAGGAGGACGCGGGGAGGGGGAGAAGGGGTAAGGGGGACAGGGTATCAATCTGAACAATAGGCTGTATACATTGTGTGGGGGTCACAGTTCATCATTTAGGTGTCAGGGAAATGCATTAATACAGGCGGTGTTGCTAACATGCTAACCTGTGTAATGTAGCATGTTTGCCTATATTCCCGGGCATGCCTAGTCCGGTTGGAGCAAAGATAAGTGGTCAAGCGCCTGACCGTCAAGGGGGGGGGGTGGGAGGGGGAAGGCGGGGTAGCTGGGGGGGGGAGGAGGGGAGGAGGAGGGGGGAGAAGGTGGGGTGGGAGAGATGGTGCTGGGGGGGGGGAGAGATGGTGCTGGGGGGGGAGAGATGATGCTGGGGGGGGAGAGATGGTGCTGGGGGGGGGGAGAGATGGTGCTGGGGGGGGGGGAGAGATGGTGCTGGGGGGGGAGAGAGATGGTACGGGGGGGAGAGATGGTACGGGGGGAGAGATGGTACGGGGGGGAGAGATGGTGAGGGGGGGGGAAATGGTGAGGGGGGGGGAGATGGTGAGGGGGGGGGAGATGGTGAGGGGGGGGAGATGGCGAGGGGGGGGGGGAGATGGTGATGGGGGGGAGGGGGGGGTTGGAGGGGAAGGGGGGGTAGAAGGGGAGGGGGTGTCGACCTGGACACTTAGCCTAATCATTATGAAGGGTTTCTTATCAATCCTTTAGGTGTCTGAGAAATATTTTGGAGCAGACAATGTATACATCCTTGTGACAGTACTGTGGGATATAGCTTGCCTGCCTATATTCACGGACCTAATTTGCCAAGTTAGGTCAGGGGGGGGGGGAGAACACAAAGGGGGGGGCGGGGGGAACACAGAGGGGGGGCGGGGGGGAGGGGAGAACACAGAGGGGGGGAGAACACAGAGGGGGGGCGGGGGGGAGAACACAGAGGGGGGGGCGGGGGGGGAGGGGAGAACACAGAGGGGGGGAGAACACAGAGGGGGGGCGGGGGGGGGAGAACACAGAGGGGGGGGCGGGGGGGCTGGTGAGGAAGGGGAGGGGGGGTTCCTATCAACTCTCTCTATGGGACCTTCTTAAACAGGGTACATAATCATTAGTTCAATTGGGGGGTGAAATGTAAAACTTGGGACAACGGGGGAAACTCCAACGGGAAGGTATATGGGGGTAACAGTGTTACAGACCGTCTCTGGGTGTCTCTCCCTTGGGGGCGGTTGGACTGTCTTGCGTCCTAGGCCCGCTCTTGACCGAAAAACCAAGGGGGGGGGGGGGGATGGTCTGGTCCATGAGAACGGCGAGGGGCAACTCGGCTAAACCTTGGCGCACCCCCCTCAGCCGAGGAGGGGGCCAGCGCTCCTGCTGGAGACCGGGTTATAACTGTGGCTGCCAAAAGCTTAGGGTTTCCAAATCCGGGGTAGCGTGGTGCGGCGGGAAGTGTCGTCTGGATGGCGGCCGCGAGTGATGACGTCATCTTCTCAGGCTGGACACCGCGTGGTGCTCCTTGACGAGAAGAGGGTTCTCCGGGCGCCATCTTGTAGGGATTCGGCTCGCACGAGGTGGGCTTCGTCCTTCGGGTTTCCGCGATGCGGCGGCTGGTTCCCGGGAAGTGCAGCGAGGTACTAAGGCTGTCAGTCCTCTGGGAGTCAATGGGGAGCCCTGAGTGGAGGTAAGAGGTGTGGATCCGTTCGGATCCTGCGTTGGGGTCGTTCCAGGCGCCATTTTGTGGGATGTTGGAGTTGTTCTCCCGGGAGGACCTCCATAAAATCCAGGGGGTCGCCTTCATCTGTCTTCGGACTGCCTTTGCTCCGCCAGTCTCTCCGACGCTCTTACTGGAGGGTCCTCTCTGCCCCGAGGTCTGTCGCCGGTTTGGTGGACATTTTGAAAGGGCTCGGCGGGAAGGCCCAGGGTCTTTGCCAGTGACTCCATTTCCTCCGGGAGTCTGATGACCAGAAATTTACCTTTGTGGAAGATGGTAAGTTTAAACGGGAACCCCCATTTATATTTAATGCCTTTGTCCCGGAGTAGTAAAGTGAGGGGGCGCATCGCCTTCCGTCGGTCCACTGTTTGTTTGGAGAGGTCGCTATAGACCTGCAGGGGCTCATTCTGGAACGTGATCGTGTCCCTGTCTCTGCACGCTCCGATCAGTTTATCCTTAGCAGAGTAACTGTGAAGGCGCACGATCACGTCCCGCCGGCGGTTTGGATCCTCAGACCGTGGGCCCAGCGCTCTATGTGCCCTATCTATCTCCAGGTCATGGGAGGCAAGGTCAGGGGCGACAGCGAGGAAAAAGTCTACAAGGTAAGCCTTTAGATGGGTGGGCTGTATTGCCTCAGGAATCCCGCGGATCCGCAGGTTCTGCCTGCGGTCCCGGTTCTCCTGGTCTTCTAGGCCATCGCGGAGGGAGAGAATCTCCTGTCCTAGGCGGATTATCTCATCATCAGCTTCGGCCTGATGTTGGAGGGCCTCATCCAGCCTGGCCTCAAGTGTAGTGGTCCGCTCCTGTAGGCCCTGTATGTCACGTTTAATTTCAGCCACTGCCTCTTTGATGTTTGTCTCCAGCGATTTCTGGAGCTTAGCGTGGAGCTCCTCAAGGAACTCCTTAGTAATCCTCCCGTCTTGGGAGGGGGGGTTATCAGAAGGGCTTGCCGGTGCGGAGAGGCCTTGATTGCTTCGTGCCTCAGGTGGGCGGGCGCCATCTTGCCTTCTGCCTCCCGCCTCGGCAGGTTGTTTTGCCGAAGTGAAGAATTTGCCAACCCCCTGGGTTTGGTGGCTTTTCCCCTTGTTAGACATCCCTGCGGTTTTAGGGAGTGAATGGGAGCCTTTTGGGGGTTTTTCTATCGGAGAAAATCGCTTTAATATAGTGTTTATGCAGAGGGGTCTCCAGAGCTCTCCCTCTACCCGACTACCCTGGATGACGTCATCGGCACGCCCCTACAATAAAATCTTTTATTGGTAATTAATACAAAATAATGAAAAACAGGAGTGGTGTTAATAGATCCATGGCCAATCCCAATGAACAACACATTACTTATAAACATATACACTAACATAATATAGCAGTGAATCAATTGCTGACCCTGATGGAAAACATATATTGATGTTTAACAGAGTCTCTTGGAGGTAATTTCCTATTCAGTAGAATATATAGACCTGGTAGTATATACCTATAAGGGCTACGGACTCCCATTATTATAGTTTATACTGAAACTGCAGGATGTTAAAAGCAAACCCGGAGCACTAAATCTCTTAAAGGGGATAAACCAAAAGGGGTTCAGACAAAAAGTTGATCTAAAAAACTGCATAAAAAAAACATATAAAGCGCGTCCACATACTAAGTAGTGTTTAGCTGTGAGGTCACCAAAAAAAATAGTCTCAATGCAGAGTGCTTCAAAAGGTATAAAGTTGGCTCCTTGGATAGGGGACATAATATAGGAACATAGGCTCCTGTATCACATGTACAAGGTGTTTAAATAACAGGATGTGTGTCTTATAGCTGCTGCACCTTATTACTAAATGTAGCCAGGTTCCCCCCTGTCATGGCTGACCCCCTCCTCCCTTTCGGCCGACGCTGTGTACGAGGGAGTGAGGGGGGCCGTGTGCGCGAAGGAGCGATCCCTGGTAGCTAGGGACGCGAGCGGCGAGCAGGCCGGTTGCCGGGGACGCGATCGGGCCGTCGCTAAGGCCGCGATCGCGTTGCTACCGGCCCGGCGGCTCGGGAAGCAGGGCGCCGCCATGTTAGGGCTGTTGCGCATGCGCAGTGCCCCAACCCAGCGCGGGAGGACCAGATAGTTCGCGCATGCGCGAGATGAGCATGCCAGCCCCCAGGGTGCATAGGGGCAGAGACACCTGATGCCAGGGAGCCTATCAGAAGGCCAGATTCCCCTGCTAGCAAAGAGATACATTTCGCGGGGTTTTGCAGCCACGCATTCACTCAGGATCCGGACCAGCTAGGGGTAGGAGGTAGATGCAGGGGTGAGTGACCCTCTGCATTAGGCCAGCAGCCCCCAAGGTCCCAGTTAGGTCCTGAGCCATCTATTAGCTTGTGGAGCTTAGGGACAGGCCCTAGATAGGGACACTGCCCCATTTATTGGTTGAATAGACAGGGATACAGTGTTGAAGCCGTGCGGCCCTGTGAGGTGGGTTCTGGGCTCAGAACACCACCCAAGACCCTGCGACAAGGAGTGACATTGTTGCGCTGGACTTTCAACCCACGCGGTGTGGAGGACCCCGTCGGATCGTGTGGATTTATATCGCGGTACCCGTGGCTGGAGCCCGGGCAGGTAACCTGCAACTCACGTGCACCAACCAGGCCTATCACCAAACATAGTGGCTGCGCAGTCACACACACACACCTGTACAGTGGTATTTGACTTCGAGAACACGAGACATTTGGGTGGGGGTTACTGGACACAGGGTGGGGTCACACTGTGGGTGGTTAGCGTCCGCCGTGACGCCTAGAGGTGGTTAGCGTCCGCCGTGACGCCTAGAGGTGGTTAGCGTCCGCCGTGACGCCTAGAGGTGGTTAGCGTCCGCCGTGACGCCTAGAGGTGGTTAGCGTCCGCCGTGACGCCTAGAGGTGATAGCGTCCGCCGTGACGCATAGTGTGGTTAGCGTCCGCCGTGGCGCAATATGCTGTTATGCTGTTTTGATGTTATGCTGTTTTGATGTTATGCTGTTACGTGATTTGTGTGTTTCCATGCAGTAAAGCCCGTCCTGTTTTATATTCTGTAGTGTTGTGTGGTTGTTCCTGTGAGGGCCTCCTCCCACTCCGTTGGGATCCCTCCCAGGTGGAGGCGTTGCACCTAGAGATGTATGATAAAGATGTACCCCAGGTTCCCCAAGCGGAGGCTTAGGCTCCTGAGAGCCACACAGGTTGCACAGCACGTAGTAGCGGCGGTAGTCATAGGGAAGACCCGTTACATTTGGAGGCGCTGCTGAGAGTGAGACCTGGGGTGCCCGAACTCAGCAAAAATGTCGTTAGGTTACACGTTACCTTCCCGCCAAGAGGTGTACACGTGGGCGGTAAAAAGGCAAGTCCCGCCCTCACAAACCCTTGCTGTAGGACAAGTTCCCGCCAATGCCTCATCCTATGAACTATGTTTAATCCTAATGCAGTACCCAGGCTTAGAAGATGCCAGAATCTTGGGTCGCCGCTCCGACCCCGACGGGTCATGGTGCACCGTATTAATCACTGGGGGATGCGAATTGTCGCCACAGCAAGGCCCATCCAACTTGCGTTTCCACGGGGCCCTCAGCTCAGGGTGTCCTGTTATATATCCTGAAATGCCGATAAAACCCGAACCCTGTAGCCCCAGAACAGACCTGCTAGAGACTAGTATGCGCATGTCCCTGTCCCCACCAGAAAGTGTATGCGGGGATGAGGCCAGTGTATTATCCTGTGCTAATTGTCGCTCAAGCAGACGGAGCTCCAGCCCCAGTAGAATGGGAGAAATCCAATTACTAGCCCAGGCCATCCAACAACTGGGTAGGCCCAAGCACGAATCCCCTTCCCCTCAGCCATACCGCAAGTTAAAGCTCTTTTCAGGGGTAAACCCTACTCCCACTGGTGAAGAGGCTTTTGATGTTTGGAAGGAATATGCTTCACAGGTACTGGAAGAGTGGACCTGTCCTGATGAGGTGAAAAGACAACGAATCATGGAGTGCCTGCGCCCGCCTGCGTCCACTACCATCAAGATGTATAAAGATCAGCATACGGGGGTTACCGCACATCAGATGATGGAGTCGCTTACCCGGGCATATGGTAAGGAAGATGATGTGAGTGAACTATGGACTAAGTATTACAATCTCCGCCAGAAAGAGGGGGAAGACCTATCCGAGTTCATACAACGGATCCAATTGCTCTTGTGGGAGCTACGTTCCCGCCAAGTCATCAAGGCCTCAGAAGTAAATGAGTATAGGCGCACTCAATTCCTGCGGGGAGCCATACCCACGCACCATATCGTGATAATGCTCAGACGCACGCTACAGAAGGGAGACCCCCCTACTCTAGAAGACCTACTGGATGAGGTGAAGGGTCATGAGGCCTATACTAGGTTGCATACGCCCAAGAAGGCCAAAGACCCGCGCAAGGATGAGACCAAGGAAGCAACAGTGCCCAAAGCAAAGGGGAGCAAGAGCGGTAAGGATACGGCCACCCCGGAGGTGCCTAGGTCCGCTCCCAGGTCACTTGACGGTCCGGGTCCCCGCCCAGACTTCCGTTGCTTCAACTGTGGCGAGCAGGGCCATGTTGCAAGGAACTGTTCAAACCCCACTAAGGCCCAGACCTACACCGTGACCGTGCGGAAGGCAAGCTCGTCCCTATCAACCATACCCGAAGATGTTGCCGAGGAGTCGGGGGGGCCTTCCACGGAGGAGACGCCCCCGGCCAATGCTTACTGCCGAGTAGGGCCCACCGCTGTAATAAGAGTCGTCGTGGAGGGGATATACTCTTCAGCACTTCTGGACACTGGATCACAGGTGACCATCATCTACCGTCCATTCTACGACCAGCACCTCAGCCATCTTCCCTTGCAGTCAGCTGAAAAGATGAAGTTATGGGGACTGAGTAAAGATGATTATCCCATAGACGGAATAGTAGCGGTCAAGCTGGATATCTTGCAGTTGAACACTAACAAGTCGCATCCCATGCTGGTGGAAGCTTTGGTCTGTCCAGAGGCTCGAGAACATCCCAGTGCCCCCATCATACTAGGCACGAATGCCGATATTGTGAGGTCGGTGATTCGCTCATTCCTACAAGAAGCCGGTGAGCTACCGTTGTCATCCCTGAATATAGCCCCTGGCCTGCGGGAAGAATGCTATAGGGTGGCGTATGAGGAACAGTATGGTGAAATCTTTAATCAAGAGCGAGGGTTATTGCAGATTCCACCAGGGGGAGTGAGGCACGTGACAGCGCTGATCAAGTACCCCAGTCGGCACGAACACGACCGATACTTCTCGCTAGAGACCCTCCCCGAGTCTGAGAATCAGTGGGGATACCGAATGATACCTGAAGTACGGGATTGGCCATCTACTGTCCCTAGGAAGATTACCGTGTCTATCCAGAACATGTCTCTCCATACCGTGCCGCTGGAAGTAGGACAAAGGTTGGGTAGAATTTATCCTGTGGATCCTGTAGACGATCCAGTGACCGTTCACACTGCCCGTGTGGGAGAAGAGGCCGAGGCACTACAATTCGACTTCGGAGAGTCTCCCCTGGGAGAAGCATGGAAAGAGAAGCTATGTGCTCAGTTGAGAGAGAGACGAGATGTGTTCTCTACTAGTGAGATGGACGTGGGATGCAGCAGAAGCGCTCAGCACACGATTCGTCTGAATGATGACACGCCATTTAGGGAAAGGTCGCGCCGCTTAGCTCCCAGAGATGTGGAGGATGTGCGGGGTGTCCTGAACGAGATGGAAACGGCCGGCATAGTGACCGGATCTCGGAGTCCCTATGCCTCACCGATTGTGGTGGTACGAAAGAAGAATGGGTCTGTTCGATTGTGCGTGGACTACAGAACATTGAACAGACGTACTGTGCCTGACCAATACACGCTACCCCGAATAGAGGAGATTCTCAGCGCACTGTCCGGAAGCCAGTGGTTTAGCGTGTTGGACCTTCGATCTGGGTATTACCAGGTTCCGATGAGCCCTACTGATCAAGAAAAGACGGCGTTCGTCTGTCCCCTGGGATTTTATCAGTTTACTCGGATGCCCCAAGGTATCTGTGGTGCTCCAGCCACTTTCCAACGGCTTATGGAAAAGACGATTGGAGATATGTGTCCGCGTGAGTGTTTGGTCTATCTAGACGACATAATCGTGTTCGGAGCCACCCTTGAAGAACACGAGACTAGGCTGATGAAAGTATTGGATCGCTTAGGGAAAGAAGGCCTGAAGCTCTCATTGGATAAGTGCCGCTTCTGTCGAACATCGGTCACTTATGTGGGTCATATCGTGTCCGCAGACGGAGTGGCCACCGACCCGGCCAAGGTGGAGGCGGTGGTGAATTGGCCAAGACCCGAGAATGTGCTGGAGCTGAGGTCATTTCTCGGGTTCTGTGGATATTATAGAAGATTCGTGGATGGATACTCCAAGAAGGCAGCTGTGCTGAACGATCTGCTGAAGGTCTATCCAGAGGAACCCAAGCAGAAGAGGACCCCCCCAAGGACCCCCTTCGGGGATCGGTGGACGCCGGCTTGTGAGGAAGCATTTAAGAGGCTGAAGAATAGTTTAACAGAGGCTCCCATTCTAGCATATGCTGACCCGGAGAAGCCTTACATTCTGCACGTGGATGCCAGCCTCAACGGATTGGGAGCTGTACTACACCAGAAGTACCCCACTGGGCTTCGTCCTGTGGCGTATGCAAGTAGAAGTTTGACTCCCAGTGAAAAGAATTATCCAGTTCACAAATTGGAGTTCCTCGCCCTCAAATGGGCCATATCTGACAAACTACATGATTACCTATATGGGGTCACCTTCGAGGTCCGAACAGACAACAATCCGCTGACCTATGTACAAACCACGGCCAAGTTAGATGCGACCGGTCACAGATGGTTGGCCACCCTCGCCAATTACCAGTTTTCTATGAAATATAAGCCTGGACCTCTCAATATAGGAGCCGATGCTCTATCTAGGAGATCGGGACTGGGCGAGACCGCCGACGATGGCCCTTGGGAAGAAATTCCAGGACCAGGAATGAGAGCTATGTGTTCCACTGCTGCTATTGTAAACGACCGAGTGGCATTCTCCGAGCTACGAGTAGTGGATTCTTTAGGGTGTCGACCTCAAGCCCTTCCAGAAGCTTACTGCCACCCTGATGGCATGGGTCTAACACAAGACGTCATCTTCACGGTGAAGGAACTGGTACTAGCACAGACACATGATCCTGCGGCTAAGGCTGTCCGCGAGGCCCTACACAAAAATGACTCTGCACTGGTGAAACGGGCTCCTTGCGAGGATGTGGGTCTTCTCATGAGAGAATGGGATAAGTTTGAAATGGATAACGGCCTACTCTATAGGGTTGTTCAATTCCACAATCATCCTGACCGTCGACAACTATTTCTACCTCGGCGTATGCAAGGTCTCGTTTTAAGATCACTACATGATGATCATGGACATTTGGGGGTGGATAAGACCTTGGGTTTAGTGCGAGACCGGTTCTTCTGGCCTAGGATGCGGGAGTCAATTGAACAACACTGCAGAAAATGTCTACGGTGCATTCATAGGAAGACCCTTCCCACCCGTGCTGCTCCAATGGGCCATCTCAAAAGTGCTGGGCCTATGGATTTAGTTTGTATGGACTTTTTGTGCATAGAGCCAGATTCAAAGGGTATAGGAAATGTGCTAGTAGTGACAGATCACTACACTCGATACGCTCAAGCCTTCCCCACGAAGGACCAGAAGGCTACCACAGTGGCTAAAGTGCTGTGGGAGAAGTATTTTGTGCATTATGGTCTGCCCAGCAGGATGCACTCTGACCAGGGACGGGATTTTGAGAGCAAGCTGATCAAAGAGTTGCTAACACTGTTGAACATTCAAAAGTCCAGGACTACTCCCTACCACCCGGAGGGAGATGCTCTCCCTGAAAGATTTAATCGGACATTGCTGGACATGCTAGGCACTCTGAAAAATTCCCAAAAAGGAGAATGGAGTAAACATGTTGAGGCCTTGGTGCATGCCTACAATTGCACTAGGCACGAGTCCACCGGATACACCCCATACTTCATGATCTTCGGGAGAGAAGCCAGACTGCCAATCGACATCCGCCTACGGGTATCTACCGACGGGATATCCAACATGGCTCATTATCGATATGTGCAGAGACTCCAGGACAGTCTGCACCGTGCCTATCAGTTAGCTGAAAGAGCCACCGCTCGATTGAATGCCAATAATAAAAGACGGTACGACCTTTGGAGGGAACATCCAACCGAGACTGGTGGGCACCTCCCGAAGGCGCAACAAGTAAGGGGCCAGCTGACAAAGTACCGCCATTGGAATTTTCACCAAGTAATCAATCACTAGATCCTACCACTCCGAGTTTTGTGCCTCAAAGAGACAATGTTCAGTTGCAAAGAGACTTTCCCCAAACTGGTTCACCCTCTGCCAGAGAGTCTAGGCCTCAAGCCTACGATGGTCTGTCTCAAGAGGAAGAAATGGAGACTGAGACTCGCAGGAGTCAGAGAGTGAGACGCCCTCCCACTAGAGTGGCTTATGATTCATTAGGGGCACCTCACTATGAGTCTCAGCAGCAAGCTAAAGCCAAGCTAGCCTCAGTTATCAATATGTTTGTTGAACTGTACCATCTCGTTTAGAGTAATCGTTAAGTTGTACTTTAACACTGCATTTTTATTATATAAAGTTTGTACACTGTTGGAAGGTTATGTGGTTCAAGCGAGGACGTTGGAGTTCTCACCAGGGGGAGGATGTAGCCAGGTTCCCCCCTGTCATGGCTGACCCCCTCCTCCCTTTCGGCCGACGCTGTGTACGAGGGAGTGAGGGGGGGCCGTGTGCGCGAAGGAGCGATCCCTGGTAGCTAGGGACGCGAGCGGCGAGCAGGCCGGTTGCCGGGGACGCGATCGGGCCGTCGCTAAGGCCGCGATCGCGTTGCTACCGGCCCGGCGGCTCGGGAAGCAGGGCGCCGCCATGTTAGGGCTGTTGCGCATGCGCAGTGCCCCAACCCAGCGCGGGAGGACCAGATAGTTCGCGCATGCGCGAGATGAGCATGCCAGCCCCCAGGGTGCATAGGGGCAGAGACACCTGATGCCAGGGAGCCTATCAGAAGGCCAGATTCCCCTGCTAGCAAAGAGATACATTTCGCGGGGTTTTGCAGCCACGCATTCACTCAGGATCCGGACCAGCTAGGGGTAGGAGGTAGATGCAGGGGTGAGTGACCCTCTGCATTAGGCCAGCAGCCCCCAAGGTCCCAGTTAGGTCCTGAGCCATCTATTAGCTTGTGGAGCTTAGGGACAGGCCCTAGATAGGGACACTGCCCCATTTATTGGTTGAATAGACAGGGATACAGTGTTGAAGCCGTGCGGCCCTGTGAGGTGGGTTCTGGGCTCAGAACACCACCCAAGACCCTGCGACAAGGAGTGACATTGTTGCGCTGGACTTTCAACCCACGCGGTGTGGAGGACCCCGTCGGATCGTGTGGATTTATATCGCGGTACCCGTGGCTGGAGCCCGGGCAGGTAACCTGCAACTCACGTGCACCAACCAGGCCTATCACCAAACATAGTGGCTGCGCAGTCACACACACACACCTGTACAGTGGTATTTGACTTCGAGAACACGAGACATTTGGGTGGGGGTTACTGGACACAGGGTGGGGTCACACTGTGGGTGGTTAGCGTCCGCCGTGACGCCTAGAGGTGGTTAGCGTCCGCCGTGACGCCTAGAGGTGGTTAGCGTCCGCCGTGACGCCTAGAGGTGGTTAGCGTCCGCCGTGACGCCTAGAGGTGATAGCGTCCGCCGTGACGCATAGTGTGGTTAGCGTCCGCCGTGGCGCAATATGCTGTTATGCTGTTTTGATGTTATGCTGTTTTGATGTTATGCTGTTACGTGATTTGTGTGTTTCCATGCAGTAAAGCCCGTCCTGTTTTATATTCTGTAGTGTTGTGTGGTTGTTCCTGTGAGGGCCTCCTCCCACTCCGTTGGGATCCCTCCCAGGTGGAGGCGTTGCACCTAGAGATGTATGATAAAGATGTACCCCAGGTTCCCCAAGCGGAGGCTTAGGCTCCTGAGAGCCACACAGGTTGCACAGCACGTAGTAGCGGCGGTAGTCATAGGGAAGACCCGTTACATAAATGTATTACTGCCCGATTTTAAAG
This sequence comes from Ascaphus truei, assembly GCF_040206685.1. Classification (NCBI taxonomy): domain Eukaryota; kingdom Metazoa; phylum Chordata; class Amphibia; order Anura; family Ascaphidae; genus Ascaphus; species Ascaphus truei. Next base: position 138,357,989 of record NC_134488.1, read on the forward strand.
TCAGATCAGTGCTATAAACACTGCTGAGGACAAGCAAAGATCCTGAAATTGGATTACAAATTACAGATAAAGAAAAAGAAGAAAAGCACTTTGGATTATTTTTTTTTAACCTGTGGCCCGTTGCTGTTTGGGTTTGTGGATTGCATCACTATTAAAGATCAACAGCTGCTGCACTTTAGACACACCCCTGATGAAGTCAGTACCCCTTCTGACGAAACGCGTAAGGTTATGTTCGTAATCTAATCACCCATCAGCAGCACTAAGGACTTTCATACTTCAGGCTTTGAGACACGGGAGAATCCTGCATGATGGTTCATCTATTTACAAGAGTAGCGGAGCTAAGACTGATGTGGCCAGTCTGCTGTTTGCACGGAGTCTGAGGTATTTAGCGATCTCTAGAAAGAGGGAGTGTGGGTTCCTAGCACAGGAAACCGCTGACGGCTTGGGGGATCAGCTGTGCGGCCGAGTTCTTTTCTCCCCTCCCCCCTCCACCATTCCCCGTGTCCATCGGGGCTTCCGTTTGTTTTGAGTGACGTCAAACATCATCCGGATCGGCATATTTGTAGTCTCCAGGAAGAAGGAGACTTAGTCGACGGACTTAGCGGTCGCCCTTTACATCTACGAGTGGGTGAGATCTCTCCTTGCCTCTATACACAGCACTTGCTCTTTACCTCACTACCTCCGGTTTTGGATGTTATTTATGGACTTCCATTGCCACATTTCACATGAGAACTTTCTCCCTTGATATAACCCATCCCTCTCTGGTTACATGATTGCCTCATGAAATACACCTATACTTAGTTGCAGCTTAGTGATGGGCTTCCTATTTGTTTTTTAAACATTGCTGGTTCTTATTTACATATTTTGTTACATGTTTTCATAATTATCTTTGTCATCAACTTGGGGGCATTATTTGTCTTTTTTAATAAATCTGATTATATTTTATATTGCCTTTGGAATATTTGCGCTCTTCTGTTTTAATTTTTTTTGGATTAGGTTATCCCTATTAGAGCTACATTTTTCCAATAATTTTGCATTAATTATATTTCATTTTGATATATATTCATTTGCGTTCATATGTATTAATTATTTTATTTTTATATCACAATTACACTTTTGAGCACTGGTATTCCTTTTTTCCTGATATACATACACACTGTGTGTGGATGGATAGATAGATAGATAGATAGATAGATAGATAGATAGATAGATAGATAGATAGATAGATAGATAGATAGATAGATAGATAGATAGATAGATAGATAGGACACACAGTTAGGTCTGGAAATAATTGGACACTGATACAAGTTTCATAATTTTGGCTCTGTACGCCACCACAATGGATTTGAAATGAAACAACCGAGATGCAATAGAAGTGCAGACTTTCAGCTTTAATTCAAGTTGTTTAACATATATAGCCAGTACAACCAACCTCACGCTGATGAGACCCACAAGGTCGAAACAGTCTGTCTGTGAGTGGTTTTACTGGCTTTGCATCTCATCCCAGCCTATGTTTAAAAGCTGTGTTTAAAGCAGCATGCATTGGCTTAAGGGTTGTTCATGTAATGTGGGCTTGAGACAAAAGATAGCATTTTGTTCTCATTTGCATGTCATTTCCCAGAATTCCTTGCTGCAGTGGAAGCGCTGTGTGCTGTGTGATAATGGTGAAAGGCAGGGTTCCTGACCTGTCTAAACATGCAAATGAGCATACAGTGATATATATATATATACACATACATAATAAAAAAATAAATAGACGATACCGTTCTGTGGCTAACGAAATGCTTTTATTTGTGCGAGCTTTCGAGATACACTGATCTCTTCTTCCGGCGATGTTACAATGAATGAAGCAAGCAAAGGGTATACTTAAAAACAGTGTCTCTTCAATTGTTATCTGTGCTGGTCTCCCCCCCCCCCCCCTGTGTGGAAGTGATTTATGGCTAGAGGTGTTAAATGGTACCTGAAAGTTAGTGATGTAAGTGTGTGTGTGTGTGTGTATCTGTGTGAATATAAATGAATGGAGAGCCCACAGTGTATACAGTGCTTTACAAAAGGTGTGTGTGGAGTGGGAGTTAATATAAATGGTGTGGGTAGGTGTGGAAATGTGAGAGATTGTAGCAAAACTTAAAGTGTGTAGATACTATGTGGTCCCTATTGGTGTATAGGGATGGAAAAACAAGGAGTATTTGTATGTGTAAGAGACAGCTGTGTGTGCATACATATAGCACAGTATGTACAGACATGGCCTTTAGCGCTCATGGGAAGAGAGTTCACTTGTGTCAGTAATGACTCATAAAATTTCGATCTCTGTTAAGGCCACCGCTAAGTGTCCCGAACAGTTGCATACATTTGTATTCATGCAACCGTCTCTCTTTCGGTGTTTTAAGATTACCTTTGAGTATGGCAACCCTCAGATCGTACATCTTAAGGCCAGAGTCAGAGAAATGTTCGCCGACAGGACTGTCTCTTGTTCCACGTGTGATCCTGTGGCGATGCAGGTTCATTCTCTTGTTTAGCCCCTGCCCTGTCTCACCTATGTAGTAGCAGCCTCCTGGGCATTTCATGCACATGATGAGGTACACGACATTGCTGGAGGAACAGGTGAACCTTCCTCTGATTTTGTATTCCCGATTCCTGTGTGGTATTTGTATTGTGTCCGCTGTGTAGAGCATTGCGCAGGTTTTGCATCTTGCGTCCTGGCATGGTCTTGTCCCGCATTCAGTTGTGCTGTTGAATACTTTACTCCTCACCATAATATTCTTGAGATTATGAGGTTGTCTGTATGATAATAAGGGTGCTTCAGGGAAGACCTGTTGCAGACTTGTATCTTCCTGGAGGATGGGTTGTAGTTCCCTGGCGATCTTGCGTAGGGCTCCTAGGTGTGGGTTATATGTGACCACCAAAGGTACCCTGTCGCTTGTCTCCTTCTGTTTGTATTCAAGGAGATCACTTCTTGGTATTCTGGTGGCTTTGTGAATTTGCTGGTCTACAATTCTGTGGTTATATCCACGGTTTATAAAATCTGATCTCAAGGCTGTAATCCGCTGGTCTCTGTCTGCTGTGTCGGTGCATATCCGGTTGTATCGTATGGCTTGACTGTAGATGGTTGCATGTTTGGTGTGTGTCGGGTGGAAGCTATTGTCCCTCAAATAGCTGTCTCTGTCTGTAGGTTTGCGGTATACAGAAGTCTGTAGTTGGTTGTTCTTTATGGTGATGATGGTGTCTAGGAAGTATACTTCTTCCGGGGAATGGGTGAGTTTGAGGTTGATGGTCGGGTGGAACGTATTATCATACAGACAACCTCATAATCTCAAGAATATTATGGTGAGGAGTAAAGTATTCAGCAGCACAACTGAATGCGGGACGAAACCATGCCATGACGCAAGATGCAAAACCTGCGCAATGCTCTACACAGCGGACACAATACAAATACCACACAGGAATCGGGAATACAAAATCAGAGGAAGGTTCACCTGTTCCTCCAGCAATGTCGTGTACCTCATCATGTGCATGAAATGCCCAGGAGGCTGCTACTACATAGGTGAGACGGGGCAGGGGCTAAACAAGAGAATGAACCTGCATCGCCACAGCATCACACGCGGAACAAGAGACAGTCCTGTCGGCGAACATTTCTCTGACTCTGGCCATAAGATGAACGATCTGAGGGTTGCCATACTCAAAGGTAATCTTAAAACACCGAAAGAGAGACGGTTGCATGAATACAAATTTATGCAACTGTTCGGGACACTTAGCGGTGGCCTTAACAGAGATCGAAATTTTATGAGTCATTACTGACACAAGTGAACTCTCTTCCCATAAGCGCTATAGGCCATGTCTGTACATACTGTGCTATATGTATGCACACACAGCTGTCTCTCACACATACTAATACTCCTTGTTTTTCCATCCCTATACACCAATAGGGACCACATAGTATCCACACACACTTTTAGTTATGCTACAATCTCTCACATTTCCACACCTACCCACACCATTTATATTAACTCCCACTCCACACACACCTTTTGTAAAGCACTGTATACACTGTGGGCTCTCCATTCATTTATATTCACACTTATACACACACACACACACACACACACACACACACACACACTCTTACATCACTAACTTTCAGGTACCATTTAACACCTCTAGCCATAAATCACTTCCACACGGGGGGGGGGGGGAGTGAGAACAGCACAGATAACATTCGAAGAGACACTGTTTTTAAGTATACCCTTTGCTTGCTTCATTCATTGTAACATCGCCGAAAGAAGAGATCAGTGTATCTCGAAATCTCGCACAAATAAAAGCATTTCGTTAGCCACAGAACGGTATCATCTATTTATTTTTTGATTATTGAAGCTCGGCTAACACGGTACTGATCCCTCTACAAGTATATATACATACATACATACATACATACATACACACATCTTTCTCTCTCACTCCCTGCTTCTCTTTGCTATAACTGAGACCTGGCTCACTCAGTCTGACTCTGCTCTGGAAGCTGCCCTCTCCTATGGTGGCCTTTCCTTCTCCCACACTCCGCGCCCTGATGGCAGGGGTGGAGGCGTGGGGCTCCTGCTCTCCTCTGTCTGCCATTACCGAACCCTTCCTATTCCCCCCTCTCTTGCTTTCCCCTCCTTTGAGGCTCACACTGTCCAGATCTTCTCTCCTCTCCCTGTTCATGTGGCGGTCATCTATCGCCCACCTACCTCTACTCATCCCCCTTCTGCCTTTCTCTCTCACTTTGAATCCTGGCTCTCTTTCTTTCTCTCCTCAGACTCCCCTGTTCTTCTCCTTGGGGACTTCAATTGCCACATTGATGACCCCTCTCTCTCTTGGGCTTCCCGCTTTCTTTCTCTTACCTCTTCTTTTGGCCTTCAACAGTGGACTGCAGCCAGCACCCACAAGGATGGCCACTACTTAGACCTTGTTTTCACTAAAAACTTCTCTCTCTCCGATTTCTCCATTTCCCCTTTTCCTCTCTCGGACCATCATCTCATCTCATTCTCTTTATCTCGCTTCTCCCCTTCTCCACCTCCATCTACCCCCCGGTTCTGCAGAAACCTGCGCTCTATTCACTTACCTGACTTTGAGTCCACTTTACGCTCCTCCCTCTCCTCTCTCAGCTCTGCTACAGACCCTGACAACCTGGTCAGAAAGTACAACTCTGTCTTGTCCTCGTCTCTTGATCTACATGCCCCGCTTTCTCTCTGCCGCCCTCGCCCTTCTAACCCCAGACCCTGGCTAAATTCCCACACGCGCATGCTGCGTTCCTCCACTCGTTCCTCTGAACGCCTCTGGAGGAAGTCTCACACTCTCGCAGACTTCCTTCACTACAAATTTATGCTATCCTGTTTCAACTCTGCCCTCTCGCAAGCTAAACAAGCCTACTTTTCTGCACTAACATGCACAAGTCTAACCCACGCCGACTGTTCTCTGTCTTTGATGCTCTACTCAAACCACCCTCAGCTGCCTCTCCTTCCTCCATCTCCGCTCAGGACTTTGCTGACTATTTTAAGGAAAAGGTGGAATCCATACGGCAGAACATCCCCTGTTTCTTCCCCCCATCCTACACCTCTTCCTAACTCTCCTCCTGCCTTCCTTGAGTCTTTTTCCACTGTCTCAGAGGAGGATGTGTCGCTGTTGATCTCCTCTTCTCCCTCTACCACTTGCCCTCTTGACCCCATTCCCTCCCATCTCCTAAAACCTCTAGCTCCTACTATAATCCCTACGCTTACACACATTTTTAACTCCTCCCTCTGCTCTGGAACCTTTCCATCCTCCTTCAAACATGCAACAGTCATACCATTACTCAAAAACAGCAAGCTTGACCCTACCTGTCTTTCTAACTATCGACCTGTCTCCCTCCTGCCTTTTGCCTCTAAACTACTTGAACGTCTTGTATTCTCTCGCTTGCTCCATTTTCTCAACACCTATTCTCTCCTAGACCCTCTACAATCTGGCTTCCGCACTGCTCACTCCACCGAAACAGCCCTCACTAAAATAACTGACGACCTCCATGCTGCCAAAGACAGAGGTCATTACACTCTGCTCATATTACTCGACCTCTCTGCAGCATTTGACACCGTGGACCACCCTCTTCTCCTCCACATTCTCCATACTCTAGGTATTTGGAACAAAGCTCTATCCTGGATCTCATCTTACCTCTCCCATCGTACTTTTAGTGTCTCTTCTGCTAACACCTCCTCCTCCTCTATTGATCTCTCTGTGGGGGTACCCCAGGGCTCTGTCCTGGGACCTCTTCTCTTTTCTCTGTACACACTCTCTCTAGGTGACCTAATAACATCTTTTGGGTTTAATTATCACCTCTATGCCGACGACACACAAATATACTTTTCAACACCTGACCTTACACCTGCTGTACAAACCAAAGTTTCTGAATGTCTCTCTGCTATATCATCCTGGATGGCCCTCCGACGCCTTAAACTCAACATGGCTAAAACAGAGCTCCTCATACTTCCTCCCAAACCTGGCCCTACTACCTCCTTCCACATTACTGTTGGAACTACAATCATTCACCCAGTAGCCCAAGCACGCTGCCTAGGGGTCACATTCGACTCCTCTCTCACATTCGCCCCTCACATTCAAAACATTTCTAAAACTTGTCGCTTTTTCCTCCGCAATATAACTAAGATTCGCCCTTTCCTCTGTTGTTCGACTGCTAAAACTCTGACTCAGGCCCTCATTCTCTCCCGTCTTGATTACTGTAACCTCCTGCTGTCCGGCCTTCCTGCCTCTCACCTGTCTCCCCTACAATCTATCCTAAATGCTGCTGCCAGAATCACTCTACTCTTTCCTAGATCTGTCTCAGCATCTCCCCTCATGAAATCCCTCTCCTGGCTTCCGATCACTTAACACTTAACCCCCTCAGGTGCATTTTCATTTCTGCGTGTAACCTGTGAAATAGATGGTCAGCCCTTGCTGCTCTCCGGAGATAATAAAGGAACATGACATACAGTATGTAAAGGCGGCTGCATTAATGACCCTCACTGGGGACACACAGGAGACATTACAGGCGAGGCTCGAGCTGCGGGGGCTTTTGGATGTCATGGTGGTGAGAGTGATGGGGAGACCAGGACCAGGGCTCAAGAGAAACAATAGTCCCATGTCACATTGGTGAATACTTAAAGCCAGAGCCGGCGTTAGTCTGTGTCCCTGTCCTCCCCCTCAGTATTCACAGCTGTCAAGGACATTCGGTCAGTCGTTTTGCCGCGACTCACCCCACTGCGGCCACTTCACCACCAACGTAAGTGCTTATACCCCTACCCAAAAACCTTATATCCTAAGCTCCCTTCCTTAACCTAAAATTCCCTACCATAAGCCCTTACCCAAAACCCCCTACCCAAAAACCCTTAAATTAACATACTGCCACACAAGGACAGTAATAAAACTCACATTAGAAGCGGTTGGTGGCAGAGGGACCGTCGGCGGCCAATTGGTAGCGGCGAAACTATTCCAATTCACAGCTAAGTGAGGCTACCGACCACTTCAGCATAATGGGGAACGCACATTTTATTAGAACCAACAGCATGGAAATATAAAACAAGAACATTTTCCTTTAAATAGAAGAATGATACAAATAACCAGCATTTAAAAAGTTATAAGTTTGTTTTATGCACCATAAACTAAAGTCACTTTGCATTGTGATTCAGCGTAACACAGACACACGTGTACACTTATATGTGAGCGTCTTAGTCGCTGGTAATCCCTAAACATAGAAGGTAATGGACTATACAAAGCACATTAATCCGGTGCTCCAAAAAAACTAAAAAGGTGAATCACTGGAGGCGCTGTAGAACAGATGAATAGATCTAAATGAGGTCTTCACCTGTGTCTCAAAATAGGAGTGCAGGCCATTGGATATGAGTGTGTACATATAAAGCAATGTCTCTATAGAAATAGATATAATGTGTCTTAACTAACAACTGGCTGATCTCGTTCAGCACAAGACTGTTGTAGTTTGCTACTCACGGACTACAGGTACGTTTCTGACAGCTTCCAAGAATCCAAAACCTTGCGTCAACATGAAAACTTCGCTCAGAGGATCCCAGGGGCCAAAAGCCACGGCAGTAGCAGGGAAGGGGATCACTGTGCGGTCATCCGTCACTCCAAGGAAAGATGTAATCCCCAGTCGTGCGGGCTAGCTCATAACAGGGCTCCTAACCGCAAAGTGGATGTTAATGCACTCCCTCTGTGAACCTCAGGTTGTTCACAAGCCGTGCAGCCCCTCCACTGAGCATGCAGCCTCACTCCACAGGTGCCAGAGGGAGGCGTCAGAGTAGGTATATGCAGACCTTTACAGCGTCTCCAGAATGGCGTGCCTCCAGGTAAGTAAACAGCAAGCTGAATCCAAACAGGAACTGGAGCAGAGCCTCACCAATGCAACATGGGACACAGGAATTTCTTTCAAGGATTTATTGGGTTAAAAGAACATAGGGACAAAGTTCTGACAAAAACTTTATCTTTGATAAAGCGCCCTGAGCTTGAAACATGTCAGAGTTCTTGTCAGGACTTTCTCCCTATGTTCTTTTAACCCAATAAATCCTTGAAATAAATTTCTGTGTCCCATGTTGCATTGATGAGGCTGTGCTCCAGTTCCTGATTGGATTCTGCTTATCCCTAAACATGCCTGGCTTTAGAGAAAGATCTCTCCCCTGTGTGTGTTCTCTTGTGTGTGTTCAGGCTGGATAAGTCACTAAATCCCTTCCCACATTCCCCACATACATGCGGCCTCTCCCCTGTGTGTGTCCTCTTGTGTCTGGTCAGGTGGGATAACACACTAAATCCCTTCTCACATTCCCCACATACATACGGTCTCTCCCCTGTGTGTGTCCTCTTGTGTGTGTCCAGTCTAGATAAGTCTCTAAATCCCTTCCCACATTCCCCACATACATGCGGTCTCTCCCCTGTGTGTGTCATCTTGTGTCTGATCAGGTGGGATAACACACTAAATCCCTTCTCACATTCCCCACATACATGCGGTCTCTCCCCTGTGTGTGTCATCTTGTGTCTGATCAGGTGGGATAACACACTAAATCCCTTCTCACATTCCCCACATACATGCGGTCTCTCCCCTGTGTGTGTCCTTATGTGTGTGTTCAGGCTGTATATCCGACTAAATCCCTTCCCACATTCCCCACATACATGTGGTCTCTCACCTGTGTGTGTCTTCTTGTGTGTGTTCAGGTTGGATAACTGACTAAATCCATTCCCACATTCCCCACATACATGCGGTTTCTCACCTGTGTGTGTCCTCATGTGTGTGTTCAAATGGAATAACACACTAAATCCCTTCTCACACTCCCCACATACATGCGGTTTCTCACCTGTGTGTGTCCTCTTGTGTCCGATTAGACTTGATAAATCACTAAATCCCTTCCCACATTCCCCACATAAATGTGGTCTCTCACCTGTGTGTGTCCTCTTGTGTCTGATTAGACTTGATAAATCACTAAATCCCTTCCCACATTCCCCACATACATGTGGTCTCTCCCCTGTGTGTGTCCTCATGTGTGTGTTCAGGCTGTATAACTGATTAAATCCCTTCCCACATTCCCCACATACATGCGGTCTCTCCCCTGTGTGTGTCCTCTTGTGTGTGTTTAGGTTGGATAACTTATTAAATCGCTTCCCACATTCCCCACATACATGCGGTCTCTCCCCTGTGTGTGTCCTCATGTGAATGTTCAGGTCTGATAACTGACTAAATCCGTTCCCACATTCTCCACATACATGCGGTCTCTCCCCTGTGTGTGTCCTATTGTGCATGTTCAGGTGGGATAACACACTAAATCCCTTCCCACATTCCCCACATACATGCGGTCTCTCCCCTGTGTGTGTCCTATTGTGCATGTTCAGGTGGGATAACTGACTAAATCCCTTCCCACATTCCCCACATACATGTGGTCTCTCCCCTGTGTGTGTCCTCTTCTGTAGGTTCTGGTCTGATAACCAAGTCAGATTCTTCCCACTTTCTCCAAGATCTTTTCCGGTGGCACCTTCCAATATATATTCTTTTGAATAAGAAGCAGTTACATTGTTTATTAATTGCCTCGACTGGTTGAAAGTTGCATTTTCGGTTACATGTATTGGAATGTTGCAAGATTGTTCTGTCCTCATCTTTTCCATATACTCATTTGGGTGTTTGAACTTCAGATGTTTGAGGAGGTAATCCTGACTGCTAAAAGCAACCTTGCAATCTTGGCATGGGGGGATTATTGGTACTATCGGAACTAGACAAGAGACAAAAAAGTCACAGTTACACAAACTGTCTTACAGAAGGCCATGCAGGAGAGGTAAGTTGGAATATCACAAACAGTTCAGGATGAAAGTAAACTGTAGATGTACATTGTACAAAGGAAGGGTTTAGCACAACATGTGCAGCATTAGGGCCGGGAGAGCAGATGTAGTGGATCATACATTTAAAGTGAATCAAAGTATTTAAAGATTTAAAAAGAAATCTCACTTGCTGGAAAACTCAATTAAAGTGGTAGAAATCTTGTCAAATCCTTTGATGCATAAAAAAAAGGGGGAAAGAATCCCTTTCTAATGCACTCAGTGTTGTGTAATGAACTAGATACAATAAAATCTTTTATTGGTAATTAATACAAAATAATGAAAAGCAGGAGTGGTGTTAATAGATCCATGGCCAATTTAATGAACAACACATTACTTATAAACATATACGCTAACATAATATAGCAGTGAATCAATTGCTGACCCTGATGGAAAACATATATTGATGTTTAACAGAGTCTCTTGGAGGTAATTTCCTATTCAGTAGAATATATAGACCTGGTAGTATATACCTATAAGGGCTACGGACTCCCATTATTATAGTTTATACTGAAACTGCAGGATGTTAAAAGCAAACCCGGAGCACTAAATCTCTTAAAGGGGATAAACCAAAAGGGGTTCAGACAAAAAGTTGATCTAAAAAACTGCATAAAAAAAACATATAAAGCGCGTCCACATACTAAGTAGTGTTTAGCTGTGAGGTCACCAAAAAAAATAGTCTCAATGCAGAGTGCTTCAAAAGGTATAAAGTTGGCTCCTTGGATAGGGGACATAATATAGGAACATAGGCTCCTGTATCACATGTACAAGGTGTTTAAATAACAGGATGTGTGTCTTATAGCTGCTGCACCCTATTACTAAATGTATTACTGCCCGATTTTAAAGTCAGATCAGTGCTATAAACACTGCTGAGGACAAGCAAAGATCCTGAAATTGGATTACAAATTACAGATAAAGAAAAAGAAGAAAAGCACTTTGGATTATTTTTTTTTAACCTGTGGCCCGTTGCTGTTTGGGTTTGTGGATTGCATCACTATTAAAGATCAACAGCTGCTGCACTTTAGACACACCCCTGATGAAGTCAGTACCCCTTCTGACGAAACGCGTAAGGTTATGTTCGTAATCTAATCACCCATCAGCAGCACTAAGGACTTTCATACTTCAGGCTTTGAGACACGGGAGAATCCTGCATGATGGTTCATCTATTTACAAGAGTAGCGGAGCTAAGACTGATGTGGCCAGTCTGCTGTTTGCACGGAGTCTGAGGTATTTAGCGATCTCTAGAAAGAGGGAGTGTGGGTTCCTAGCACAGGAAACCGCTGACGGCTTGGGGGATCAGCTGTGCGGCCGAGTTCTCTTCTCCCCTCCCCCCTCCACCATTCCCCGTGTCCATCGGGGCTTCCGTTTGTTTTGAGTGACGTCAAACATCGTCCGGGTCGGCATATTTGTAGTCTCCAAGAAGAAGGAGACTTAGCCGACGGACTTAGCGGTCGCCCTTTACATCTACGAGTGGGTGAGATCTCTCCTTGCCTCTATACACAGCACTTGCTCTTTACCTCACTACCTCCGGTTTTGGATGTTATTTATGGACTTCCATTGCCACATTTCACATGAGAACTTTCTCCCTTGATATAACCCATCCCTCTCTGGTTACATGATTGCCTCATGAAATACACCTATACTTAGTTGCAGCTTAGTGATGGGCTTCCTATTTGTTTTTTAAACATTGCTGGTTCTTATTTACATATTTTGTTACATGTTTTCATAATTATCTTTGTCATCAACTTGGGGGCATTATTTGTCTTTTTTAATAAATCTGATTATATTTTATATTGCCTTTGGAATATTTGCGCTCTTCTGTTTTAATTTTTTTTGGATTAGGTTATCCCTATTAGACCTACATTTTTCCAATAATTTTGCATTAATTATATTTCATTTTGATATATATTCATTTGCGTTCATATGTATTAATTATTTTATTTTTATATCACAATTACACTTTTGAGCACTGGTATTCCTTTTTTCCTGATATACATACACACTGTGTGTGGATGGATAGATAGATAGATAGATAGATAGATAGATAGATAGATAGATAGATAGATAGATAGATAGATAGATAGATAGATAGATAGATAGGACACACAGTTAGGTCTGGAAATAATTGGACACTGATACAAGTTTCATAATTTTGGCTCTGTACGCCACCACAATGGATTTGAAATGAAACAACCGAGATGCAATAGAAGTGCAGACTTTCAGCTTTAATTCAAGTTGTTTAACATATATAGCCAGTACAACCAGCCTCACGCTGATGAGACCCACAAGGTCGAAACAGTCTGTCTGTGAGTGGTTTTACTGGCTTTGCATCTCATCCCAGCCTATGTTTAAAAGCTGTGTTTAAAGCAGCATGCATTGGCTTAAGGGTTGTTCATGTAATGTGGGCTTGAGACAAAAGATAGCATTGTGTTCTCATTTGCATGTCATTTCCCAGAATTCCTTGCTGCAGTGGAAGCGCTGTGTGCTGTGTGATAATGGTGAAAGGCAGGGTTGCTGACCTGTCTAAATATGCAAATGAGCATACAGTAATATATATATATATATATATACATACACATACATAATCAAAAAATAAATAGACGATACCGTTCTGTGGCTAACGAAATGCTTTTATTTGTGCGAGCTTACGAGATACACTGATCTCTTCTTCCAGTGATGTTACAATCAATGAAGCAAGCAAAGGGTATACTTAAAAACAGTGTCTCTTCGATTGTTATCTGTGCTGGTCTCCCCCTCCCTGTGTGGAAGTGATTTATGGCTAGAGGTGTTAAATGGTACCTGAAAGTTAGTGATGTAAGTGTGTGTGTGTGTATCTGTGTGAATATAAATGAATGCAGAGCCCACAGTGTATACAGTGCTTTACAAAAGGTGTGTGTTGAGTGGGAGTTAATATAAATGGTGTGGGTAGGTGTGGAAATGTGAGAGATTGTAGCAAAACTTAAAGTGTGTAGATACTATGTGGTCCCTATTGGTGTATAGGGATGGAAAAACAAGGAGTATTTGTATGTGTAAGAGACAGCTGTGTGTGCATACATATAGCACAGTATGTACAGACATGGCCTTTAGCGCTCATGGGAAGAGAGTTCACTTGTGTCAGTAATGACTCATAAAATTTCGATCTCTGTTAAGGCCACCACTAAGTGTCCCGAACAGTTGCATAAATTTGTATTCATGCAACCGTCTCTCTTTCGGTGTTTTAAGATTACCTTTGAGTATGGCAACCCTCAGATCGCACATGATGAGGTACACGACATTGCTGGAGGAACAGGTGAACCTTCCTCTGATTTTGTATTCCCGATTCCTGTGTGGTATTTGTATTGTGTCCGCTGTGTAGAGCATTGCGCAGGTTTTGCATCTTGCGTCCTGGCATGGTCTTGTCCCGCATTCAGTTGTGCTGTTGAATACTTTACTCCTCACCATAATATTCTTGAGATTATGAGGTTGTCTGTATGATAATAAGGGTGCTTCAGGGAAGACCTGTTGCAGACTTGTATCTTCCTGGAGGATGGGTTGTAGTTCCCTGGCGATCTTGCGTAGGGCTCCTAGGTGTGGGTTATATGTGACCACCAAAGGTACCCTGTCGCTTGTCTCCTTCTGTTTGTATTCAAGGAGATCACTTCTTGGTATTCTGGTGGCTTTGTGAATTTGCTGGTCTACAATTCTGTGGTTATATCCACGGTTTATAAAATCTGATCTCAAGGCTGTAATCCGCTGGTCTCTGTCTGCTGTGTCGGTGCATATCCGGTTGTATCGTATGGCTTGACTGTAGATGGTTGCATGTTTGGTGTGTGTCGGGTGGAAGCTATTGTCCCTCAAATAGCTGTCTCTGTCTGTAGGTTTGCGGTATACAGAAGTCTGTAGTTGGTTGTTCTTTATGGTGATGATGGTGTCTAGGAAGTATACTTCTTCCGGGGAATGGGTGAGTTTGAGGTTGATGGTCGGGTGGAACGTATTATCATACAGACAACCTCATAATCTCAAGAATATTATGGTGAGGAGTAAAGTATTCAGCAGCACAACTGAATGCGGGACGAAACCATGCCATGACGCAAGATGCAAAACCTGCGCAATGCTCTACACAGCGGACACAATACAAATACCACACAGGAATCGGGAATACAAAATCAGAGGAAGGTTCACCTGTTCCTCCAGCAATGTCGTGTACCTCATCATGTGCATGAAATGCCCAGGAGGCTGCTACTACATAGGTGAGACGGGGCAGGGGCTAAACAAGAGAATGAACCTGCATCGCCACAGCATCACACGCGGAACAAGAGACAGTCCTGTCGGCGAACATTTCTCTGACTCTGGCCATAAGATGAACGATCTGAGGGTTGCCATACTCAAAGGTAATCTTAAAACACCGAAAGAGAGACGGTTGCATGAATACAAATTTATGCAACTGTTCGGGACACTTAGTGGTGGCCTTAACAGAGATCGAAATTTTATGAGTCATTACTGACACAAGTGAACTCTCTTCCCATGAGCGCTATAGGCCATGTCTGTACATACTGTGCTATATGTATGCACACACAGCTGTCTCTCACACATACTAATACTCCTTGTTTTTCCATCCCTATACACCAATAGGGACCACATAGTATCCACACACACTTTTAGTTATGCTACAATCTCTCACATTTCCACACCTACCCACACCATTTATATTAACTCCCACTCCACACACACCTTTTGTAAAGCACTGTATACACTGTGGGCTCTCCATTCATTTATATTCACACTTATACACACACACACACACACACACACTCTTACATCACTAACTTTCAGGTACCATTTAACACCACTAGCCATAAATCACTTCCACACGGGGGGGAGGGGGGTGAGACAAGCACAGATAACATTCCAAGAGACACTGTTTTTAAGTATACCCCTTGCTTGCTTCATTCATTGTAACATCGCCGAAAGAAGAGATCAGTGTATCTCGAAATCTCGCACAAATAAAAGCATTTCGTTAGCCACAGAACGGTATCATCTATTTATTTTTTGATTATTGAAGCTCGGCTAACACGGTACTGATACCTCTACAAGTATATATACATACATACACACACACACACACACACACACACACACACACACACACACACACACACACACACACACACACACACACACACACACACACACACACACACACACACACACACACACACAGAGTCATGCAATTTTTTTAAATCCTACCCTGCTTCGTGGAGGTGCTGCTGCGTGCCAAAAAAGGGCATGATGTCAGAGACGCGGGAACAGACTACCAGCATGCGCCAGCATTTGCATGTTCCCGCCAGCACCTCCCAACAGTACCTCACCTCAGCAGAACAAGCGAATGCCTCAATCAAGTCAATCGTGCCGATAGAAATCTGTTCTGCCGGAATGTTTGCTGGGTCTAGATAGAATCACTCTCCTTTGAATCCAGCGGCACAGAGAATGTAGTAGCCGGTATGATGGGCATGAGGTATCCCCTGGTGCAGACACGCACACTGAGCTGCACTGCATCTACAGGAAATCCCCCAGCTGACTTTCATCATCCTTGCTGGGTAAGGGATTCCCTCAAATCATAATCGTTATCTCTGGTATTATTGTCTGCTATGTATGTATTATTTGTATATTCTTTGTTTTTGTTCTGAGCAGGCAATACAATAGTAAATAAATTTACTATTTTTTTAAAAATATATTCACCTTGGAGGTTTAATTCAGCCTAGTGTTCCTGTCTGGTGGGGGATAACTTGTGAGGAGCGCAGGTGTCACCATATAATATATTTATAATGATAAATAAGATATAATAATAACATTGCAAGTCCAACCTAACTAGTGTAAGAATAAAAATTATTAATTATATTGTGCAACGTTTATAAATACACACACAAACACACACACACACACACACACACACACACACACACACACACACACACACACACACACACACACACACACACACACACACACACACACACACATTACAGCGGCGGTAGAAAAGATTATTTTCAGAGTCTCTCCCCTCGTCGGCCCGGTCCACGGTCACTGCCGTGCGCACGCCCATTAGAGAAAGGCGGACTAACCACAGCGAATTATAAGTCCCGCGCACGCACTATATTACGGGCCTTAGCCTCGCCCTGCTCTCCCAGCCCCGCCCTGCTCTCCCAGCCCCGCCCTGCTCTCCCAGCCCCGCCAAGCTCTCCCAGCCTCGCCAACCTCTCCCAGCCTCGCCCTGCTCTCCCAGCCCCGACCTGCTCTCCCAGCCTCGCCCTGCTCTCCCAGCCCCGCCCTGCTCTCCCAGCCCCGCCAAGCTCTCCCAGCCTCGCCAACCTCTCCCAGCCTCGCCCTGCTCTCCCAGCCCCGACCTGCTCTCCCAGCCTCGCCCTGCTCTCCCAGCCCCGCCCTGCTCTCCCAGCCTCGCCCTGCTCTCCCAGCCCCGCCAACCTCTCCCAGCCCCGCCAAGCTCTCCCAGCCTCACCCTGCTCTCCCAGCCCCGACCTGCTCTCCCAGCCTCACCCTGCTCTCCCAGCCCCGACCTGCTCTCCCAGCCTCGCCCTGCTCTCCCAGCCCCGCCCTGCTCTCCCAGCCTCGCCCTGCTCTCCCAGCCCCGCCAAGCTCTCCCAGCCCCGCCAACCTCTCCCAGCCTCGCCCTGCTCTCCCAGCCTCGCCCTGCTCTCCCAGCCCCGCCCTGCTCTCTCAGCCCCGCCCTGCTCTCTCAGCCCTGCCCTGCTCTCCCAGCCCCGCCCTGCTCTCCCAGCCCCGCCCTGCTCTCCCAGCCCTGCCAAGCTCTCCCAGCCCCGCCCTGCTCTCCCAGCCTCGCCCTGTTCTCTCAGCCTCGCCCTGCTCTCCCAGCCTCGCCCTGCTCTCCCAGCCCTGCCCTGCTCTCCCAGCCTCGCCCTGCTCTCCCAGCCTCGCCAAGCTCTCCCAGCCTCGCCAAGCTCTCCCAGCCTCGCCCTGCTCTCCCAGCCTCGCCCTGCTCTCCCAGCCCTGCCCTGCTCTCCCAGCCTCGCCCTGCTCTCCCAGCCTCGCCCTGCTCTCCCAGCCTCGCCAAGCTCTCCCAGCCTCGCCCTGCTCTCCCAGCCTCGCCCTGCTCTCCCAGCCTCGCCCTGCTCTCCCAGCCTCGCCCTGCTCTCTGGTGCCCAGAAATTGTGCTAATTTATATCATGTAAATATAATTTGTAAATCCTAATTAGAATATTTCCCAGGTATTTCAGGTGTGCTGCTCTTTTGTGCACAGGTATCTCTACACATCTTGTTTAAAGGTGCGTTTTGGGGAGGAGGGTAGGGGTATATATATATATAACTTGGCCCTCTAATAAAGAAAAGTTTCTCTCTCTCTCTTACTCTGTCCTTCTCAGGGCGTGGATGGGAGCTACGCCTGTATGTTAGACCATAATTAGCCAATGGCCTTTAGTGGATATGCAATGTTATATGAATGCTGTGAAGCCATGTATACAGGTTATTATTATACTACCTGAAAGTATTTCATGTTATTCCCAATAACAATGTATCCAACTCAGCCCCTAGTGACTATGCGGTTAGAATGTCTTTACTTTGCTGAAGAAGAAAATGTCCCATTCATTGGACTAGAGCTGAACTTTTCAGATGGTAAATGCACGGATTTGGGATGTGTTTAGACGTCACACCATGCTTTGGGGGCGCAGGATACTGTGACCCACAAGATCCCTTTATAAAAAGAGACAGAAACCGAATCTTTAAAACAAAGTGCACCCAGTTGTGGCAGTTGTGACACTTACTTCTTTCTTGAACTTACCGTTTGCATGCAGAACAGATTGTGCTGTACCGATACTGACAGAACTTGGGGTGTCAGCTGGGAAACCCTTAAATTCCTCCTGGTTTTCCTCCCCATCAGAATAAAACATTGCTGCCAGAATCTGCTCATTCTTGTGAACTTCATCACTTGGGAACTCAGGGCGGGTCTTGCTCTTCTGTAAAAGTGTGTAAGTACTTACTTTAGGGTGATACGAAGATGTTTGTTCATTGAATTTCACTGTCACAAACCTGACATGTGATCTCATTCAATATGGCGTGACGCCGCTTCTCTGTGCCAGTGACACGTGTGCGCTCCCTTCTGTAATGATCTTTGTGGGTTTATAGAGCAGGAAACCATTTGAATGAGAAAGACAAACCTTTTAATAAGCAATAAGGGTCGGCGACCCTGTCCCAGCTCTCCTCAGCTGCGGGTCCCTCTCTCGCCAAACCCTCCCCCCTTCCCAATACCACACACATATATATTTATACCATCAACAGTGATTTATATCTCAGTCACTAGTACTAGGCAGAAGCGGAAGGGGTGCACAGGCCCGCCAACAGGGGGGGGGGGGCTACCAGGGGTTGGCGTCTTAGGCCCTGTGAGTCGCCGTCGGGCCAGTGTCAAAAATATGTTCTATGTATTGGGGGGCTTTGGGGAATTTTTCTATGTATTGGGGGGCTTTGGGGAATTTTTCTATGTATTGGGGGCTTTGGGGAATTGTTCTATGTATTGGGGGGCTTAGGGGTATTTTTATATGGGTTGGGGTATTTTTTATATGTATTGAGGAGGGTTGTTTTTTTATATGATGTGTGTATGTATGTATGTGGGGGGTTATATATGTTTTTATATGTATTGGGTAGGTGGTTTTTTTGGGGCGGTGGGGGAGGTTGTATATATTTGAGGGTGGGGTTTTTTTTGTATGTATTTGGGGGTGGGAAGTTTTTTGCATTGGGGGGGTAGGAAGTTTTTTGGTATATATCTTGAATTTTACTTTATACTTTTTACCATATATGTTTTGTCAATGGGATGTAGCATTGGGCACCCCTGTCTCTTGTTATATACAATTGCCACGCTCAGTAGCTCTCTTGTTGACATAAATATATATATTCATGATGTGGTGGGTGTAGGAGTTTGAGCTAGCTGGGAATGTGTGTTAATCAATTTCTGACTGGTAGCAGTTGTTTGGAGGCTGGTGGCACCTCCCCCCAGAGCTCACTCCTCCCCCCAGAGCTCACTCCTCCTCCCAGAGCTCACTCCTCCCCCCAGAGCTCACTCCTCCCCCCAGAGCTCACTCCTCCCCCCAGAGCTCACTCCTCCCCCCAGAGCTCACTCCTCCTCCTTCACCTTTTTAACTTGGGAGGTCTTTTCATTTGCTGCAGGAACAGGACCTAAGATGGTTCTTCCCTTCTCACAGAGGTAAAAGGAAGTGTTCACAGAGTAGTGTAGGACCTGCATTCATTTGGTTATACCTTGGCGTTGGTATGCAGGCTTATGACGCTTTGGCCAAAGGGTTAACTAAATAACCAAGTATTTAATATTATTATTACAGTATTTGACTTTATACTTTTTGAAACAGAAGAAACCTAGGCGCTAACTGTACAATCAGACCCAGCAATGTGTCCCATACGAAGATAACAGATAAATAATACCAACAAATCGGTGATAGGTGCCCCTAATTTATAAGGGGGGCCCTATAGAGATGGAAATCCCTTCTGCTTCAACCCCAGAAGGGACTATCCAAGACCCTTAGAAACAGAGATAAAACAAGAACAAGGGGGAGCGAGGGGTTAATGAAACAGTCTATTATTGTTATTCTTGTTTGTCATTGCATATATGCCCACAGTAAAGAGCTATTGTTTTATTGCATCCGTGTGTGTTATACATATATGGTCCTGCACGGGGTTATCCCACTCAGCTGGGATCCCGCACAGGTGGAGGCGCTGTCACATATCGAATCAGGCACACCCCAGGCTCCCTGCGGCGGAGGTTCAGGTCTCCTGCGAGCCACAGGTGACGCATACACACGTAGACGCCATATCTCCCAGGGGGTGGGGGGAAGTGTGCTACACTTGTATAAGGTTTTTAGCATTTTTTGTATAAGTTCCTGTATTTTTCCATTTTCTAAGCCAGCCCCTTCGGAAGGGGCGTGTTGCTCATTAGCAATGTATAAAGGGTACTGTCAGTCACTATATTGGCAGAGAGCTACCTTTAGCTTTCTCCCTGTGTACACCTGTATACAATAAAAATCACTTATTAATTCTGGACCTGCTGTTTTTTACAGCTTCACCAGATGGCTGGAAGATCCTAAACACGGAATGATGACCGGGCTGTGACCTTCTAACATAATAAATACCACTGATAATATCATGAACATTTCCCCAAATATTAAAGGACTATCTTTACTTTCACATTCCGGTGTCCATTCTTCATCAGAATCACTGCAGGGGCACACTGGGGGCTTTGGGGGTCGCCGTCCATTGGACATAAATGCCGGTTTTGGGGCCTTTAGACCTGAAAGAAGTTATTATAGTAATGAACGGTTAGTCCTTTTCAAATGCCATCCGTTCATAGTTTATACTACATGTATTTCTTATATACGTGCATTTATTACATGGGCAGATACTAGACACAATTCAGGGGTAAAATGACTAGACAACCAGGTGGGGGATTCGGAAGCCTTATTCTGAGCCTTACATTAATGTGATATGATGCTGTTATACAGCACACTAATAGGCTGATGGGTACGGAGACCAGAGTCCGAGAGAGAAAGATCAGTGTAAGAAAACAGACAGAATAACGCACGTTAGAGAGCGGGTGTGCCTCCATATTGCTGTTTTTCTTACAGTATGTAGAACTGGCGGGATAGAGAAACTGGTATTATCTGCCTGAGTTTCTCCTTTTGTCACCAATAATTCCCACATCATCGTCAATGTTTTGTCCTGCTAGGTTTTGCCCTGAACATGACCTCAATCCCTCGCTAATATCTGCGCAGTGACACAAACTGTCACTTAGATACTGTGTCAGGGAGCACCCCGAGATTACTGCGAATGTTTAGTTACTGTGACGGTAGGGGGTAACCAGGCCCTCAAATAAAGGTGAAGCCCGTTTTTGTTACCCCTGGTCCAAGAGAGTTAGAATCCAAATATACAAATGAGTCTGCGCTGGTGGTAATTTATCTGATACTCCAAGCGTTGGTTATTTCTGCTGCTCCCACTCACCCCCGCGGTCCAACGGGGCGATAACCCACACAACATATACAAGAAGGGGGCGCCAGAAAAACCAAAAGCAACGTGACAGAAATACATTTATATTTACTTTGTAATTAATGGTTAAAACAAAATTGTTTACAGCACATTCAACAGATAAGGCTGTCTCAAATAACGGCCACTCCCACATCTGGCTGCGGAGGCTGCGGAGGCTGCGGAGGCTGCGGAGGCTGGTCACGCTAATGGCGCCTGGGCTAGCAGCGGAGCTCAAGCTGCCCGCCCACTACTAAGGGAAGGGAGGGGGAAAGTGGGGGTTCCAGCCGCGTCCTGCGATGACGTCACACGTCCCACAGACACTAAATCTGCATAAAGGATATCCCTCACATAGGGGGTGTATCCTAGCACTCAAAGGATATCCCTTACATAGGGGGTGTATCCTAGCACTCAAAGGATATCCCTCACATAGGGGGTGTATCCTAGCACTCAAAGGATATCCCTTACATAGGGGGTGTATCCTAGCACTCAAAGGATATCCCTTACATAGGGGGTGTATCCTAGCACTCAAAGGATATCCCTTACATAGGGGGTGTATCCTAGCACTCAAAGGATATCCCTTACATAGGGGGTGTATCCTAGCACTCAAAGGATATCCCTTACATAGGGGGTCTATCTTAGCACTCAAAGGATATCCCTTACATAGGGGGTGTATCCTAGCACTCAAAGGATATCCCTTACATAGGGGTGTATCCTAGCACTCAAAGGATATCCCTTACATAGGGGGTGTATCCTAGCACTCAAAGGATATCCCTTACATAGGGGGTGTATCCTAGCACTCAAAGGATATCCCTTACATAGGGGGTGTATCCTAGCACTCAAAGGATATCCCTTACATAGGGGGTGTATCCTAGCACTCAAAGGATATCCCTTATATATGGGGTGTATACTAGCACTCAAAGGATATCCCTTATATAGGGGGTGTATCCTAGCACTCAAAGGATATCCCTTACATAGGGGGTGTATCCTAGCACTCAAAGGATATCCCTTACATAGGGGATGTATCCTAGCACTCAAAGGATATCCCTTACATAGGGGTGTATCCTAGCACTCAAAGGATATCCCTTATATAGGGGGTGTATCCTAGCACTCAAAGGATATCCCTTACATAGGAGGTGTATCCTAGCACTCAAAGGATATCCCTTATATAGGGGGTATATCCTAGCACTCAAAGGATATCCCTGATATATGGGGTGTATACTAGCACTCAAAGGATATCCCTTACATAGGGGGTGTATCCTAGCACTCAAAGGATATCCCTTACATAGGGGGTGTATCCTAGCACTCAAAGGATATCCCTTACATAGGGGGTGTATCCTAGCACTCAAAGGATATACCTTACATAGGGGTGTATCCTAGCACTCAAATGATATCCCTTACATAGGGGTGTATCCTAGCACCCAAAGGATATCCCTTACATAGGGGGTGTAGCCTAGCACTCAAAGGATATCCCGTACATAGGGGGTGTATCATAGCAATCAAAGGATATCCCTTACATAGGGGGTGTATCCTAGCACTCAAAGGATATCCCTTATATAGGGGTGTATCCTAGCACTCAATGGATATCCCTTACATAGGGGGTGTATCCTAGCACTCAAAGGATATCCCTTACATAGGGGGTGTATCCTAGCACTCAAAGGATATCCCTTACATAGGGGGTGTATCCTAGCACTCAAAGGATATCCCTTACATAGGGGGTATATCCTAGCACTCAAAGGATATCCCTTACATAGGGGGTGTATCCTAGCACTCAAATGATATCCCTTACATAGGGGTGTATCATAGCACTCAAAGGATATCCCTTACATAGGGGTGTATCCTAGCACCCAAAGGATATCCCTTACATAGGGGGTGTATCCTAGCACTCAAAGGATATCCCGTACATAGGGGGTGTATCCTAGCAATCAAAGGATATCCCTTACATAGGGGGTGTATCCTAGCACTCAAAGGATATCCCTTATATAGGGGTGTATCCTAGCACTCAATGGATATCCCTTACATAGGGGGTGTATCCTAGCACTCAAAGGATATCCCTTACATAGGGGGTGTATCCTAGCACTCAAAGGATATCCCTTACATAGGGGGTGAATCCTAGCACTCAAAGGATATCCCTTATATATGGGGTGTATACTAGCACTCAAAGGATATCCCTTATACAGGGGATGTATCCTAGCACTCAAAGGATATCCCTTACATAGGGGGTGTATCCTAGCACTCAAAGGATATCCCTTACATATGGGGTGTATCCTAGCACTCAAAGGATATCCCTTACATAGGGGTGTATCCTAGCACTCAAAGGATATCCCTTACATAGGGGGTGAATCCTAGCACTCAAAGGATATCCCTTACATAGGGGGTGTATCCTAGCACTCAAAGGATATCCCTTATATAGGGGATGTATCCTAGCACTCAAAGGATATCCCTGATATATGGGGTGTATACTAGCACTCAAAGGATATCCCTTACATAGGGGGTGTATCCTAGCACTAAAAGGATATCCCTCACATAGGGGTGTATCCTAGCACTCAAAGGATATCCCTTACATAGGGGGTGTATCCTAGCACTCAAAGGATATCCCTTACATAGGGGGTGTATCCTAGCACTCAAAGGATATCCCTTATATAGGGGTGTATCCTAGCACTCAAATGATATCCCTTACATAGGGGGTGTATCCTAGCACTCAAAGGATATCCCTTATATATGGGGTGTATACTAGCACTCAAAGGATATCCCTTATATAGGGGATGTATCCTAGCACTCAAAGGATATCCCTTACATATGGGGTGTATCCTAGCACTCAAAGGATATCCCTTACATAGGGGTGTATCCTAGCACTCAAATGATATCCCTTACATAGGGGTGTGTATCCTAGCACTCAAAGGATATCCCTTATATAGGGGATGTATCCTAGCACTCAAAGGATATCCCTGATATATGGGGTGTATACTAGCACTCAAAGGATATCCCTTATATAGGGGGTGTATCCTAGCACTAAAAGGATATACCTCACATAGGGGTGTATCCTAGCACTCAAAGGATATCCCTTACATAGGGGGTGTATCCTTGCACTCAAAGGATATCCCTTACATAGGGGGTGTATCCTAGCACTCAAAGGATATCCCTTATATAGGGGTGTATCCTAGCACTCAAAGGATATCCCTTACATAGGGGGTGTATCCTAGCACTCAAAGGATATCCCTTACATAGGGGGTTTATCCTAGCACTCAAAGGATATCCCTTACATAGGGGGTGTATCCTAGCACTCAAAGGATATCCCTTACATAGGGGGTGTATCCTAGCACTCAAAGGATATCCCTTACATAGGGGGCGTATCCTAGCACTCAAAGGATATCCCTTACATATGGGGTGTATCCTAGCACTCAAAGGATATCCCTTACATAGGGGTGTATCCTAGCACTCAAAGGATATCCCTTATATAGGGGGTATATCCTAGCACTCAAAGGATATCCCTTACATAGGGGGTGTATCCTAGCACTCAAAGGATATCCCTTATATAGGGGATGTATCCTAGTACTCAAAGGATATCCCTGATATATGGGGTGTATACTAGCACTCAAAGGATATCCCTTATATAGGGGATGTATCCTAGCACTCAAAGGATATCCCTGATATATGGGGTGTATACTAGCACTCAAAGGATATCCCTTACATAGGGGGTGTATACTAACACTCAAAGGATATCCCTTATATAGGGGATGTCTCAATTCAATTTGTTTCCCATTGGTGCTTAAAGTCCTTTTTTGACACCTCCACAATTACAAACATTGTATCCCACAAACCAACTGGATACTTAAATCACACACAGCCATTGCATATACTACCCATGTCCCTAATTAACCCCTATGTAGCACTGTTAACTCCTTAATTTATCACTATATGCAGGGCCGCCAACAGGGGGGTCTGCCGGTGTTGGTGTCCCGGGCTCCGTGAGTAAGGGGGCCACCTGGGCCCCCTGCACGGAAGTGCCCCTCGATAAATCCCGTCGCCCGGTCCTGATTGGCTGGCAAGCTGCCAGGATATTTTTTTTGGCACGCAGCAAGCTCTCTACGAGTGCGCGCGCATCGGTGTGAGAAGAGTGCGCGCGCGTCGGTGTGAGAAGAGTGCGCGAGCGTCGGTGTGAGAAGAGTGCGCGCGTCTGTGTGAGAAAGTTTTTAAAGCTTCCAGTGACTGAGCTCCAGATCAGACCCAACGCTAACACCACCCTAACTCCTGTCACTAGTTTTAAATACCAGGGCATATGGTTTGACTCCCACTTAACATTCGGGATGCACATTGATACCCTGACATCCAAAACCTATGCCAAACTAGGTAAACTTTACAGGAACAAATCCTCCCTAAGGCCGCGCTTATAGTGCTGGCGACAGCAACACGACCGATCTCACCCGTTGCCACCCGCGAAAGTTGTAATTTGTTTTTCTGCGACTGTCGGCAGTGGCGTCACTAAAGGGGGCGGGCCACGCAATTTGATTGGTTTACAGACAGTCACATGTGGCGACTCTCTCTAAAAAATCAAAAAGACCCGGCTACCAATTTTACAGACGCTCCGTCGCGCTTACTATACGCGCTGGCGACGGAGTCATTTGTCGCCGTCGCGGGCACTATAAGCGCAGCCTAAGTCTGCTGGTCAGAAAGCGTATCGCACAGCAGATGCTAATGCCAATTATCGACTATGGAGACATAGTATACGGCTCGGCACCCCAAACCCACCGTAGCAAACTTGATACCCTCTACAATTCAATAAGCCGTTTTGTTCTCCAATGCAACTACAACACACATCTCTGCGAAATGCTCAGAGAACTAGAATGGTCGTCACTCGAGTCTAGGCGCAAAGTTCACCTTTCCTGTCTTGCCCAAATACTTTCTGGGCAAGCTACCCGCCTATCTGAACATGCTCCTCACCCCTACCACATGCAGCACTTTTCATCTGAGATCTGACTCCAAAAGACTGTTCATGGTCCCAAGGTTCAGCAAAGTATCCGGCCGCTCCTCCTGCTCTTACTGTGCACCCCAAAACTGGAACAACCTACCGGAGACTCTCACAGCCGCCACCAGTCTAAGGCCGCGCTTATAGTGACGGCGACGCGATGTCGCTGAAAACAAACGCATTGCCGCCGCTGCGTGTGATTATAGTAAGCGCGACGGTGACAATGCAATGTCTTGTATATAATGTATACCCTGCTCACTTATGTAACTGTATTTCTAACCATGTATTATTTGTCATCATAACTCTATGCCCAGGACATGCGTGAGAACGAGAGGTAACTCTCACTGTATTACTGCCTGTAACACATGTTATAACTCTGTGCCCAGGACATGCGTGAGAGCGAGAGGTAACTCTCAGTGTATTACTTCCTGTAACACGTTATAACTCTGTGCCCAGGGCATGCGTGAGAACAAGAGGTAACTCTCACTGTATTACTGCCTGTAACACTGTATTACTGCCTGTAACACGTTATAACTCTGTGCCCAGGACATGCGTGAGAACGAGAGGTAACTCTCACTGTATTACTGCCTGTAACACGTTATAACTCTGTGCCCATGACATGCGTGAGAACGAGAGGTAACTCTCACTGTATTACTGCCTGTAACATGTTATAACTCTGTGCACAGGGCATGCGTGAGAACAAGAGGTAACTCTCACTGTATTACTGCCTGTAACACATGTTATAACTCTGTGCCCAGGGCATGCGTGAGAACAAAAGGTAACTCTCACTGTATTACTGCCTGTAACACGTTATAACTCTGTGCCCAGGACATGCATGAGAACGAGAGGTAACTCTCACTGTATTACTTCCTGTAACACATGTTATAACTCTGTGCTCAGGACATGCGTGAGAACGAGAGGTAACTCTCACTGTATTACTGCCTGTAACACATGTTATAACTCTGTGCCCAGGACATGCGTGAGAACGAGAGGTAACTCTCACTGTATTACTGCCTGTAACACATGTTATAACTCTGTGCCCAGGACATGCGTGAGAGCGAGAGGTAACTCTCACTGTATTACTGCCTGTAACACATGTTATAACTCTGTGCCCAGGGCATGCGTGAGAACAAAAGGTAACTCTCACTGTATTACTGCCTGTAACACGTTATAACTCTGTGCCCAGGACATGCGTGAGAACGAGAGGTAACTCTCACTGTATTACTGCCTGTAACACATGTTATAACTCTGTGCCCAGGACATGCGTGAGAACGAGAGGTAACTCTCACTGTATTACTGCCTGTAACACATGTTATAACTCTGTGCTCAGGACATGCGTGAGAACGAGAGGTAACTCTCACTGTATTACTGCCTGTAACACACGTTATAACTCTGTGCCCAGGACATGCGTGAGAACGAGAGGTAACTCTCACTGTATTACTGCCTGTAACACGTTATAACTCTGTGCCCAGGACATGCGTGAGAACGAGAGGTAACTCTCACTGTATTACTGCCTGTAACACATGTTATAACTCTGTGCCCAGGACATGCGTGAGAACGAGAGGTAACTCTCACTGTATTACTGCCTGTAACACATGTTATAACTCTGTGCCCAGGACATACGTGAGAACGAGAGGTAACTCTCACTGTATTACTGCCTGTAACAGATGTTATAACTCTGTGCCCAGGACATACGTGAGAACGAGCGGTAACTCTCACTGTATTACTGCCTGTAACACATGTTATAACTCTGTGCCCAGGACATGCGTGAGAACGAGAGGTAACTCTCACTGTATTACTGCCTGTAACAGATGTTATAACTCTGTGCCCAGGACATACGTGAGAACGAGCGGTAACTCTCACTGTATTACTGCCTGTAACACATGTTATAACTCTGTGCCCAGGACATACGTGAGAACGAGAGGTAACTCTCACTGGGGCTTATGCAGAGAGGTACGGAGCAGAAAGGATTAAATTCGCCGCAGGTTTGGCATTTAATGTTGTGCTATGCAGGGTACTCCGGTAGCGCGGTGTGCATGAAATTACTAATTAGGCGAGTTTCACTTGGCATGAAACTCGCCATTCAGAGCCGCGTGGTATTTGCCCACAATACATCCAACTTTTGTTGGCGGGACAAATTTCCCCTGAACGCGCCATTTAGTAGCTCCGATTGGCGCGTTCATGCGCATCGGAGCTACTGGAATCCTGCGTGTTTCCGCATTGGCGAAATCACGCTTCTCGCCATATGTCTGGCGAATTTGAATTGGCCCGCCAAGTTCTCGCCAGTAACTGCCTAAATGTGGAAATATTTGCCTCTTAACCTGGCGAAATTTCACTTTACGTACCTCTCTGCATAAGCCCCACTGTATTACTGCCTGTAACACGTTATAACTCTGTGCCCAGGACATGCGTGAGAACGAGAGGTAACTCTCACTGTATTACTGCCTGTAACACGTTATAACTCTGTGCCCAGGACATGCGTGAGAGCGAGTGGTAACTCTCACTGTATTACTGCCTGTAACACGTTATAACTCTGTGCCCAGGACATGCGTGAGAGCGAGAGGTAACTCTCACTGTATTACTGCCTGTAACATGTTATAACTCTGTGCCCAGGACATGCGTGAGAAAGAGAGGTAACTCTCACTGTATTACTGCCTGTAACACATGTTATAACTCTGTGCCCAGGACATGCGTGAGAGCGAGAGGTAACTCTCACTGTATTACTGCCTGTAACACGTTATAACTCTGTGCCCAGGACATGCATGAGAACGAGAGGTAACTCTCACTGTATTACTGCCTGTAACACAGTTATAACTCTGTGCCCAGGACATGCGTGAGAACGAGAGGTAACTCTCACTGTATTACTGCCTGTAACACATGTTATAACTCTGTGCCCAGGACATGCGTGAGAACAAGAGGTAACTCTCACTGTATTACTGACGGTAACACGTTATAACTCTATGCCGAGGACATGCGTGAGAACGAGAGGTAACTCTCACTGTATTACTGCCTGTAACACATGTTATAACTCTGTGCCCAGGACATGCGTGAGAACGAGAGGTAACTCTCACTGTATTACTGACGGTAACACGTTATAACTCTATGCCGAGGACATGCGTGAGAACGAGAGGTAACTCTCACTGTATTACTGCCTGTAACACGTTATAACTCTGTGCCCAGGACATGCATGAGAACGAGAGGTAACTCTCACTGTATTACTGCCTGTAACACAGTTATAACTCTGTGCCCAGGACATGCGTGAGAACGAGAGGTAACTCTCACTTTATTACTGCCTGTAACACGTTATAACTCTGTGCCCAGGACATGCGTGAGAACGAGAGGTAACTCTCACTGTATTACTGACGGTAACACGTTATAACTCTATGCCGAGGACATGCGTGAGAACGAGAGGTAACTCTCACTGTATTACTGCCTGTAACACATGTTATAACTCTGTGCCCAGGAATGCGTGAGAACAAGAGGTAACTCTCACTGTATTACTGCCTGTAACACGTTATAACTCTGTGCCCAGGACATGCGTGAGAACGAGAGGTAACTCTCACTGTATTACTGCCTGTAACACATTATAACTCTGTGCCCAGGACATGCGTGAGAACGAGAGGTAACTCTCACTGTATTACTGCCTGGTAACACATGTTATAACTCTGTGCCCAGGACAAGCGTGAGAGCGAGAGGTAACGCTCACTGTATTACTGCCTGTAACACACGTTATACCTCTGTGCCCAGGACATGCGTGAGAGCGAGAGGTAACTCTCACTGTATTACTGCCTGTAACACATGTTATAACTCTGTGCCCAGGACATGCGTGAGAACGAGAGGTAACTCTCACTGTATTACTGACTGGTAACACATCTTATAAAAAAAATAATAGTGTGTGTGTCGGTGTGAGAATGTGAGTGTCTGTATGAGTGTGTGTGTCTGTATGAGTGTGTGTGTGTGTCTGTATGAGAAAGCGTGTGTGTGTCTGTGAGGGACAGAGTGTATATGAGAGAGAGTGTCTGTATGAGAGTTTGTGTCAAAGATACTGACAGGGTGAGAGGGGCAGGGGGTGAGGGGCAGGGGGTGAGGGGCAGAGGGTGAGGGGCAGGGGGTGAGGGGCAGGGGGTGAGGGGCAGGGGGTGAGGGGCAGAGGGTGAGGGGCAGAGGGTGAGGGGCAGGAGGTGAGAGGTAGGGGGTGAGGGGAAGGGGGTGAGGGGAAGGGGGTGAGGGGAAGGGGGTGAGGGGCAGGGGGTGAGGGACAGGGGGTGAGGGGCAGGGAATGAGGGGCAGGGAATGAGGGGCAGAGGGTGAGGGGCGGGGGGTGAGGGGCGGGGGGTGAGAGGCGGGGGGTGAGGGGCAGAGGGTCAGGGGCGGGGGTTGAGAGGTAGGGGGTGAGGGGCAGAGGGTGAGAGGCGGGGTGAGAGGCGGGGGGTGAGGGGCAGAGGGTCAGGGGCGGGGAGTGAGAGGCAGGAGGTGAGGGGCAGGGGGTGAGGGGCAGAGGGTGAGGGGCAGGGGGTGAGGGGTGAGGGGCATGGGTGAGGGGGTGAGGGGCAGAGGGTGAGGGGCAGGGGGGTGAGGGGTAGGGGGAGAGGGGCAGAGGGTGAGGGGCAGGGGGTGAGGGGCAGGGGGTGAGGGGCAGGGGGTTAAGGGCGGAGGGTGAGGGGCGGGGGGTGAGGGGCAGGGGGTGAGGGGAAGGGGGTGAGGGGCAGGGGGTGAGGGGAAGGGGGTGAGGGGCCGGGGGCAGCCGTCCCCCCTAACAAAGGCTGGCTCCTAAAACTTGTGCCTGGATCCCAAGTACTGTATATATGTATCCCCCCATTATTATTAACCGGGTAACAGAGGCCCCCCCCCTCCCTTATTGTTATTACCCCCGGGTAACAGAGCCCCTCCCCCCTTATTATTATTACCCCCCGGGTAACAGAGCCCCTACCTGCCTCCGCTGCAGGGAGCTGCTCAGCTGCTTCGCTCTGTGTGCAGAGCTGATCGGGGAGAGTGGGGCATTCGGGACTACAATTCCCAGAAGCCTCGGTTGGGTCACATGGGCCGTCTCAGCCAATCAGGCGAGAGCAGCCATAACTGGGGGAGGCAGCTGCACAGTCTGCAGCAAGCACGCGGCCACTATAATCTGGGCATTATGGCTGCTAATATGAAGATATAGGAATATCATAATAATAGATGGTTGGAGAGAAAATTCCTCATCAGAATCCGTCAGATGTCTTTCACGTTCCTCCAGGGTAGCTGTTGCCATCAGTTTTGAATTGCTGTATAATACTTGCCAGCTGTACATGACCTCTCTTCAGACTTTTCTCCTCCCCCTGGTTATCAAAACTGTTTTTTTTTTTTTGACCTTACATCTTAAATCCCGTTTAGGGTGAAGGGAAGCGCGGAGCTGGCGCTCTGGCGCTTATGCGCAGTGACGTCATGCACATGTAAGCAGGAGACAAACTTTGTCCTGCTAGAAGAAATGTGCGAGCGCGGGGGCCGTGTCAATGGGACGCAGGGGGCGTGTCGATGAGACGCGGGGGCGTGTCGATGGGACGTGGGGGCGTGTCGATGGGACGCGGTGGGCGTGTCAATGTGACGCGGGGGCGTGTCAATGGGACGCGAGGGCATCTATTGCAGTAACATATATATATATATATATATATATATATGTATATATGGTAAGTATCGAGTGGGATATTATACAACCATGGATTGGCAATGCTCAGAGCACAATAGAATACTGATGGAAAAAGCTGCGTGATGTAGCACCAAATCCAATGGCTAATGCAGCTGTAATTAAAGAAACAGACGGATATACAGAGACACAGGGCCTCATGCAGTAAGCCCCGATAAGGCTTTTTCGGCATTTTATAGCCGTTTTTTGCCCTCCTGATTCAGTAAGCCCTGATAAATGGGAATTATCGGCAGCTTTTCTTCCGAAAAAAACATTTTCGCCACCCGGCTGCCGATAAGCCACTTATCGGGACTTTTTTTCCCCGCCTGAATTCAGTAAGCCCCGATCAGCTTTTCGGTGCTGATCGGCAGGCCAGATTGGAGATTTTATGGCCAATCCAGCCCGCCAACTAAAGTTGGCAACTTGCTGAAGGAGAAGCATCGGCAAGGGCGACACTTAGAAAAAATCAGCCCTTTTTCCTGCCTGTGATTGATGCCGGGGGTCTCCGGAGCTGATACCCGCACCGGAGCCCCCCGGCATGCATCCGAGGCAGGAAAAAGGCATTTTAAAGCCACTTCATTACCTTAGTGGCTAACCGCTAAGGCAATGAAGGGGTTAACGCATAGTAGCATGTTTATTGGGGACAAATGCCCCCAATAAACATAGCAGCAATACACAACATACAGTATAGTAATGGGCAGAATGACTATTATCCACAAATGGATAATAGTGCAGTTGTCCATTTAAAATACATACACAACAATAAAGACATTAAATACATATAGCACTCACCCATGTCCCACTGCCACGATGAAGGCCATCCTCATCTTCATCCTGCCCATGCCCCATCCGCTTCTGCAAAACAAACACAAGAATTACAACATCCAAATTAATGTCCCCTAACCCCTTAATCACCATAGCGGTTATTAACCGCTACAGTTATTAAGGGGTTAAGCCACCATCACCCACATACCCTCCCCCACAAAGCCCCCCAACCACCCTCACCCAATACCCACAGGGGAGTCCTACCAAATACCCTTGGGCTTAATACCCCCTCCCCCAGCACATACAGTACAATAATGTGCCAAATAACTATTATCCACAGGGATAATACATTATTTGGCCATTATTAAACACATTCAATACCGTTAAAATGTAAAGAAAATTGTACTAACCTCATCAATAAGAAGCCTCCGTCGCCAGCATCATCCTTGGGGTCCGTTGCCAACATTATAAATAGCCACAACATTTGAATATCATTAACATAACACTGAACCCCTTAATCACCTTATCGGGTACAAACCTGAAAGGTAATTAAGGGGTGAAGCCATCCTGCAATGCCTACAACAGTTATGCATAACATCCTCAGTGAAATAAATACCCATTGCCTAACCAAATTCCATTTAATCATTCAATCTGTAGGCTCACATGCCTCATAAAACATTGCATTTACAGTGTATACATGTAGCATAACATGTAAACTGCATGTACACGCTGCAAATCAATGTTAACAATACAATAATCCCACTCAAATCGCCATACATCACAAGAAGTATATTATTTAATCCAATAAACTCACCATCAATGAATTACCACACATCACTTACATCCCTAAACAATTAAAATACCATCCATACCAATTACACAATGAACTAAAGCTATCCTAACAGAGAACCACTTCAAAACATAGAAAAAAGTACACCAACAAATACAATATACTAAAGCAAGGCTTTCCATATCCTACTGTACAGCCTGGAAGCCCAAAACTTACATCTGTCTAAAAATAAAATACATTTAGCACACATCAATGCATAGCCACAATGATTAACAATACAGAATAAGAAGCTTTAACAACACTATCATTTATTACCCTGTATATATATCTGTACACATACATACAGACATACATACAGTGGGAAGAAATGATATGCATTATAAAAAATGAAAACATGAAAAAGCAACAAAAAAAACAGTTACATTAAGTACATTTCTTTATTTAACTTACCATTACTTGCCCCCACCGACTCCCGTTGATCAGCTTACTCACGAACCAATCCAGGAACAAATCCACGAACCCAACCAGGAACCAATCCAAGAACAAGTGCAGGAACCAATCCAGGAACCAAGCCACGAAGAAATCCACGACACGATCCAGGAACAGGAAACCATAAAAGAAAAAAACATAACAAATTAAACATTAAAATAATAAAACATGACAATCAAGGGTTGTACTAGGTTTATTCTTAGTGAATCTGTATTAAAATACCTTGTTCCGGGGTCTTCTTGACGTCCGGTGCCACGCCCTGGTCTTCAATCTTCAGGAGGAGGTCCGTCCTCCTCGGCGTCTGCCTTCAAAATGAGACGACATAGGCTTTTAAAGGCCTATGACGTCACATTTGTCGTCATATGGTTCCCACGGCCCTGATTGGGCCGTGAAAACCATGTGTTTTGGCCGATGTAAAAAAATTTGATGACGTCACTTAAAGGCAATCCCAGCACAGCCAATCAGAAAGGCTTTGCTGCAATTGCCTTTAAGAAAACGTCATGAAATGACACATGGCCGGACTCACATGGTACTTGAACCAATCAGAGTAGGGATGGAGTTCCCACGCTCTGATTGGCTGGCTTACCATGTGAGTCCGGCCATGTGTCATTTCATGACGTTTTCTTAAAGGCAATTGCAGCAAAGCCTTTCTGATTGGCTGTGCTGGGATTGCCTTTAAGTGACGTCATCAAATTTTTTTACATCGGCCAAAACACATGGTTTTCACGGCCCAATCAGGGCCGTGGGAACCATATGACGACAAATGTGACGTCATAGGCCTTTAAAAGCCTATGTCGTCTCATTTTGAAGGCAGACGCCGAGGAGGACGGACCTCCTCCTGAAGATTGAAGACCAGGGCGTGGCACCGGACGTCAAGAAGACCCCGGAACAAGGTATTTTAATACAGATTCACTAAGAATAAAACTAGTACAACCCTTGATTGTCATGTTTTATTATTTTAATGTTTAATTTGTTATGTTTTTTTCTTTTATGGTTTCCTGTTCCTGGATCGTGTCGTGGATTTCTTCGTGGCTTGGTTCCTGGATTGGTTCCTGCACTTGTTCTTGGATTGGTTCCTGGTTGGGTTCGTGGATTTGTTCCTGGATTGGTTCGTGAGTAAGCTGATCAACGGGAGTCGGTGGGGGCAAGTAATGGTAAGTTAAATAAAGAAATGTACTTAATGTAACTGTTTTTTTTGTTGCTTTTTCATGTTTTCATTTTTTATAATGCATATCATTTCTTCCCACTGTATGTATGTCTGTATGTATGTGTACAGATATATATACAGGGTAATAAATGATAGTGTTGTTAAAGCTTCTTATTCTGTATTGTTAATCATTGTGGCTATGCATTGATGTGTGCTAAATGTATTTTATTTTTAGACAGATGTAAGTTTTGGGCTTCCAGGCTGTACAGTAGGATATGGAAAGCCTTGCTTTAGTATATTGTATTTGTTGGTGTACTTTTTTCTATGTTTTGAAGTGGTTCTCTGTTAGGATAGCTTTAGTTCATTGTGTAATTGGTATGGATGGTATTTTAATTGTTTAGGGATGTAAGTGATGTGTGGTAATTCATTGATGGTGAGTTTAATGGATTAAATAATATACTTCTTGTGATGTATGGCGATTTGAGTGGGATTATTGTATTGTTAACATTGATTTGCAGCATGTACATGCAGTTTACATGTTATGCTACATGTATACACTGTAAATGCAATGTTTTATGAGGCATGTGAGCCTACAGATTGAATGATTAAATGGAATTTGGTTAGGCAATGGGTATTTATTTCACTGAGGATGTTATGCATAACTGTTGTAGGCATTGCAGGATGGCTTCACCCCTTAATTACCTTTCAGGTTAGTACCCGATAAGGTGATTAAGGGGTTCAGTGTTATGTTAATGATATTCAAATGTTGTGGCTATTTATAATGTTGGCAACGGACCCCAAGGATGATGCTGGCGACGGAGGCTTCTTATTGATGAGGTTAGTACAATTTTCTTTACATTTTAACGGTATTGAATGTGTTTAATAATGGCCAAATAATGTATTATCCCTATGTGGATAATAGTTATTTGGCACATTATTGTACTGTATGTGCTGGGGGAGGGGGTATTAGGCCCAAGGGTATTTGGTAGGACTCCCCTGTGGGTATTGGGTGAGGGTGGTTGGGGGGCTTTGTGGGGGAGGGTATGTGGGTGATGGTGGCTTAACCCCTTAATAACTGTAGCGGTTAATAACCGCTATGGTGATTAAGGGGTTAGGGGACATTAATTTGGATGTTGTAATTCTTGTGTTTGTTTTGCAGAAGCGGATGGGGCATGGGCAGGATGAAGATGAGGATGGCCTTCATCGTGGCAGTGGGACATGGGTGAGTGCTATATGTATTTAATGTCTTTATTGTTGTGTATGTATTTTAAATGGACAACTGCACTATTATCCATTTGTGGATAATAGTCATTCTGCCCATTACTATACTGTATGTTGTGTATTGCTGCTATGTTTATTGGGGGCATTTGTCCCCAATAAACATGCTACTATGCGTTAACCCCTTCATTGCCTTAGCGGCTATCCGCTATGGTAATGAAGCAGCATTAATGTATTTTAATAATATTGTGCGGAAGCAGGAGGCCCGCTGAGCTGAAGCGCATTTATTTGTGGCTCAGAGACCCCCTGCCTCCCGAGTTACAGGCCCCGGTTTGGGCCATCGGTTACAGTGTGGACGCCATGTTTATTGCGGGGACGCTATAAACATGGCGGCGACACTGCCACCCGATGACACATACCGGGGCCTGTAACTCGGGAGGCAGGGGGTCCCTGCTCCACAAAGCAATGCGGTTCAGCTCAGGGGACCCCCTGCACACTGTACAGTATAATTAAAAAGACATTCATGCTGCTTCATTACCGTTGCACATAGCCGCCAAGGTAAGGAACGACTCTTTTTTGATGTGTGTGTGTTTTATTTATACTGTACATGTGCAGAGGGTCTCCGGAGCAGAACCGCGTTGGTTTGAGGTCCGGGGACCCCCTGCCCCCCGAGATACAGGCCCCTTTATGGGGTGCCGGTATCCCTCTGGTTTGTTTACAGGTCGCGGTCACGTGATCGGGACCTTCAAACGCCGAGGGATACTGGCACCCCATAAAGGGGCCTGTATCTCGGGGGGCAGGGGTTCCCCGGACCTCAAACCAACGCGGTTCAGCTCCGAAGACCCCCTGCACATGTACACTATGAGTAAAAGTTGTTTTTAAATACTTTTTTTTGTTGCCGATGTTTGCGCTGAGAGAGCGGCTTGTCTCTCTCAGCTGCAAACATCTATCGGCACCAAAGGCTTATCGGGAGCCTTATCGGGAGCCAGACTGTATCGCCACAGGTCATCGGCAGCTTTGCTTTCGCAGTGCTTCGGCAGGGATCGGAAGGATTCGGCCCTTACTGAATACTGCGAGGGCAAATCACCAAAAAATGGCCTGTTAGCCACCAATCCGCAACCCTTACCGAAAATGTTGGATCGGGGCTTACTGTCTGAGGCCCACAGTCTCTAATGCTGGCCTCAGTCATTGATATTCATAGTGCAGAGGGCGTACACTACAGTACTCCATATACAGATGTTCAAATGAAGGGTGTATAAGTGAAGCCCTCATTGAGGCCATGTGGATTTAGGGTCTTTAATCTAAAAATCCACTCTGCCTCCCGTTTCAACAACCTATTATCTATATCACCTTCTCGCATGTTGTTCTTCAGGTGGTCAATACCCATGAAGGAGAGGCATTTGGTGTCCCCTTGATGAAAGTTGTTAACATGACGAGCTACTGGCATGTCAAGTTTGTTTTTTATAGAGTTAACATGTTCAAGTACGCGTCGTCGAAATTCCCTTATGGTCTTGCCCACGTATCTATGACCACAACTACAAGATATGAGATAAATTACATTTGTTGTCTTACAATTAATGTATTGTCGGATGTCATATTTTTTTGAATGATCAATATTATAGAAACATTTAGCTGGTGTGATGTATTCACAGGCTTTACAGCTTTTGCATTGGTAGGTGCCCATTAATGAAGGTGTCAACCAGGTGGACTTGTTATGGCGTTGAAAATGACTATGTACTAGACCATCATATAAGTTGGTAGATCTCCTGCTAGTTATACTCGGTGTCTTTCAGTACCTTTGTGAGGTCTTCATCTGACTGCAAAATCTGCCAGTGTTTAGAAAAAATGGACCTAATTTGTTTCCATCTGTGGTCCTGACAAAGTCACATAATAGTGACGAAACGGGCGTTGGGACCCGGATCTAACTGACGACTGATGTCATAACGTACGCTGACGTCCACGAGCTCTCTACCAGCAGCTCCAGCGCATGGAGCACTCTGTGTACCGGAAGACTGCATTCACATGTATACGATCTGGCAGCTGGCATCTTCTCTGTTCATGCTGTGCTGTGCTGGTTACAACGGGGAATCCTTCGATTATACAACTTGGAGGACTGACATCTACCCGAGATGAATAGCCACCAGATTCATATCTCTATATTGCTGAATTTCAAGCTCTGTTTGTGAGTGTGCATTCATTGATCTTTTAAGTTTGGCATTATATATTTTGTATATATATTTTCAGGGAAGGATGTTATATGGCACATTCGGTCACACATGCAAAGCCTTTTTGAGGTTTCTCTAAGTACTGTATGAGATACATTATAAGATGTTTATTAGCACAAGTGTTATTAAATATGATATGATTTCTGTGTACTGCAGGGGCAGATAAGAACCGTTCCATTTCAGGTTATTAAAAACATAGGGAGATGGGTTTGAAGAATGTGTGTTTTTTATTCTTTGCTCCCAATACATCTGTGTTATAATGAGGAGCGGAGAAAAGGGAAAAAAGGAGAAGATGACTGCAAGAGATGTGTGCAGAGGTTCGTATAATGGAGACCGATTAGGGGGAAATTATATCTTGGCTTTATGGAGCCTGTTCCTTTATCCAGGCAAAATATACAAAAACTTACTTCCCCAGACCCTATCTGCAGGACT
The DNA here is from genome assembly GCF_040206685.1 of Ascaphus truei. Lineage (NCBI taxonomy): Eukaryota > Metazoa > Chordata > Amphibia > Anura > Ascaphidae > Ascaphus > Ascaphus truei. Next base: position 138,397,079 of record NC_134488.1, read on the forward strand.
GGAGGGATATTCCCATTACCAGCCTATCACCCCAAAGTCTCAGGAGGTACCTTAAGCAGGTGGCCCTCCATGTCAGTCTCTGGCAGGTTCCTGGGTCCTCTGTGCCCAGGAAATATACAGTAGGTGTCTGGGTGCAGGGCCACCAACAGAAATCATGGGGCCCAGGACAAATGCAAGGAGCAAGCCCCCCCCCCCACCCCCCTCTGCCCCACAGCACACCTAACATGATCTTTTTTTGTTGGGGCGCAACTTTTACTTAAATGGCAGTGTTGCGAGCCCCCCCATTTTTAGGGTGACCAGATTTTGAAAATGAAAAATCGGGACACATAAAAAAATTATTAATACTACAATTGACATTACTAAAAAATGAATATTATAATTATATTGATCTAATAGTGTCACCATTGATGCATTATTATTCATTCTACCTCATCCCATTCTCTCTGCCTCCCCCCCATTATCTCTATCCATCCCCTCCCATTCTCTTTCTCCTTTTCCTCCCCCTTCCCTCCTTTCCCTCCCCCTATTCTCTCCCTTTCCTCCCTACCCTCCATTCCCTCTCTTTCTTCCTCCGCTCCTCCATTCTCTCTTACTCCCCTCTTCTATTCTCTCCCCTCCTTCCTTTCCCCCCTTCATTCTCCAATCTCTCTCCCACATTCTCTCTCCCCATTCTCTCTCTCGCCCCTCCTCCATTCTCTCTCTCCCCATTCTCTCTCACCCCCATTCCCTCTCTCGCCCCTCCTCCATTCTCTCTCTACACCCCCCTCCCCCCAGGTGTCCAGTATTGAACCGGACTGTCCTGTATTTGGACACTCTGTCCAGTAAAATATAAGAGGTAATACTGGACATGTATGTGCCTGATATTACCTCTCTGGACATAGTAACCTGACCAGCTTGGGGGGCAGCAGGATTTCCCCAAGTAGGGAGAGAACAGGGTTATTGCTAGGGGGCTGGGCAGCTTCCTCCATCCTGATTGGCTGCTTTGGGGAATGCAGCTAAGCAGGAGGAGGTGTCAGGAGCCTGGGGTTGGGGCCAAGGAGAGGAGAAAACATATTGGAGCGGTGAGAGGGGTGTGTGTGTGTGTCTGTGTCTCGAGGACTTTGCACCTTTCACATTTGTGTCCAGTATTTTTGGAGAAGCCATCTGGCAACCCTAACACTCACACAGACACACAGCCACTGACCATGCCCAGACACCCACACAGCCACTGACCATGCACAGACACCCACACAGATAGACCTGCACAGACACAGACCTGCACAGACACACACACAGCCACTGACCTACACACACACACACACACACACACACAGCCATTGACCTACCCACACACACAGCCACTGAGCTACCCCCCCCAACACACACAGCCACTGACCTACCCCTCCCCCCCACACACACACATTCAATGCCCTACCCAGACACACAAACACAGCCACTGACCTACATACACACACACACACAGCCACTGACCTAGCCCCCTCCCCACACACACACACCCACTGACCTACCCACTCACACACACAGCCAATGCCCTTCCCACACACACAAGCACAGCCACTAACCTACATACACACACAGCCACTGACCTACCCCCCGGCACACATACACAGCCACTGACCTACCCACACACACACACACAGCCACTGACCTACATTCACACACAGCCACTGACCTACCCCCCCCCCACACACACACATACAGTCACTGACCTACACACACACAGCTACTGACCTACAAACACACACACAAATACACACACACACTCCTGCTCTGAGGAGCAGCTCAGTGTGCTCTGCTCACTACATGTGTAACATACACAGCAACATTACCGTGTGCTCTGCTCACTGCATCCGCCCCCAGCATCCTCCGAACTCCAACCAATCCCCTGGGGCCCAGCATCCTACAAAACCCCGTCCCGGGTATCCTTCAACCAATCACTTGTGGCCCGGCAATCTCCAAATCCTCACTGGCTGCAGCATCTTCTTCTAACCGCCGCCGCCTCGCGCACCATCGCTGCTTCCTGCTCTAAAAACTGGGACCAGGGCCAAAAAGCGGGTCATTTTAAAAACAGACGGACAACTAGGACAGAACCGAAAAAAACGGGACTGTCCTGGCAAAACCAGGACGTCTGGTCACCCTACCCATTTTACACCTCGCGAGCCCCCTCTATTTCCTTCCCTTTTCCCATGTATTTCTCTCCCTTCCATCTCACCTCTCACTCTAATCCCCCTCCATCAATTACACCATGCTCACTCAATCCCTGCCCCCCCTACCCCACATGTATTTCTCTCCCCTGCGTCTCACTCTTACTCCCTCTTTCCCTCACTCACCCCCTCTCCTCTCCCTCTGTCAATTACCCCAATGCTAACTCATTCCCTCCCCCCTCACAAAATATATACCAAAAAACTTCCCATCCCCCAATGCAAAAAACTTCCCATCCCCCAATGCAAAAACTTCCCACCCCCAATGCAAAAAACTTCCCACCCCCAATGCAAAAAACTTCCCATCCCCAATGCAAAAAACTTCCCACCCCCAATGCAAAAAACTTCCCACACCCAAATATATACAAAAAAATCCCCCCCAAATATATATCTAACCACCCGCACCCACCCCCCCCCAAAATACATACAAAAACCCACCTACCCAATACATATAAAAAAAAACAATACATATAACCCCCACGCAATTCGTTTCTAAATTTTGGCGTGCTTTTTCTCAAAGGCTGGGCATTTCTCTCCTTTTTTCGTCGGGGTATCACCCCCAAACCAATGGCCAAACCGAGAGTATGGATCCAATCCCTGGCGCAATATTTGCGATGTTTCACTTCTGACTCCCAGGATAATTGGGCAAATTACTTCCATGGGCTGAGTTCGCTATCAATTCCCTCAGGAATGAATCCACCCAGGAGTCACCATTTTTTGTAAACTATGGGTTTCACCCCAATCGACTTCCCATCCCCACGGCCACCTCCGGAGTCCCGCCAGCAGATTCTAGAGTTACCACCCTTCAGAACTCTTGGAGACGGATCCAAGGAATATTACGGGAGTCAGTCCAGAGACAGAAGAGACAGGCGGACCGTTTACGCCAAGAAGAGCACAAGCATAGTCCAGGAGATAAGGTCTGGCTCTCTTCCAAGAATATCAGATTAAAGACACCTTCTCCAAAGCTATCTCCGAAGTTTCTTGGCCCCTTCTCAATCCTTCAACAAGTAAACCCGATGGCCTATCGCCATTTTCTTCTAGCGTCTATGAAGATTCCACCAGTCTTCCATGTTTCCCTCTTAAAACCGTTCATTTCTAGTGCTCAGTTTCTCTCACAATTCTCACAGACCTCCTCGAGTTACGGTACAAGGACAACAGGAATTTGAGATCCAGTCCATCATCGACTCTCGCATCTCCCAAGGCAAGGTCCAGTTTCTGGTCCACTGGAAGGGGTATGGACCGGAGGAACGCTCCTAGGTCTCACGGCTTGAACTCCACGCCCTGTCCTTGCTCAGGCGTTTTCATAAAAAGTTTCCCCATAAACCTTGGGAGTATCATCCGGAGTTCGATCCTTGAGGGGGGTACTGTAAGTGCCCAGGGCTCACGACCAGCACACCGTGTCTCTCCCTTACCCTCCTCGGCGGTCGCCGCCGCACTTCCGGGTTACCGCCAACCCCCCCCCCCCCCCGCTCTCACGGGCGTCTCTCCCGCGACTCTCTTCTCTTCCGGGATGTGCACGGAAAACTGCTACGCAGTTCTCTCCACCCCCAGACCTTTGGCTTACGGACACAACTACTCTTGATTCTACTACCCAGGACCCGGCAAGTACCCTACTAACCTTCTTTGGCCCATACCCCGACTTTGCTCAAATACCACACTCCGGGCACGCCTCCGCTGCTGTGGGTGTGTGAAGTTCTCCTTTCCAACCTCAGTACTGGGGTCTTGTCAGGTTTGCGGGCAGCACGAGCGTGACAGCTACTCCCAGACCACCATCCACTATGAGTATTATAACAGATGACTCTACTATCAATGTGCCTAGCTCTAGTGAGGAGAGAATTGTAGACTGGTGGGACCCAATGTTCCAGAGATATGTGCCCGACATGAATAGAACTAGATTTCAGCTGATACAATCTGATGCAGTAGATCAATGGTGGGAGGAGGGAAAGTTTACGCCTGAGAAAACAGCAGAGATTATCCGTGAGTGTAGCAGAGATATCAGCTTGGGAATTATATCATTTTCAGGCTTGGATGTGGTAAAGTATGACGCCATACCCAGAGAGACACTATTTTGGGAATTACCAGGGCAAGCCTGTGGGCAGAATCTTATGAAAGAATAGTAGAGCTGATCATATAGTGGTATACAGAGCTATAGGAAATCTCATGGGTATGACTATCCTTAGGAACCCCGAATGCGTGAAGCTGAGGCTTACAGAGAGGATTGGCTCAGGGACACTGTTCTAGACTACCTATCTTCTCACTGCAGTGCCTATCTCAGAAGAGTATGGAAGGTAGGCCGGAATGTCTACCTGGATATAGTATAATAAATTTCAGAGAGGGGCCAAAAGTGCTGCTATTCGGTCACAGTACTGGATAGTGTAGGACGGATGGTGTGTAAGCCCAAATCCTACACATTATTACAGAATATTAAGAGCATGAGAAGGGCTACACAAAGTATGGGTTCTCCAGTGAAGGGAGGGTCATGTTATTGTTACTGTTATGTATGTTCTGTTTTCACAAATTTATTGAAGGTGCATAAATTGTGTGTCTCATGCAGGGATGTGAGGGTTTCACCATGGGAAGCATGTAGCCCTGTGCCCGGATTATGTGTTTTCCTGGCCCTAACATTTAAGTCCTGGTACCAGTGCAGGCAGTGTTAGGGTTAAATCCCTTGTCTTCAGTCCCCTGGTAACAAAAAGGGTCTGCAATCCAAATTCTAGGAAGTTCCTCTGTGAATGCCTGTTCCTTATGGAGTAGGTGAGGATTCCCCTAGCCCCATAAGGGGGTAGGGGTTGAGAAGGTTTAGCTCATGGATATAGAGAGAACTCTGTCAAAGAGAAACATACTGGATATATAAACTTAAAACCTTGACCCCAAAAGGTCTGAATATAGATATAGACCTGGGGTCGTTTATTTAAGTCCAGTATCCCCCGTCTCTCCCCATTCAGCATTACCCTTCATTCTCTTTCCCTAGATCTTTCTCAAAGTTCCCCCCTCTCCCCC